>NC_134326.1:5411167-5736155 GCF_964195595.1 Calonectris borealis | reverse complement strand
TAGTTGTCTTTCCCAGTCCCTACAAAAGTCAGTACTTGTAATAGGGCAAATGGCATAAGGTTAGTCCTGGGAAAATGGAATAAGGCAGATAAAGAGAAGAGGCAGTTGTTTCACTGTGGGTTGTAAATTTGCTTCCATGGAGAGTTACACTTCCAGCTGTGGCTGGTATGTCTGACTGAGACGTTTAATGCTTCGCTCTCAGTTATAAGCCTAGCAGAGGACGTCTCTTCCATCTGTAGGTGTTTGAGTCTGGTTGTGCCTGATGTAACCCTACTTTTCAATCACTTGCATCTTTCTAGCACAAAATACTACAAGATGCGTATTCTGCACTAACTCTGCATGTTGCTTGTTGTTACCCATGTCGTGGAATTATCTGCTTACCAAAAAGCTAAACGCTTAATTGTGTGGTGACTGCAGCAGATCATCTGCTCAGCAAGAATGGCTATTGCATATCATGGTTGTGGTACACAATGGATGCCTATTACATTTTGACTGCAGTCATTTAGTCTTTTATCTAAAATGCAGAGAGAAAACATGCTGAGAGATATCCTTTTCCCATTCCCACTGCACAGTATCTCATCTTTCTTGGTATCGACTGCTAGGATGCTCCTGCTTCTAGAGTGTGAGGTCTCCTGAACTGAAAGCAAAGTCTTCAGTAGAGAGAACAACACAACACAGAAAAACAACTTGTTAGTGTGATGTTTTCAGAAAGTCAGTACGATAAACTGTTTTTTTTTCCAGTTGCAACTTTGACTTGCATATAGAAATCTTTAAGGTTCTTTGCTATGTGGCCTGTTATAAAATATTTTTTGTATGTTTTCAGGTTTTAATTTTAGTAAAACATTTGGGGATTAAGACAATGAGTAGTATTTTCCACTCTGTAGAACATATGTGCAAATGACTAAAAATGATGAAGAGATTACCCACATAAACTGTTCTAAATGTGTCACTACAGAAAAGACTGAAAATACAAATCCAGTATTCATAATTTTCATCAGGTGTTGTAAATGCTATTGAGCAATCTTTCTGTGTTTTCCTTTCTGATGAGTAACTTTGGCCAGCACTTATACCTTAAGAGATTTTCAGGAAATTAAATATATACAATTTTCTCATATTTAACATTCTTTTGAACAGTTATTTTCATATTTTTAAACAGCAACTTCAAAAACCAACCCTGCTGGTGTATTATGCGTTTGCTGCATAATGATCTTTTTTTAAAGTCATAATCTGCTGATTCAATGCAACTTCTGTATTGATTCAGTTTTGGCTGTAAAGTAGTAAGCTCAAGTGAGCCGCAATTAGACAAGAGGCAGATTCATAGTTGTCTGTACCTGTAATTACAGATTGTATTTTTAGCTTCAGAAAAAGCTAGGCTTCCCTAAAAGTAAAGAAGTTATGTATTCTAGACAAAAGGTATTCACTTGCTAAATATTTTCAACAAGAATATCTGAAAAATCAAAAGTACATGTACTATGTTAAAATATAATGCAGGTACAGAGAAGGGTTTTCAAATACAGAAAGCTTATGTAATAGAGGAAAAGAAAAAGCAAAGCCCAAATACTACATTTTATCTTTAAAGCTCTATGGTGAGATTATGAATAAAATACAGAACTACCAAAACAAAACCAAAAAAAAACCAAAACAAAAACACACAAAAAACCCAACCAACCAGAGATGGCGTTGTCCACAGTTATCCATTAGTTTCATGTAATTCTCCAATTTTAATCCTTTGATGTGTGAAATAATAAAAGTATTTCTAGAAATAGGCCCTAGAAACATCCATGAAAATGTTTACCAAAGTATCATCTCTGCACCATTCTTAGGTATATAGAAATGAAGACTAAATGATATGCACAAATATTACAGTAAGGGTAAATTAGTGTCAACAGGTGAGAAAGAAAAATCAGTGGAAGAATGGAGAAGTAATCTCACAATATTAATTCAAACTTCGTTCAAAAGTGAAGGCCTTGAGAGTTTTTATTAGTGTATGACATCCTGATATAACCATGTTAGGTCATTACATTTACATATACTAACTGGGTTTCAGCTTTGTATCTTATTCCCAGACTTGATCTAACACCAAAGACACCATATGATTTTAAAATTTTTTTAAAATTCAGAATATGTTTCTACTCTGCAAACAATTAGCTGGAATGCACAAAAAAGGAGAGTAGACTGAAGTTTCTTAAAGCATGCTAAATATCACATTTTCAAAAGAGTTTGGCATAAATGTGTACCTAATACACAGTTTTGAAAATGTATTTTGATTCCTAAATGGGAGATAAGCAATCTTTGAAACATGCTTTAGGTAGATGCTGAAGGAAAAGCTACATACAAAGTGACTGTTGGCAAAGTCAAGAGATCTCAAATGAAAACTTCGGTTGCATAGCATCAAAGCAATTGTTCATTCTTGTCTTTCTCTAGGTGTTGCTTTTGTACTGCTGTCACATTAACTCTGAAACATTATAGCATGCATTTTTTGTATGCTTGGCATAGCTATTCAAGGTAAATTTTCAAATAATACTAATAAAGAAAATGAATTGTACATAACAAACAATTTATAATTGAGACAAGAGAAGCTGAATAGCAGTTATTTTTAAGCAGTTAATTTTCTGACCATGCTATTTGGATGGACTTTCTAGCCATACATTGAAAAATGATTTAGGAAAATGTCAATTGCTTTATCATTAGAATTCAATATGAATGGTACAAAAAATTATTCTTCAGTCTATAGTGATACTGAGTTGACATAGGGGAGAAATATGATTAAATTATACTATTTTCTTTGTACCACTGGCCATATTTTTCCAGTTACCATGGAAGTGGATTGCTTCCTAAGTGTTGCCATTATTGTGCTCTTAATAACTAGGTTTCACATAGCTACAAGGTTTTTAAATAGTGTTTCCATCTTGCATTGGCCGTCATTTCTAAATCAATGATAGCTTGCCACATTATTACGAGATAATTTCTGCTGTTGCTTTGTAAAGATTTTTGTTATTATCTTTTCACCTGTTTTCTCAGGCTTTCTTCTGCTGCTCTGTTTTGGTCACTGAAATAGTAAACGTGTATTTTTAATCTCTCTTGTCACACTAATTGCTTGTCTGGTCTCTGTTCTGTGTGTTTTATATCTTCCAGGTTTAGTTTATAATTGCTGATCACTGTTTCAGTCATTGACAATGATAAGCATTTGGGATTGGGTCTGACCCACTTTGCTAGTCTCCTCTTTATTTAACATGCCTTCTAGCTTTGCACACAAGAAGGAGGAGGGAAGATGATAGAAGCCTACAAGAGAATCAGTTGACTTCAGCTGCTTTTCCTTTGTGCTTGCTTCGTGTTAAAATACCTGTTGGGTGTCGTCTGCAAAGCATTTTATGAGGATGCTACTATCAAGTCAACATAAATTATGTGGGAGTATTATTTCAGCTCTGCTATTCTGTACTCCAGATTTCATATAATTGGCATACTGGCAAGACCATGTCTATCAGAACTCAGAAAAGATCTTCAAAATAATAGTTGGTGCATCTCTTAGGCTTTGAAAGAACTCCCCTCATATTCCTTATCTGCTCAAGTAGAGGATTCACTGGTGAAAGTGCTGATTGATCAGCCTTTGGGGATTACAAAAGAAACTCCTGCCAAACTGAAGTTAGTGTAACTCCTTCCGACTTTAATTTTTGGACCAAATTCTCTGAAGGAAAAGCACTTAGGGTTTGTGGGAAGAAGTTCTGAGTTTTAAAAACTGTCCATGTCTCCATTGATTTTTAGACGTGATTTTAAAAAAACATATATTTCAGCATTTTAATGGTTTCTTTCAGTTAAGAGCTATCACAACAGCACAGGAAATAATATTATTTTAAAGCATATCTCTATTTTTCTGTGTCCGATTATCCAGTAGAAGTTTGTGCTTGATTAATTTTTTCCACCTGTCATTACATCAGTGTAATCACAGCTTTAGGAGACATAGCAAACATGAGTTTGAGTTGATGCTCATAAATACCTAACTGAATTAATAGTTTGGGTTGGAAGGGACCTTTAAAGGTCATCTAATCCAACCCCCCTGCCATGGGCAGGGACGTCTTCAACTAGATCAGGTTGCTCAGAGCCCTGTCCAACCTGACCTTGAATGTTTCCAGGGATGGGGCATCTACCACCTCTCTGGGCAACCTGTGCCAGTGTTTCACCACCCTCATTGTAAAAAATGTCTTCCTTATATCTAGTCTGAATCTACCCTCTTTTAGTTTAAAACCATTCCCCCTTGTCCTGTTGCAACAGGCCCTGCTAAAAAGTTTGTCCCCCTTTTTGTGTTTGAGTTTGTCCAGGAGCTCCTTGTTCATCCATGCAGGCCTTCTGGCGTTCTTGCCTGAGTTCCTCTTTGGTGGGATGCATCACTCCTGAGCTTGGAGGAGGTGATCCCTGAATATCAACCAGCTTTCTTGAGCCTTTCTTCCCTCCAGGGCTTTATCCCATGGCACTCTACCAAGCAGATCCCTGAAGAGGCCAAAGTCTGCTCTCCTGAAGTCCAAGGTAGCGAGCTTGCTGTGTGCCCTCCTCGGTGCCCTAAGGATCTTGAACTCCACCATTTCATGGTCACTGCAGCCAAGGCTGCTCTTGAGTTTCACATTCCCCACCAGACTCTCCTTGTTGGTGAGAACAAGGTCTAGTATAGCTTTTCTCGTTGGCTCCTCTACCACTTGGAGAAGGAAGTTATCATCGACGCATTCCAGGAACCTCCTGGATTGCTTATGCCCTGCTGTGTTGTCTCTCCAACAGATATCAAGATGATTGAAGTCCCCCATGAGGACCAGGGCTTGTGAACATGAGGCTGCTCCTATCTGTCTATAGAGGGCCTCATCCACTTGGTTTTCCTGGTTGGGTGGCCTGTAGCAGACCCCCACCGTAATGTTACCTGTCCCTGCCCTCCCTTTAATCCTGACCCATAAACTCTCGGTCAGCTCCTCATCCATCCCCAAGAGGAGCTCCATGCACTCCAGCAGGTCATTGACATAGAGGGCGACACCCCCTCCTCATCTCCCCTGCCTGTCCTTCCTAAAGAGCCTGTATCCTTCTAAGGAATAGCCTTATCTTCTGAGGAATAGCCTTGAAATCCTACTGTGATTAACAATGTGTTGTTTATGAATACAAAATTTTTTCTTTGCTCCATCTCAGCCCCTCTGTTTTATTTTGTTTGAGTTTGAAATAAAATTTTTATCTCAGGATGGCTTATAAATTTTCAGCTTTGTCTGTCTTAAATTATTTAGATATGTTACTTATAGGACTGTTCTATCCCTATTTAGAACATACATCTAAGTATTTGAAACTAAGTACAGTTGCCCAGGATTCTATTCATTGGGCTTTCTTTCAAGCCAAAATTTGAAAGAAATTTCTCTGACAATTCAATAAAGCAAAGCAGAAGCAGCAGGCAATTTAGAAAGGTAAAGGAGATAGCAGCAGTTGAATCAGCAATGCTGTTGCTGTCCTAAGCCAAAATCTTGCCTTTTTATACCCAGAGTAAGCCCAGAGACTTTGGCCTTAGACGATCATCCATAAATCTTCAGGTCCTAGAGATCGGTATGAACTGTAAGTTAGAAGCATCAATCCCCATAAACTCAGGAAATATCATGGAAATTATTGTGGTAAAGGAATTTCAACAATTTTAGATCACATTTATTTAAACTGATGAGAAATAAATTCCATATTAAGTAACTGTAGAAAAGTTATCATAATTGAACACCTGAAGGAACATATTTGTAGCCCTTTGATGATTAAAATTAAGGGAAAATGTGACAGGAGGAGAACGTTAAACAGAAAAAACACCTAATGACATTATCTGTATGAGAAATCAAGATCCTGTCCTTTGGTCAGTCTAGATCAGTCTAAACTTGCAAAGCAAAACTGAGCAGCAATCCCCAAGTTCAGAGAAAAAGCTCCAAAGATCTGTTATAGAAGCAAGGGAAATTAAGTTATATTATGCTGTGACAATATAATCCCTTTCAGTAATTTTTCTCAATAACTTCTTCTGAAGTCAGACAGTACATACTGTGTTTTTCTGAGCTGTTCTGGGGCACGCTTTTTTACCATCTCTTTTCTAGCTGTATCTTCTCCATTATGTCAGTTATAATTGATAACTGATGTTATGACTAATCATGTAAGGAATGATGACTTCTTCAATCAAATGATTTTAACTCTCTCCTCTTGGAGAAATGTTTAGTTCTTTAAATAGGAACGTGCTCTCAGTAATAATTAAAATCATATTTTTTCTTGTTTTCCTCAAAATCTCAAAGCGTTTTATAAATATCTGTTTAGCTTCGTACATGTGGCTAGTTAATTAGTACCCCTTTTTGGTGAAAGGGGAGACTGAGGCATATAGAAATGAAATCGAAGTAGGACAGCATGACATTGGCAAGAGCCAGGAATAGAGTTCAAACCTCCTGCCTATTGACTTCCAATGACAGAAAGAGATACACCCTTTAGGCAAAATACAAATGCATGAAAATATTTGGAACCTGTCAGCCTGGAAGCATTGCATGCTTCCTGCAAATGCGTCATTCCAGTATGTCAGATAAAAATATCTGTGAGAATGAAAGGGATATTCACAGAAGATAGCTTACGTATAATTATATTGTATAGAATCCTGTAAATATTTTTAATATTATCAGTAATTTTTACTGGACATTAAGTACCTCAGTATTTCTTAGGTGTCCTTGGGGCTTTTTATGTATGGCTAACATTAAACCACAAGCTCTTCACAAAAATTTTAAAATATGGCACACAAAAAATATGTCCATATTATGAAATAGATTTGCACTAATAAATATAATGTGTGTTTAAGTTATGATTAGTTCTTGCATGATATTTCTGTGGTAAAAGACAAAGTACAGAAAAAGTGTGAGGTTTTTTTAATGTAAGACAAATTATCAGCACCATACCAGATTCTGCCCAAACAGGATATTTAGGTGCCATGTTTCACTGTAGGTACTGGAGTAATGTGTAAACGCACAGAAGTTGGGAAATAAAAAAAGTCTCAAAAATGGAGGACACCCCCTCCTACCCCAACAAAAGACCTTCTGAGTGAAGGGGAGTGCTGCTTCCTGAGCAGCTGGAGCTGAAGAACTTGGTTACATGGTTGGCAAGAAATATACTTTGTTAATCAAAAGAGAATCCAGAGCAATATAGTTCTACAGAAAAGACATGACGCTGAAAAGGCCTTGACCCAAAACTCCTACTCAGAAGGGTAATGGGGATGCTGACAGACAGAGTGACGTGTGGGTGTCTGTGACTCTGCCTAGCTGTGTATTGTTTTGTGCTGTCTAAAGTAGACCATTCTTTTTAGAATCCCCTTTTTTTGCAAAATCTTAAACTGTTTGTGTCAAGCATCAGGCAGTTTTGTAGAGATAAATGTACCCACGCGAGTGAAGCGTTAGGGAAGAATGTGTTTATTTTCTTGTGGGTAGTGTGGGGCAGCTTGCAGAGGAAAGCACATTTTCCAGAATAAGAGTTGATCACATAAAAGGCTGAAAAGAAAGTACAATAGCCTGTTCAGACCAACATAGGCTAGAATTGCAGTGGATATGCAAGGCAATTCTGTGATTATGCAGAGGTTGTTTAAGAGTGGTGATAGCCTGCAAGAACAGTATTGAGCAAAATTATGTTTCTTGAACTTGAGATGATTTGATGACGCTCAGCATTTCACAGATCAGACCCTTAATTCAGCTGGCAAGATTAGCTGAGCTAGTGTTGGAAGATTAGATCAGACTGTGCCCTAGACCATTGGAAAAAAGCCGATCTGAATGTGTGGGATGATGCAGTAAGGCAACACAGCACCCTTAGAAGTCCGTTACCTGCCAATGCCACAGTTACTGTAGTAGCTAAAATGTGGTCTCCCTCTGATCACATTAAAAAAAAGGACTTGGCAAGATGTAACACCATGTATAAATTACTTTATTTCCTTGATCACATCAACATTACAGAGGAATGTTACGTGGATGGAAAGAAAATATTCTTTAGGTTTTCGCAAAGAATTTTTTCCTCGTGGAAAACCATAATCGTAACAAAGGGTTTCAATCTAGTCAGTCAAGTTGCTGCCCTAATGAAGCAGTGTGCTTCTTTGGACTATTGCTTAGTGGTTAAATAGGATTCCTTGTCATAAGCCTGCCAAAAGCTGAACTTCTGGTTTACCTCCCTCATTAAGAAACTGAGTTTAGCCCTTGCAAATTTTTCTTTTTTGGTGGTGAGACTAAAATTCATTTCACTGACTTCTGTTTCTGGTAGTGGCTCATAAACGGCTGCCTAGGGAACAGTATAACAACAGAGCTAGGAAGAAGTAACACTCTTTGCTGTGTTCTCCCAGCCTCCAGTGACCAATGACATTTAGTAGTCTTCCCTTCATTTTTGTCTTTGATATGTCTAATCACTTTTGAGCCAGTATAAAATTCAGGCATTCACAGCATCCTGTAGAATGAGTTGCAGAGATGAGCAAGACTAGCATAAAAACGATCTCTTTTTAGCTTATTTTGAATGCACATTCTGATTTTTTTCAGTGCTCTCCAATGTTTGTATGAGAAACAGTGAACAGTAAGTCTTTCATCTCCATGGTACTTTCGATTTTATAGATTCAACAGTATCCCTCCTCAGTCACATAGTGTCCCCTGATTAAAGAAATCAGGTCTCAGGCACAATCCATTAAATGTGTTTGATCATTTCTTTGTCATATTTATTTGCTTTTTTTCTTCTGTCTTTTTCACTTTTTGTATTTATCTTTTTGAGATGAGAGACCAGAACACCACACAGAATCCAACATAAGGATGCAACATTCCTTTGACAGTAGTATATAGATATCCTGTGGTGTCTTAAACTTTTGTTAATAATGCTAATTATTGAATTACGGCTTTTTCTGATGCTACTAAACACTGAGATGGTGGGGGTTTTGTGGACCTGTCTGTTAGAACTATTAGATCTTTTTCTTCATGGGTAATAGCTAGTTGACAGTCAGTTATTGTATTTGAATGGTTAGGATTGTTTTTTCCTTGTGTTTGCATCTTTCAGGTTGCAGTATGTTTGCCATCACAGTGTTTCCCATAGAAATATTTCAACTTAAAACTTTTAAAAATTTTACCTATGGAGCAGAGGAAAATTGATTGCTTGTTTTCAAAATTGTAAATTGAATGAAACTGAATTATTTAAATAAACTTTATAAATATTTAGAGATACAATTGATTTTTGTTTTACAAATGTACTATGCTGGAAAGTTAGACAAAGAAATTAGCTTTAGAAACGTGACTTAGTCTTGCTGCATTAATAACGAGCATAAATAGGTGCTGCTTTTCAAGGTAGAGGGATAGTGTTCACACTCTTCCTCTTGGAAGAAATAACTGTATATTCACTCAGCTCTGAATGTGTTTTTATAATCAACCTGAGGAGGAAGATGGGCAGAGGTGTCATCCTGCCCTCACCACCTATGAGAAAACCGAAAAGCTGCACATGATATCTTTTAATTGGGAAAATGCAGTGGTAGCTCCTAACTAATAATGTAAGTACAAGGAACGCTTTTAGCTGTCAAACCCATGAGGAGGAGGCAATAACACTCTTGTAAATGATTCGGTTTTCTCACGTAGAAGGTAAAATTGTGTTTGAAAGGATTGCTGTCTGTTTTCTCAAGAATGCAATGCAGTGTGCAGCAGAGGAAAAGAAATTACATTGTCTGAATTTTTCAACGGAGATCAAGGAACTTTTTGACAATCATGCTTAATTTTTTTTTATGTATAACAGACTATAGATAACATGCCATTACACAGAATGTCATCTGCTGTGTTCATGTATGTGTGAACTTTGCTTCTTCTAGTGTGTTCAGTGTTTAAATGTGTTTCCATCAATATCGCACATGGTCGGAATAGATTCTCAGAGATTACATTCATTTATCTGTATCATTGCTTTTCTTTTTTAGAGTGTTCTTGAGAGCCATCAACAAATTTGCAGAGACAATGAACCAGAAATTTCTGGAGAATATGAATTTTGAAGTCCAAGTAAGTGTTTAGGCTTTTTAGCTGAGTCAAAGTAGTATGTGCAGGTATGTGCTCTGGTCTGTCAGAGCCACTTCTGGTACTTTATATCAGTATCAAAATGACTGTTGATTTGAGTTTGGCAGGATTAGGCTATCTTTGATATGACATGAAAATCGCGCTTTGATTATTTATGATAAGGCACCCAAACAGAGTATTTTGTATTGTGATTCCCTCAGAACTGGCAAGCAGAAAACTCATTTTTTTTCTTAGCCAGCCAAGTGTATTCAGAAAGGCAATCTTTGATGTAATGCACGTAGCCTTTACAATGTCACCCCTATGTATGTAGGGCAGAAAGAGCTTAAGTTGTTTGATTCCTAGAGTATTTAGCACTTAGAATTTATTTTTATTTTTAACTTGTAGTCTTCCCTGATAAGTCTATCTTTATTAATTTTCCTTTATTTTTTAGTAGTTCTTTCTGAAATAATTTAAAATTAGATGTTTCTTTTTTAGTTTGCTCAATATCATTTTTTATAACTTAACTAATTGGTCATGTATTTTACCATATGTTTGGCTTGCTTCAGATAAAAATGAAAATGTCTGTAGTTTTCACATTCATTAAATTGCTATTAAAATGTAAATTTTACAGTTTTAGAATCAGGATTTGTCACTAAATGCTGCCTGATTATGGCATGTGCTATAGATAGAAAACATACTAACAAAAGTATAGTATGAAAAATTATTCTATTTCACTCTTTATATTAACTGCAGTTAAGAGTAAATATTTTAAGTTCAAAAATGCTTCCTGATTACAAAAACCTAATCTGTTCATTGGATAATAATTATTGACCCTAACTGTGAAGTTCAGAGAAAGTTCAAGGCTCTGCCTTCTTGATTTCCTGTGGCTTATATTTTGTGATTAATCTTGTAACTTGCAATCTGGTTTAAGTGATTCTACTCTACTGCATGTGAATGTTTAGGCTTACTATGCTAAAAACTGTTTGGGTATGGTGTCTCGGTCCTTAACATAAAATACCTCGGTCAAAAATAGCTACATAGCCGTCGTGTAAGTAGTTACATAGGAAGAGTTTAAAAGACAATTAGTAAAAAGAAAGGTAAAACATTCAGTTCATACTCAGTTACAGTGACCTCCAAGTGTGAAATGTAGAGCTTTTTCCTCATGTATCCCATTGAAAATTTTGTATCTTCAAAAGGTGTGACTTTACAAATGTATATATGTATAATGTTAATTAAGATTTTTGAATCATAGGGAAAGATGTTTCTTCTGACAAACTTAAAATTTCTTTTTAGTAAATATCCCTGCTGGAAACTCTCAAATCCTTGATATATTTATGATATAATGTCTCTTAGGCTATTTCAGTTTATTAGCAACCAATTTGTAACCTATCATTTCCATAACACATGATCATTTTTACTGCACAACATGTCAGTAATTTTTAAAAGGAAATAAAATAGATCTGGTGGACATCAGTATGTGTAGGCTACCAAAACCGGAATGAAACGGGAGACCTGGTTACCCAGGATATGGAGAAGGTGGGGGTACTCAACGACTTTTTTGCCTTAGTCTTCACCGGCGAGTGCTCGCGTCTTACTGCCCAAGCCGTAGAAGGCGCAAAGGCGGGGACTGGGAGAATGAAGAGCCACCCACTGTAGGAGAAGATCAGGTTCGAGACTATCTAAGGAACCTGAAGGTGCACAATTCCATGAGACCTGGTGAGATCCATCCATGGGTCCTGAGGATGAAGTTGCTAAGCCATCATATTTGAGAAGTCGTGGCAGTCCAGTGAAGTTTCCACTGACTGGAAAAGGGGAAACATAATCCCCATTTTTAAAAAGGGAAAAAAGGAAGACCCAGGGAAGACCAGTCAGTGTTACCTCTGTGCCTGGGAAGATCATGGATCAGATTCTCCTGGAAGCTATGCTAAGGCACATGGAGGACAGGGAGGTGATTCGAGACAGCCAGCATGGCTCCACCAAGGGCAAGTCCTGCCTGACCAACCTAGTGGCCTTCTATGATGGAGTGACTGCATCAGTGGACATGGGAAGGGCCACCAATGTTGTCTATCTGGACCTCTGCAAGGCCTTTGACACAGTCCCCCACAACATCCTTCTCTCTAAACTGGAGAGGTATGGATTTGATGGGTGAACTGTCCAGTGGGTGAGGAATTGGTTGGATGGTCACATCCAGAGGGTAGTGGTCAACGGCTTAATGTCCAGATGGAGGTCAGTGACGAGGGGTGTCCCGCAGGGGTCCGTATTGGGACTGGTACTGTTTAATATCTTCATCAATGACATAGACAGTGGGATCGAGTGCACCCTCAGCAAGTTTGCAGGCAACACCAAGTGGAGTGGTGCGGTCAACATGTCTGAGGGACGGGATGCTATTCAGAGGGACCTGGACAAGCTCGAGAAGTGGCCCATGTGAACCTCATGAGGTTCAACATGGCCAAGTGCAAGGTCCTGCACCTGGGTCGGGGCAACCCCTGGTATCAGTACAGGCTGGGGGATGAAGGGATTGAGAGCAGCCCTGCCCAGAAGGACTGGGGGATACTGGTGGATGAAAAGCTGGACATGAGCCCACAATGTGCAGTCGTGGCCCAGAAGGCCAACTGTATCCTGGGCTGCATCACCAGCAGCGTGGCCAGCAGGTCGAGGGAGGTGACTCTGCCCCTCTGCTCTGCTCTGGTGAGACCCCCCCTGCAGTGCTGCGTCCAGCTCTGGGGTCCTCAGCACAGGAAAGACATGGACCTGTTGGAGCGGGTCCAGAGGCGGCCACAAAAATGATCAGGGGGATGGAACACCTCTCCTATGAGGAAAGGCTGAGAGAGTTGGGGTTGTTCAGCCTGGAGAAGAGAAGGCTCTGGGGAGACCTTATTGCAGCCTTTCAGTACTTAAAGGGGGCTTATATACAGACTTTTAGCAGGGCCTGTAGCGATAGGACAAGGGGGAATGGTTTTTAAACTAAAAGAGGGTAGATTTAGACTAGCTAGAAGGAAGAAGATTTTTACCATGAGGGTGGTGAAACACTGGCACAGGTTGCCCAAAGAGGTAGTAGATGTCCCATCCCTGGGAACATTCAAGGTCAGGTAGGTCATGTCCCTGTCCATGGCAGGGGGCTTGGACTAGATGACCTTTAAAGGTCCCTTCCAATCCAAACTATTCTATGATTCTATGAAAACCACGCAGACTACTATAAAGACTCTGTACCTGTCAAAATTTTATTAAGGTGTACACTGCCTCTTTCAAATGTTAAAGCAGCAGTCTGAACCTGGAACTTTTATTTCAGGTAAGTTTCCTGGGGCAATTCTGTGCATTCCAGAATGTTATCAAACAACCAGGGACATCGTAGTTCAACACTGAACCTTGTAGTTCAAGGGAATGTATTAATGCTTGCTCTTCTTTTCATGACTTGTCAAATATCTGGAGGCTTTGAGTAAGCTAAACAACGTTATAGTAAATAAGTAGTGCCATCTAAGAATTGTAGTACCCTTATAGTTTTCACAAGAGACTTAAAAGTACAAGTCAGGGAGATACCTTACTTTTCTTCCATGAATAGAAGTCTGAAAACCTTCTAACAGTACCCTAAATGTACCTATTAAAAAAGCTGCTGCTGGACTAAAGAAGGTCTGAATAATGCAAAGCATATTGTCTAGTTTTCTTAACTAAAAATTAAAATTTGATTTCCCACTTTTATCTATACATATTCAGATCATTGATAGCTGAACATTTTAATTTTTTAAAGGTTCTTTTACTGGTTTTCGTATTTACTTTTTTTTTTAGATCTATAGATCTAAAAAACAGTGTCTTGCATCTATTCAGACTGTGAAAACTTGAATATAGAGAAGCAGTTAAAACTAAAAATGTTATTAATTGAAATGAGAAATTTGAGAGGTCCTTTAGTGGACCTTTTTCATTTTCTGAGGATCAACTTTATCCAAATAATTTCTAACAAGAATTTTGCCTAACTATTCTAAAGCCTTTTATGGCAAGAGAATAGTCTGTGTCTTTCCTAAGCATAGTATATTATCCTTAAAGTTACCAAATTTTCTTAAAATGCTCTAAAGCACTGAGGCATAATGGGCAGGAACAAATAGTAAGGGGTGGAAGGAGTAATAACTTCAACTAATTTTTCTAATAAAAACTTTGTCTTTTGAAGTCATACCTTACATCTTCCTACTCTGCAGTATAAATCCACATCTCTTTGTCCTGTCCTTTCTGGCTGTGGAAAGTTTGGTCTTGGAGGTGTAATTTTTCATGTGGATTGCACTTACTTGAATTGTGCTCTAATAGCATGGATACCGAAGTCATTTGCTATAGTCCGAGAAAATTTTACTGCATCACTGGAAAATGAGCATATGACAAAAAAGAGAGACAATTACATTGGGATCTTTTTTCAAATTCCAGAAAAAAATCTTGAAATGTGCTTCTGCTGTTGCCGAACCTGACAGAGATTTTAGTGAGCCCGTTCAATGTGTTTTACAAGTAATGTGCAGCTGTTTCACTTGGTGTGAATAGGAGTTGTGCATCTAAATTTAATCTAACTTTTCAAAGATGCTTTCTGCATGCCTGTGTTACATGAGTGGCTACTAGAGATCTAAAAACTTAAGTAAATTATTGCATATAGAGTTTCTGTGAAACAAACGGATTTTCATTCAAAAAAAAAAGCCCAAAACAAGAACTGTTTGTTCAAGGGTCAGTTATTTAGTATGCAGCAGCCTTCAGGCAATCTAGTGTCCTGTTAGGGCTATGTGTACTGTTGATTTTCTGGTTTCAAAGAAAATGGGATGAGTAAAGTTCAGATCATTACTGAGCATATGCAGCGAGAACAATGTCTCAGGAATTTGGAAGCTAAACCAGAGGCAACTATTTTAATATTCCTGATTAAGGTGAATTTAAACCATAGAAATAGAATATATTGGGATAAAGAAAAATAGAGATGCATACTGGTGAAGATTTTTAAAAAAAAAAAAAAGTTACATCTTTAAGTTCTTTTTAAACGAGTGAATAATTTATACTGTTTGTAAGATGGTGTTTTCAAATCTGATTATTAACAAAGAGTTGAAGGAAAGTCTTAATTTAAAAAAGCAATTTAAGGCACAGTGAAGTAAATCTGAGGATTTTTCACTTGGCTAAGTGATTACGTGACAATATATAGCAGACAACCTAACCAAACAAAACAAGTAGACTGCACAGTAATTGAGCAACTAAAAAAGAGTGTTTTAAGTCTAGACAAAAACAATGAAGAAATTTTTGCTACTCTGTTGTAGCTTGTTAAACAGAGGAAAAAAGGTTCCTGGCCTTTGTCTTGTTTCCAAAGCAAAACTGCTTTTTTAACTCATTAGATGATTCAGGCAGAAAGGAAAGAAGTGGTATCATTTAGGACCTGTGAAAGGATGTGGTATATCTGATGAACAGTGGTTACAATCTTTAAGTTTAAAACTATGCATAAACTTAAAGCCATAGATTCAAGGATGAAGCTGTTATATACCTCAGAGACGAATACCAAAACTATGCACAGCACAGCAGTGATGTGCTGTTAAATTTTCTGCCTTAGGATGTAATAAGTTTGGTTCACTGAGTCCGTTTATGTAGAGAGCCCTTTTTTAAGTTCCAGTGCTTTGACACTGAGATTGTCATTGCAGTGGTCAGGCAGGAAATGCCAGAGGTGCTGTTTGGGTTGAGAATCATTATTCTTAGAGGTAATTAAATAGTCACCTGAAGTCTGAGATTATATGCCTGCTAGGTGAGGAGGTGGTTTTCTCTGGGGTTTTTCTGAGTTTTGCATTCAGAGTTTACATGCTGGATGTATTCAGATGTACATCAGCAACTCTCAGAACAAGCCACAATTAGAGATTGCATACAGGAGGTACTCTCCAATGTCATAATACAGCAAAACCTAGTACAATAGGTAAGAAAGCACTAGCTAAAAGGCATTTGTTACAGAATATTTACTATTGCGCTGATAAGACAAAATTGTTAGCTCTAGAGCAAATAATTTTACAGGAGAGAAGGGAGTGAATTTTCATTCAGTGATGGACCAAAAATAAACCAAGAAGCAAGAATGAATGAGGTACAATATTCATGGTACCGTAAGCTTGTGAAAGGATACAGTACCAACAGGGAAAGAATCTTGCATAATGTGCCTTCTTCAGTACTGAAATTAAACTGGAACATGAAGATGTAATACACAGAAATCTGGAGTTTCAGTAGGAATTATTGGAATAGGTAAAAATCTTTCTATATTTAGCAGTTTTATATTCTATTCCTGTCTCTGTATTTAGAATAGGTTATTGACTTGCATTTATGTTAGATATAAACACAGTTGTGTATTGAAACAGATTATCTAGAAAGGCTAGGAAATATTTCTCACTTAAAGATTCTGAAGAATGGATTCAACAGACATCTGTCTGAAGCAGTTTAGCAGATCTTGCCTTGGGATATGGAGCTGGATTAGCTGACCTCTCAGGTTTCCTTCCAGATATATGATGTTCTATATTTACAACTAGAAAAAGTTTGCTGAAGTGTAAATCAAGTCACTGAAGGTTTGCAACTATGGAAAGTATAATAGGTTAAGAATCTTTATTCAGAATGAGTGTATTAAGATAGTATAAGGAGCTATATTGATGGTATACAGGAAAAATACAAAAAATAAGTTAGGAAAGCAGGTCTGAGGTTAGATTTTTTTCTGAAGGCCATGACGATATATGTCTTAATGGTGTTTAGTTTTTTTCTTTGACTTCATTGTTGCATTTTGTGTCAATAAAATATCTGTGTGATTGTAAATTGCTTATATTTTGTCTTTTCCCTCTTATTTTTTTGTGTTTGCTCTCTATTAATAATATTCATAAGGATGCTCTTAGTTGATGGCTGAACTGTCTCATCAGCCAGCCAGTACCCACACTACTTGCCACATATTGGTGCTCACTAGTCGGGATCATGTTAGGTAGTTGTAAGAGAATTTTTCTCTGGTTGTGGGTTGGCTTTCGCGTTTGGGACTTTTTGCGAGGGGTGGGGAGGTGTAGGGTAGGGCTGCCCCTTTTTCATTACCAGCTTCCACTAGTAAAGACAATTTTGCTTTGGAAATACAGCCATTGCAGGTGATTTCAGATGTGTTCAACATACAGTTTTAAAGGGAGATTGCAATGTTGGCATTTTTGCTGTTTTGTATCAAGTAACAATTTTTTAAGGATTTGCCAATTTCAAATGCGGAGATCAGACAACCTGTCTAGATCACTGCTTTGCATCTGAGCTTTTGCAGGATAGCAGAACAGACGCACCATAATAATGTGTAAATTCTGGATTTAGTATGTAGGAGTTGAGATGGGTTCTTCAGAAGAGACTTAACAAACAAAAATATTAAAAATTGTAGAATATATTTTGGAAAAAAAATGTTCCCTGATAGTCACCCTGGTTTCTTGGGTTTAATTATAACAAAAACTTTGTGTGGTATGTACCTATGCAATATATACATCCATGGTATCCTCAATAAATGTTTGAGAAGTATATTTCATTTGTGGTAATTAGGACAATTCTGGGACTTTTCAGTACACTTCTCTTTTACCTTTTGTGGTAATTGTACCATCTTATTCAATCAAAAAATGCTAATTTCGTTTCACTGAAAACTTCTCAAGGGTAGCCCTCAGTGTGTTAAAATAAGGGTGAATAATCAAGGGATAACGTGGCTTTCCATAAGCAGTCTAAATACCTTTACCCCAAAGAAAAAGTGTCTTTGTACACCCTTTTCTATTTTATACTGAAGAACATCCAGCAAGTTGATTTATCATTTATTTGATTCACAAGGATTTTTAAGGAAGCAAATATTTGACAGTAGTTCAATTTTGAAGCCAAATATTAACTTTCCATATGGATATAGAGAAGTAGGTATGAAATAAAAAAGTAAGTTCAAATGTGAATTAACATTTTCTTTGTTGTCATATAGAAATACAATAATTAAATGACCGTTCTATTTACCAGACATGTTTTAACTGTCAACAGTTTCCTTATTTTTATGAATGCAGAACTAGGAAAGAAGGTTTTATTTCTTTTTTTTTTGCACCAGCAGAAATCCCTTTTTCACCCCTTACGAGTCGTGGGTTTTTTCCTCTTAGTTTTATTTAGTTTGAATGATACATAAACCAGTCTTCCATCAACAGAAAAATGAAGATAACAATGTTTAATGGTTCACTTCAAAATTTCAGTTAATTTTCCAGTGTGCATGTTTACCTTCATAGAACCTATTTAGACCTCCTATGACTTTTTTTTGTTTCTGTTAGTAGCTGATGTCATTAGCTAGGTGTTAATTTTGTCTAGGAGAACAGAGTATTTTCACTCAGTTTTTACTGTCAACTCATAGCTCCGTCAGCTTTGGTTTTAGAAGTTTTGCTCTGTGTAGTAAATATTTCCGTTGAGTGACTGAACATATCAGCACTGTAATGCAGTCAGCATCCATTGCCACCCTTAATGCCACTTAATTAATTGAAATGTCTTTTTTTGTGCAATGTTCCTTTTATAATGTTTCTGATTGGAGATGGCAGCTTCTGACATATTAGGGACAGGAAGGAGTGAACAAATAGAAACCATTTTGTTGTGGTCAGGCATAGCTATCACAGAGTTTCTATTTTGGAAAATACAGTGCTATTGTTTCCTGTTCCTTCCTACCCTTTCCCTCTGTTAGCAGTATTTTTACAGGGCATTAGAAAGGATTATATTTCTAAAACTGTATTGTTACAATAATTATAATTTCATATTAATCATCTATATTCCTGCTACAGAATTTTATTATAAAAGGCATAGTCCACATTCCATTATAACATCAGTCTGATTTAAAAGAAAATGCTTACTTTGCATGTTTTTCCCAGCTTTCTTGTATGCACTAGGCACCATTAATAACTCAGCAGTAATGAAATGTATTTTAGCATCACAAACAGAATTGCGCAACTTAATTTTTATTTTTAAATCTTCGGTTAGAAACCCCAAAATCAAAAGCTTCACTGCATTACAAATATACAGGGAAAAATATGGACTATATTGTGCAAAAATATATGTATGATAGTGATAGACACTGTAGAAAACCCTAAGAGATTGCTGAGGCAGAAGTTAATAGATAATGCAACCGTTAGAAAATTTAGCTAGCTGTATTAACTATACTAGCAATATTAGAAATGTTATATTTTTATATATTATATATCGTATTGTGCATTTGAAAATTATCAAACTTCAGGGTTTAAAGTTCTTCTTTGATACTTCTACCAACATACAGCTGGGTCTTCCTAGAGTGACCTATGGTAAGTAATTGATTTTTTGATATTCATGTGCAAATTTCTTTGGACTTTGGACTCATTGCTCAAAATGGAAAGAAACACACAGGCTATAAATTCTGGAAAATTTTGCATACATGAAACTAATTTTTACTGGATTTGGGAATGCCTTATTTCAGAGGTTTGGGATGTTTTCCAACATAGGAATGGTAGATGTCTGGAGTAGAAACTATTTGCAAGTATTTTTCTTAAATTGCATCATTAAGCAAGAAGCATATGCCAAAAATAAGGAGAGAATGGAATTATGACATGAAAATCTTTAAAGACTAAAAATAAGTAAAACAAACTTTTGTTGATTTATATGATGTGCTGTATTTCTTCAAAGCTTCTGTAAACTTATTTTCATTAACCTGAAAATTTTCTACCTTTGCTCTGTCCTTTTGAAGTACATAACCAATTGTTGTGGTTTAACCCAGCAGGCAGCCCAACACCACACAGCTGCTCGCTCACTCCCCCCTCCCCCCACAGTGGGATGGGGGCGAGAATTGGGGGGGGGGGGGGAAGTAAAATTCATGGATTGAGCTAAAGACAGTTTAATAGAACAGAAAAGGAAGGGAAAATAATAATAATGGTAGAATATACAAAATGAGTGATGCACAATGCAATTGCTCACCACCCGCCAAGCAGTGCCCAAACAGTGATCGCTACTTCCTGGACCACGTCTCTTATTTATATACTGAGCATGATGTCATATGGTATGGACAGTTGGGTCAGCTGTCCTGGCTATGCTCCCTCCCAGCTTCTTGTGCACTTGGCAGAGCGTGGGAAGCTGAAAAGTCCTTGACTAATGTAAGCTCTGCTCAGCAACAACTAAAACATCAGTGTGTTATCAACATTCTTCTCATACTAAATCCAAAACTCAGCACTAGGAAGAAATTTAACTGTATCCCAGCCGAAACCAGGACACCAATGCAAAGAAATTTTGGCAGAGGTCCCAAAGGATTTTCATAATTCTTTACTTTGAGATGCTTAATACTCTCTTTCACCTCAAAGAAAACATTACACCTGTCATGAACCAGTCTGCATGCCATAGGAATAAGCCCTAAATACTGTGCTTGTAACTTCCAGAATTTATGAATGAGTTGTAACTCTGAAAATTATATTTGTTAAGACTCCACTTAAACAGAATGCAATGCTTACTTTACTTAATTTTTAATGTTTATCATTTGGTGAGTTACTCTGAATTTTAGCCTTGACATTCTGCTTATGCGCCTGTTTAGCAATTTGTATTTTTCTAGTGTGATATTCTAAAAGGCAATGCAGATTTTCATGAATGTTGGTTCGGAATTTTAAGACTGCATGATGCAGCCGTGTGTGCTATCTTTGTGACTGAATTTCAGTATCTGTGGTTGATCCAAGTAAGAAATTTATTTAAAACACAAATGGCTATTCATTTGTTTAAAATTGTTAGACCTCAAAAGGCTCACAAAAATAGAAAAAAATAGATGTTTCTTTTAAATTATTTAGTTTTAAGTGACGAAGAAATGTATTCCAGTATGTGAAAGAGAACATTACTGACGTAAAATCATCACATACTGAGAATGTCATATATCCTGGAAATCAAGAGATCATTTCTTATAAATGTTATCCAAAGGTTCAAAAAGCTTATTTCTAGCTAGCCTAGCTCAATTGCTGTGGTAACTAGATGTAGTTTGCAATTACGCATACATGCAGAAAGTTTATAAGTGACATTTTTCTACAAAATTGAAGTAATGAACCCAGTATCTATCTGAAATGTATTATGGCTGCTGGTCTCAAGGGGCCGAGCTTGCTTTCACCATAATATTTTAAGAAAAAAAATTAAACCAAACTGTCGTCTGTTTTATGAAATGCTAGAGTGCATTTAGTATCTGCAATAATTTGTCAGAAATTCAGAAGTCTTCCAAAGACCTCCTGTTTCTCCTACATTATCAAAAAGAATCGAGCAAAGATGTCTGTAGAGAATACAATGGCTGAAAGGTAGGCATTAGTGCAAAAGAGGCATTGGTTTCAGAGGTGTGTATGAAGGAGGAGGCAGCAGTGTTTACTTCTGGTAGTTATCCTGAAAAATCATCCAGATCTCCTCCTCTTGTGAGATGGCTAGAAATTTCTTACTAAAGTACTTCCACGTTTTCCATTATGGCAGCTGTCACATTTTCTAGGGGGAAGGCACCTCGTGTTTTCTGAAAAAAAAAATGGAATGAGAGATCCTCTTCTTTTAACTTCCCTTAGCCCTTGTATAGAGCGGTATTGACAGATCTGAAGTCCTCTCAGCATCCGTGGTAACACCATGCTCAGCCAATTCAGTCGCCGTGTTTTGAAGTGTTACAACAGACTAAGCCAGCCTGTGCTGTTACTGTCAGATGCTGCATCTCAGTAGGAGTTTGCAATGAATAATTGATAACTAATTACAGAGAAGGGTCACTTCTCGGCTCTAGCTTTGTCTCCCAGTACTCTGTCCCTAGCTGACAACTCGGCACTGGACTTGATGTCAACAAGCAGCAAAGCGTATCACACAAATCGGAGCACGAGAGCACTGGTCCTCTCCTGTCACTGTGCTACTTCACTTCAGCCCTACCACATGCGTTTTTAAAATCTGTTTCCATGCGCTTTTGCCGTTTTTTTACTTTTGAGAGACTACTTTTCCTCTCAGGGTTTTAAAGTTAGTTTTGGTATTAAAAGCTTGCAAGTCTTTAACTTGAATATGCCATTGAAATGCAAAGGATCATATTTTTTCAGCCATCATAGGGTACTCTGAGGATGAAAGGAAATCTGTTTTATAAATAAGGATATTCAGTCTTTAGGGTGTGTCTCTGACAAAGGTGGCATTGAACTCAGAGCTATTAAGTGAATGAATAGACCATTAACTGTAGTATTAAGGCTTCATTTTTCTCCCCATAATCTAGAACAATTTGAGAAATTTTCCGTTTTACTGGTGTAATTGACATAGGCAAAGTATATTCCCTACACATCAGTAAGTACAGCTTCTCAAGGGACTGAAAACGTCTAAATTGATCAAATTAATCTTTTAAAATCTTTGATAAGGGGGAAAACAGGCCTTTCAGGGCATAAATAACATTTATCCTGGGGGAAAAAGGCTCTGAATTAGTATGTACTATTAGTATACTGTCAAAAATTAGATATGAATATAATTTAAATGTTTGTATTAAGGAGAAAAAAAAGCTGCTGCCTTACTAGTGCTCATATTCAAATGTAGTTTTTAATAAGGCTGTGATTGGTTTGTGTGAATTCAGAGCATCTTTGAATGGTCTAATATGTAACAGATTAATAACTGTCTCCAGTGAAATGCGACTTGAGTCTGTGTATCTGCACGAGGGATAACTATGCTCTCTGGACTGTAAATACATAAAGATAGAAACAGCCCACCTAAGGGCTTTTAAATACACAAGTCTGCTAAGGAGGGCTGGAGTTGAGCCTCGAAGGAAGGAATAAATTAAATGCAGGGTCTTCTTCACATTATAGAGGACGTTTGAGAATTTTATTTATTAGAGGAAATGTCTGTATTTTTGTGTGTGTTTTTGTGTGTTGGTGACTATTTTTCCTGGTTATTTGTGCACAAGAGAGTTTTCCAGGTTGTAAAGGACAGAGGTCACTTAA
Source organism: Calonectris borealis (assembly GCF_964195595.1). NCBI lineage: Eukaryota > Metazoa > Chordata > Aves > Procellariiformes > Procellariidae > Calonectris > Calonectris borealis. Next base: position 5,713,228 of record NC_134326.1, on the reverse strand, counting down.
GTTTTTGAAGAAACATTATATTTCTAGGCTCTTTAGTGTGGGTTCCCAATCCACGGTTGTATTTCACCATACAAAATGAAGAGCTCTGTAATAATCTTGCATGTATTATTTCTGTCCTTTAAATTACCACTGAATACATTTACCATTGCCTTTCTATTGTCTCACTGATACCTACCATGCGTATTTTTAGATGCAGCTACATTTTTACAAGTGTCTAAAGCCATTGCTGACTGCTTAGAAGCTTCTGAAAATAGTATTTACTTCCTTGAATTTGTGTTTCCTAGTGAAGTTTCTTTTTTCCCTTTCCATCTCTAGCATGTGAGAGAAGGACTTCATTTTGATTGTCTGGAGAACAAGTAATTTGCTTTCAGAAACGTTGTGCGCTGGAAATATAAGGGTTTTTTCATCTAGTTCAAGTACATGACTCAGTACTATTAGTAGTTTTTTAGGGATGTATTTTGTCCTTGTTTCATGTAGAGAGCTCATAACAAAATATATTGGAATTTCACACAAATCGTTGAATTAGAATCCAAAGAGAAGACAGTAGATGCCTTCTGAAGTAGTTCTCAAATACAGTGTAATTACACTGGATGCCTTTAGCTCCAAGTTGTTAAGATTCACTGGCATGTAATGTATGTCACTAGTCCTGCTATAGTTCATGGTTTAATGTTGTGTTAGCTGATGAATCTCATATGAATCTTTTTTTAGCAATACTTATTCAGCTGCTGTGTTATTAAGAGCAAATGTGTAGTAGTGGTTATTAAAATTCATCTTTCTTGCTTTTCTGCTAATTGCATAATACTAATGACGTACATCTTTGCATAATATAAAAATCTCATATTACTTGCATCATTTGGTTTCATAAATTATTCAGCATTATGCATAGCTTAATATTATTCCTGCTTTTCTCAAAACTATTATAATTTCCTTATATTCAATTTACAGCTGTGGAACAACTATTTTCATTTGGCTGTGGCTTTTATTACCCAAGAATCATTACAGCTAGAAAACTTTTCCCATGCAAAATACAACAAAATCCAGAACAAGTAAGCAAAAATGTATACTTTACCTTATGTCTTTAATTTTGTAGTAAAATGATGATAAAGATAATGATAAAAATACCTTTTATATTTCTTTTTCTTTCTAGATATGGAGATATGAGACGTTTAATTGGGTTTGCTATCCGTGACATGTGGTACAAACTTGGTGAGCAGGCAAATGAATTTAATTGCAACTGAATCCATAGCATATTGCTTGTTTCATTGAAAAATATCTGACATGAAGTGCTTTTGTAAATGTTTCTGCTATTTGAGCGTAAAATACGTTTTCACTTCTGTGATTAAGCTTGGAACTGACATGAGATACTGTTTGACTACTGCCTATTTTTTATTTCTAAGAGAACTCACAACCTTCTCTCAGACTTCAAAGATGGCTGAAATCAGATGATTTCAGAAACCTTATTTTGCTGAAATTGAGAACCAGATAAATTTTCCCTGAGAAGGTTACTGCTCAGTCTGAATCTACAGTTCCAGAAATCAGTAGGCTCAGATTTAGAATCTGTTTGGATTAAAATTCCAAAATATTTTTACATTTGTTGCTCAGCCATGTTCTGCTACTGTTCCTTTGAGAGTTCATAATAAAGGGAACAACAACGTATTGTTCTATGAAAATACATGTTATAGAGGTTTTTTGAAATACACAATGAAGACAATTATGATGATACCTATGATTATACTTTGAAATGCAAGCTGAATGTCAAATTTCAGACAGTTAATTATGAAAAGACTAGATCTCATCAGTTTATTAACATAGAGAAGACAGAGAAAAAGGCTTTACAACCATTCTGTCTCTTTGAGATCTCTTGACCACAAGCCAGTTCTGGTCTTTTGTTCCTATGTGCCACTTCAGTGGAGTGCTGAGCATAGCTAATAGCATTTTTTCCTTTTTCCTGAGGTCCTCATTGTCCTAACTCAGCTAAAATGCAGTCATTTCATCCAGGAAAACTTGTGTAATCGCTTATGTATCAGAAGCTTATATTTTAAGAATGGTGTGGAATCTTCTCAGTGCCTGCAATAAAAGAGCGTTTTTCTCCAGTAGTATCAATATTTTTTGCATGTTATTAAAATTCTAGCAAAAATATACCCACATTGAAGATACTTGAATAAAACTTGAATAAAAAGGGTCATCCTCATGAATACAAGGCAAGATTTAAAGTGATTGGCTGGGAGTGAATGGGAGGCAGAATTTATTCTGAACTAAATACCAAATAGTCATAAGCAGAATATGAAAAATGTTAAGAACTTCATAACCACTCAATTTATTGATCTCAAGGAGCTGCTAGGCAAAGTAACTGTGTACAGATGAACCAGGTTTTTACATTCTGTTCATTCTGTCTGTGAGTTGATCGAGGAATTTTCTATTTAAATATTTAGGCAAATTTTTTCAAGTTTTTATTTCAATTAGACTTTGCAGGAAAGTTTCTATTGATAGAAGGATATTATTTTCTTTCTGTGGGCTGATGAAGTCTACAGTTTATGATTTGCACCAAATACGCAATAACTCAATAGTTCAGCTATTTTATAGGATATTGAAGATGGCTTTTGTGATCGATTTTGAAGATGAACTTGAGCCTTAGCTTCTCTGAGGCAGGGAAAGAGAGATCCATCTTCCTTTTCTCTTCCAGTGAATGTTTTGTTACTTATGCAAAAATTCCAGCAAGGCATTGATGAGATATATTGAGGGGAAAAAAGTCTTTTGAAGGTCCTATTAGGTTAAAGAGTGAAAAATTATTCAGAAATTTATACCAGAAGGGAATGTCCAGTGGGATAGTGTCAGTGTTATCACTGAAAGACAGCTCTTCAGCTTTGAGCATGGAATAAGCATACAGCTTATTCCATACAGACATCAACATACAGAATTAAGGTGGATAGTGTGTTGTATGCTTTCCTCTTCCATATAATCTACTCTTTTATTCATAAATACAATGTACTGCAGCACACATCCCTGTCTCCCTGATATACCATATTTATTGCAAAGAAACATTATCTCAAAATGGGGACATTTTCTTCCCTCCGCGGGGTGTCAGTGCCTGCTGTAGAGGCAAAAGTAAATTCCCTCTTTCTCCTTTTAGTGTGTTCACATTCCACTAGTTACCTTTGCTCTCACCCCTGAGTTGGTCAAGTAAATTTTGCAGTGTGTTTGAACCTCTGACACAGCCATGTTGCAAGGTAAAATAAGCAATGGAGAGGCCATAATATCACCCTATATTATTACACAAGGAAGCCAGCTATGATTTTCAAAATACACTGAAAGGGATTGTTTCTTATTAACTCAACTTATGTAAAATATTTGTTTTATCTTGGAAAATTTTTGCAAAGTTCTTCTATAAGAACATGTGAAATTTCTTTATGATCTCTATTAAACTTTCTAGTTTCCTAGGTGTACCACTGTATCACTGCTTGCCTGGAGATTTTAAATGTTTTCATCACCCTGCACATACTCCTTCTGGTGATAAATACCCCTTTCAGTCTTTCTTTTCTTAAATTTTTTCTTTTAGGATTTTTTAGTAGAAAAAAATTTTTTAATGCATCAGTATACTCTGATGTATCAAAAAGATGTAGTCAAGATTTTAAAGGATTGATACTTTTGCTGATTAATTGGTGAACTCTCAAACCTGTTTTTAGCATAGTCATTTATTTTCTAGTTTAACACCATTGTTGTCCTTTTTAATACTGGTAGGTGTAAATTTGAAATTAATTGTTTTCAAATGAACTCTTGATTCTAGAACCATTAACATCTGTTTCTTAAAATAAACTTTCAAGTTTTCATTTTAATACAAAGTACAACAAATCTTGCAGAAGCACTTTTCCACTTATGTGTATTTGAGATTTGCTGTTTGCATCCTACTCAAGCTGAATCTGAGAGTGGCTTTAAAAAAATTTAAGGGCCTTTAACAGTTTTGTCTAGCATAATGTTGAAGACCAAGGGATTGTTTTCTAATATTCAGATGCATTATTACTTTATTTAAATTATTATCTTACATACCCAATGGAAAAAGCGAGGCATACAGATAGAGAAATGTTTCAAACTAATAATACCCGCTTAATAATAAATGCCCCTTCCATTTATTTTCTATAATTTTCAGGCTCCTTCTGTAGCTTTAACAAAAAGGAGTCTGCATTCTAAAAGGCAGTAGAGCATCTTAAGTATAAACCACATTTGAGGGATACATATACAGCAAGATTGAAACAGGCAAATGTGTGTCAAAGAATCTTATACTGTGACCTCTAGAGTGCCTTTCAAATTATAAATTGTCTTGTTCTCTGGAGCAATCATTGTGAGGTTTGAGGAGATGTTACACTTGATTCCTGAAATGGAAATAAAAGTTGCTGATGGCAGGATAGTCTTCAAAAAGCCTTTTTAGATTTTTCTTAATTTTAAAGTTTTATTTATGTATTTGTTTATTTAAAGTTGTATGCTGAGGTCTTTTGGTTTTAAGTGTAAGATTACATCTCTTGATCAAGCAATAGGTATTGCTATCATTCAGCTAAAAGTTTCTCTCTTTTTTTCCACTTACGTGAGAGGATTGCTTGGGAGTGTGAAGATTTTTAGAGGTGAATGGATAGCTACATAATACATGAATTTCTGTGGTTTTCAAAGATTACAGACCTGTAAGGTCTAATACATATAGGTATTGGAAGTTACTTAGTCGTCATAAGATTCTTTTCAACCTTATTGATATTATTGATTTAACTATGATTTTAATCAACATGAGTGGAAGAAAAAGTAATGTTGCATAAAAGTGTTGGAGTCATGGTTCAGTTATTCTTAGAGTTACATTAGTATGGCACCCATATGAGAGGTAAATCAGAATCAGAATACTTTTTAGTTATGGAACAAGTCTAGTCATGTTTGTTTATGAGAATATTTTCATCTCCTTACAAGCTTTAGGCACTATTGGCATTCTTATGCGGGTCATTGGATTTTGCTGGTGGTCTGCTCCACATATCAAATGTTTTTCTTCCCGAAGAAAAAAGCAGTATGTGAAGAACATTGTGGACCTGGTTGAGTTTTTTGCAGATTTGGATGTTTGTTGGCAGCTGATGTAACAGTTGTGCTACAAGATAATTTTGTGTGGTTTTAGGAGTTGAATTGTGTAGATAGTGTTTCTGTTATTACTTGCAATGTTTGATGCATTGGTTGGTTTGATTTATTGGTTGCAACGTTTGATGTTATTCAGAAATGAAAGCAAGTAATGTTTTTCTCCTTCATAAGCTAGAAAGGTTATACCATGTGGCATTCTCGTGTGGTGCTCTCCTACTGAGAGGTTTTTTTATTACTTTCTACTTTGAGTATTTAAAAGGAGATGTCAAAAGCTGAAAAATTGAAAATGTCAACTCAGCTGGCATACATGCTTATTTCTGGCACTGAATTCTGGCATCTTAGGATGAGACTGTATCCATTAACATGCTTTCAGCTTTTGAGAAGGAATAGAGATGACTATGTTGTAAGACTTTACCAACATAGATGGTTTAAAACACTGCTTTAAATGATTGCATGTCCTAAATGTTTTCCTAAAAATAATTTTTTCTCTCCTCTCAAATACCCAATTCGTGTTTCTGTTTCAGGCCAGAATAAAATTTGCTTTATTCCGGGGATGGTTGGACCCATCTTGGAAATGACTCTTATTCCAGAAGTTGAACTACGAAAGGCCACGATCCCAATTTTCTTTGACATGATGCTGTGTGAATATCAAAGGACGGGAGAATTCAAAAAGGTAATTAAGAGTACTCTGTGTGAAAACTCATTAAAATGTCATGTGGTCAGTTTATTTCTGGGAAATGTGTTGTGTGGGCTTTTCTGCTTACAGAACGTAAAATGCAAGTGAGTGTAGGCTCTTCAGAGTGATTTAGTTAGACTTCAGTAAAACTTTCATCACAATGACAGCAATAAGGCGCTGGAATAGGGGCTCAGAGAGGTTGCAGGATCTTTATCAAAATTTTCAAAATTTTACTGAAAAAGGTTCTGAGCAACAAGACATGACATTGAAGTCAGCCCTCGGTTAAGTAGGAGGTAGAATTAAATGACCTCTGGGGGTCCTTTCTAATCTAAGTTTTTCATTATACCCCTTCCTTGTGACATAGATATTGATAAGCCAAAACTTCCAATTTTTGATATAGAATATCCTGACAGAAGTAGCAGTGAATAGTCAATTATATATTATCAGGTTTCTCAGGAAACTCTGACTTTTCTAAATATTTATTGTGAGAAAAATAACCACTGTGAGGAATGGACATTCCTAAAATGTTTTCTACATTTCTGGTGTGTTCTTGGGCTTACATAGTTATTGATAGAGCTAGAAGATAGATGTTTATTCTTAATGAACCTTGGAGTCTCGTATCTTTCTGAGCTAACAGCTGTAAAAGGTTACTAAATGAGTGAATATAGGTGTTCTCAGCAAGCTCCTCTGGCACACGTGACTTATAGTTGCTGTAAATACCCATATTTCTTACTCTCAGTTCTTGAAATTTTATTGCGCGTAAGGATTTCAGAAGGTTGTGGTATCATCCCATTAGCAGAAGTTTATATGGCTTGGTGCTTCAGACAGATCCATGGATAAAAAATGGAGATGTTTTGTGGTTTGGTATTGAAGTATGTTCAGACATGTGGAGATTTCTTGGATCTATTAGATAGATAAGCAGGTGGTTTTAAAGCCAAATTGCTGCCAATGACAGTTAAACACACTCTGTTTATGTTAGAGGAGAAATACCCCTTCCAGGGCTTAATTTTGGCACAGACACATTAAAACTTTTTTCTATATTTCTGCCAGCTTTTTTATTTATTTTGGTTCAAGCAACTGGCTTTTTTGTGGCTTGCTGAGAAACTGCAGGAAAGATGCTTAGGAAGAGTTTTTTTATTCAGATCCAGCATCTGTGAAATTATTGCATTTTAATATTAATATTTATTTCTGCTAAGCTTATTGAATTAAATTATTTTCTGCCATGCAATATTTTTATATGACATTAATTTTAATTCGTTTTCTGTTTTCCAAGATTAATAATCAGCTAGGTTATTTTAAAACACTTCTTTTTTTTTTAATTGTTTCAGATCATGACTGGCTAGTACACACAGTAATTTGGTTCAGAATGCCTGGGTCTACACTGGACAATATTAATGGGGGTATATTTTCCTTGGAACCGTCTCCCAGTAAATTTCCAACTGACTTAAGTTGGTTGGGTTTTTTTTGTTTGGTTTGGTTATTTTTTTTTTTTTCATTTTCCACTGGTATTTTTCATTTTTTATTGAGGAAAAAACCCCACAAAAAAAACCCCTCATCTTTTGTATTTCTGTTACGAGTATGATAGATAAATATCAACTATTTGAGGACATTTTTCGAACATGCAAATCTTAATGTTTTAAGGTGCTTGGAAAGGGGAGGACAAAAACTTCAAACAAACCATATGCATGTATTATAGTTTCCATAGTTTTAATTTCCTGAACCTGAATGCAATCTGTATAATATATGGTAAAGACATTGCAAACTAATTACAAATTCTGATCTAAACATGTTAGATTGGATTAACCCTTTCAAAATGATAAAGGAGTTTCCTGTGTATAATGTATTGCAAAGGCTTTGAAATGACAAATTACAATTGTATATTTATATTGCAATAACACAATAACATTTTGAAGAGGCTTTATATAATTAAGGTATGATTCTGCAAAGTGCTGGGTTAAAATATAATCCAACATATACTTCGATTTCTTTAAGAGGTAATGGTATATTACTGTGGTATATTAATGGTATATCACCCAGAAATTCTCCAGAGATGTTGCCAGTTTATTACACTTTAAAGATGTCAAGCTATTGTCACTGACAATTTGCATGCATATTTGTAACAACAATTTCTCAGTTTAGCATTAGTTTCCCAGATAACAGCTTCTTTACCTGTGTGACAAACTTTGAAAATAGGTTTTCTCTTTTTCTGATTATTGTGAGATATTTTTCCCTTGCTTAATTATGTAAAACTACGTGAAGAGTATATGAGAGATTGTTACAGGGTTTAACAGGAGCAGCAAGTAAATAATATAGATAACATCTTCAGATACCCAGCTTCAAGAAATTTGATATAGCAATGACTGAGCCCGGTAGTTAGGTTGAAGTTTCAAGGGCGACTGTGCAGACTGGATGTAGTGCTTCTCTGTAAGCTAAGTTTGGGATAAAGAGAAACCTAGAAGCCTTGGAGTTTTAAGAGTTGGCTGATTAGTGATAGCTAACAAGGTGTGACCAGTGGAGAAATATTAACAGGTTTTCTCTCTCTGTATGCACACAGGCTGCATAGATTCTTTTTCAATTCAGAGGGTAAAAAGGTCCTTTTTGACCTTACAAGTAGAGAAATACGGCTGCTGATGGCTCCAAATGGAGTGGTGCCATAACTGTAAAGCACAATAGAAAAAATGATGCAGTAGAGGAGAAAGAATTGTGTTTAACTACAAAAATAGCTTGTTTGCTGCCTTTATTTATATGTCACTATTTCCTAATTAGGGTCTAGATAGACCTAACAAATAGGAATTAAATAAGGTATTGCATATACTGTAGGATTGTTCATATTTTATCTGGGTGAAAGTGATTCTACTTACTCGAAATCCTGCATTTCAAATCAGAGATGTTCTATGAAAACCTATAATACAGACACTGTAAGCCTGTTTCCTCAGGTTATTTTATCAGTTTGTGCTAAGAAACAGGTATCTGGAGATAGTCAAATATGCATTATTCAACTGGAATACATTCAAGCATTTAACCCTTGGGACTATGTGATATAACTACACAAAGATATTCTTTTGATGCCATATTGAAATGTGTTTGACTTCTGGATATCTGCTCGGTGTTTTGATTTTTTTTTCTTTATTAGTTTGAAAATGAAATCATTTTGAAGTTGGACCATGAAGTAGAAGGAGGACGTGGGGATGAACACTACATGCAGTTGTTTGAGTCCATGTAAGTAGTGCATGAGAATAAATGCCTTCAGGATGTGTTTTTATCTTATTGTTCCCACTTTTCAAGTTGGTAACCTCACTTAGAAATAAAACAGAATCTTAGCAGCTTTTTTTATGAAGGGACTGGAAATAGGATACTGTTTCAGTAAACCTGGTTTGAATTGTAGTTTTGCTCATTGAAACTATTTTCCTGGTTACTTTTCAGTATTTTGTGCTCCAGCTAAATTATGAAGAAATTGTACCTAACCTGCATTTCTCTATCCAACTTTCAAGCCAAGATAATCAAATATTCAACCCATTTTTAGTCTTTCCACATTTTTCCTTATAAACTTCCTTGGTTTTATTTCACACTAATAAGAAGAAGGTATTTTAAAATGTCTTACTTGCTTTTCTCAATGTCTAGACTGGACTCCAAGAGATTATTCTCTGGATTTACATGAAGTGACTATCCTGGAATGAGAATATTGTGAAGTGCTACAGTTTAATACATATATTTCTATTTCTATATTTCTAACAATCCCAAAGCCTGATATAGCATCCCCTTCTCTTCTTGGCTGCCCACATTCAGTTTTATTCTCAGGCTTAATAGCTGTGCCTTCACTTGTGGCAGGTTGCATGTGTGATGTATGGGGCAGTGGTGGAATCCTTGCGCCTACCTCTGAGAATTTGTTCCTAGCTTTGTGCCTTAGACTGTAAGAGTGAGCAAGTACATCGCTCATCATATACTTTCTCAAGCACTGATAACCTAGTAGTTATTAAGCATAAAAATGTTGTAGCACTTTGGCTATATGACAAAATCGATATAGGCTTTGTGACATTGAGTGTGTATGTTTTTACTTTCTCAAAGCCTGCTACCTTGTATATATTGTATTTTTGTGTAGGGGGTAGCAATCTTTGCAAAGTCACATCCCTCACCGGATGAAGCATGAAATCTTTGTGTATACCACAATGGAAAAAGGTCTACTTTCGGTGAAAACATAATTTTGTAAGAAATACTGAATTATATAAATAAATAATAATATGTAAATGTTATCTTATATTTAAAATATGTAATTATATTCTAATTAATAGTATAATTTAAAAGAAACATCATTTAAATCAAACATAATTTAAATGTTTGCTATGTTAGTTTAATTTCTGTCCTATGAGGAGGCAGATAAAATATAGAGGCAGACTTGAAAAAAATAAAAGTACTGACACTTTTTAAGCATTATAAAACTATTCTTTGAAACTGATACACTGGCAAGGACAGATGAAGTTTTAAAAATGTCCCTTTCACTTCCTAACATGCAGTGACTATGTAAACTGAGAGCAATAAAGTAATTTTTCAATTTTGAATGTTTACTGTTTGGCTTCAAGTCTTAGGATAGCTAAGAGGTGGTGCAGAGATGTTCAGACTAGCTCTTGGTATGACCGAAAACAGGCCGGCAAGTACATAGCTTTTTTAATCACATTGCTGCAAAGCCTAAACCACGATGCCTGCCTGAACTGTCACTACAATACATCATCTCCAATGCTGGGGATTCAGCTGTCACAGTGGACATTTATGGCAGTGCTAAACTTTCCTTGCTGGTAGTAAGTTTTTTTCCAAATATCCATACTAAATCTTCCTTGCCTCAGTTTAAGCCAATTACTTCTTGTTTTACCCACAGGGGACATAAAGAATCAGTTATTCTGTTTCTCTTTGCAGCAGCTTTTAACAAATTTGAAGGTTGCTCTCAAGTTTCCTTTGGTCTTCTCTTTAGGGTAAACAACCCCAATATTTCGGTTTATCATATGCAATGTTTTCTGGACATTTCTACAATGTCTACACCTATTTTGAAATACTGCATTGCCTTAAAGCTGGAGAGAGTATTCAAACTGAGACTATCAATGCAAAGAGAAAAGCTTCCTTCAGATCTTGTGTATGAGACTCTTTCAAGTTTACTTTTTCTGTGTAACATTGTTTGCTTGTCTTGTTTGCAGTTTACTCTTACATTCAAACATTTTTCTAGAGAACTGGTACCTATCCAGTTAAACCCCATCTTTCAGTAGTGCAGTTAATTATCTCATCAAACATACTACATAGCATTTGATCTTCCTGCCTTTCCAAGGTACCCTTCTTTTTTGACATACCTGTTTTTTTCCCCTCGATACTTTTCCATGTTCTACAAGATTTCAAATTCAAGGTTTCTCCATTTCTAATGATGTCACTTCATATTATCTCCAGCTAATATTTTTTGTTCCATCCTTGAAGTTGTTTAATGATGCCTGTAGAAGGACAGCTAAAGCAGAGGCTGGTGACTTGTCTGTGGTAGGACCCTGCTGTCTTCTCTCTGTTGTTTTTGTTTGTTCTGTTTTGTTTTAAATCATCCTACCTTCACACCTTTCAAAGCAGGGAGTTCAAGCCTCTATCCCCAACTCCCTGTTTCAACCGGATAGAGACCCACTTAAATTGGGCTCCAGATTTATTCATTTGGTCGTATTTTCATCAACTAATTTCCTCTAACTGTCTGCATTCCTGCACAGCTCCAGTTGCCACCTGAATGCAGATATTTAGCAGTAGTCAATGACTGTCTTGTGTGTTGATAATATGGAGCAGATGGGAGGCTGTTCTCAATAGGCAGAAAAGACAAGGCTACCCTGTTTTGGGAAATGAAGGAGAATCTAGCTTTATGAATACAAGTTGTGCTATGCCACTTTTCCTCAGGCTCAGAAAATGAATTCTGGCGTGTTTTAGTTACTAATATAGGCAGAACAGAAAAGAGCATTTGGAAACTTTCCAGTTCCCCATCATTGCAGTGGCCCATGTTATGCAGTTGTTTTCTCAAGCTTTATTGAAAATATTTTTTATTTTAAGACTTCTATTTTTTTTTAAGGTCTGTTTAAAAATTCAAAGGTTTCTTGCTCCCTCCTGAGGGAAAAAAAATATTCCCTTTTTATTGGGATTATTGTATCAAGCTGAGCAAGACAACTTTTTAAATCTTCCCTCATGAGACAGGTATTCCTCTTTCCTGTTCATTTTGTAGTTCTCCTTTATATGTACTCCAGTTCATCTTTCTTTAGTGACTGGAGTTATGTACTATATCCTGGGTGAGATCTAGCAATAGCTTGTGGTTTATTCTACTTGTATTGGAAAGAAATGTGATGCTTGGTGACTTATGTTCATTTCACAGTCAAGTAATATTCATAGGTCTGCCTTGTTTGCTGTCACTCCAAGTGAACCTATGGCAAAAATTCATAATAGTCACATAAATGGTGACTGTACTTTCCTTTAAGTGTCTTACCCTGTTTCTGGTACTTACACCTGTATCCCCATTTTTCCTGTATAGTATTCCAGTCTCCTACATGATTCTGAGGCTTTCTTACTTTCTTTTCCACAAATATCATTTAACGTGCTCCAGCCTATTCTGTCGGTTGTCAACTCTTCAGACCCTTCAGACCCCATTCCATTTGCAATATGTTTAATGTCATAAGCTATGTTTCAATAATTTATTTAAATATTTCAGTTATTGTTTCAGACTAGTCAGACAACAGCAATTAAAGTATTCTGGTTTTATCTGTTAGCCTCTGTCTGTCACATCTTGTACAATATAAATGTTCTTTCAGACATGCATGTACACACTCCCTCTGTCTCAGCAAAATAACCCTATGTTGGATCTGTACAATCAAAGGAATAAACATTAGGTGCTCTTTTTACTTTGCTTGAGTTAGAACTTTGAGACTGGGTACTTTGCTGAGGTCCCATTCTAGGCCAAAACTTTGAGGATTTCTTTGCAGTTGAAGTTAATAGGATTATGTATTTTCTGAAGAAAGTTTAAATAATTCTGAGGAGTAAAAAATGATTTTTGCAATTAATTAAAACTTAATGCTTTATAATGAAAGTTTAAAAAATAATAGTGTACTTAAAGATTAATAATAAATTATTAAATGTATTTGCCTATAAATTGAGCACTGCTAACAAAACGCTAAGAGGTCAGAAATTAATAATAATGTGTCATTGAAACTGCTCAGCTTAAGCACACAGCATAGTTTCAGGGATAATTTTGCAATTGCTAGTTTGTTTTTACTATTTTCCTGTGAGAATACGTGGTGATTCTTATATGTTATTGTGGTGCATATTCTAATATGCATTGCGGTGGGTTGACCTTGGCTGGATGTCAGGTGCCCACCAAGCCGCTCTATCACTCCCCCTCCTCAGTAGGACAAGGGGGGAAGAAAATAAGATGGAAAAGAACTCGTGGGTCAAGATAAAGGCAGTTTAATAAAGCAAAAGCTGCGCACGGAAGCAAAGGAAAATGGAAGATTTATTCTCTACGTCCCATCAGCAGGCTATGTCCAGCCACTTCCCGGGAAGTAGGGCTTCAGTATGCGTAGCAGTTGCTCCGGAAGACAAACATCATAATAATGAATGTCCACCCGCCCCTCCTCCTTTCTCTTAGCTTTTATTTCTGAGCAGACGTCATACGGCATGGAATATCCCTTTGGTCAGTTTGGGTCAGCTGTCCTGGCTATGTCCCCTCCCGAGATCTTGGCCACCCCCAGCCTACTGGCCTTTGGGGGTGAGGGGGATGTATGAGAGACAGCCTTGATGCTGCGCCAGCACTGCTCAGCAGTAGCCAAAACACTGGTGTGTTATCAACACCTTTCTAGCTACCAGTACAAAGCACAGCACTGTGAGGGCTGCTGTGGGGAAAATTAACTCCATCTCAGCCAGACCCAATACGTGCATATAAAAATATATATGTGAATATATGTGTGTGTGTATATATATATATGTAAATGAAAAATGTGGTTTGTCAGCAAGAATCCCAATGGAAAACCAGAATGCTAAGGAGGGGAAACAAGCTCTTAAGCAAAGAAAGAAAATAATCCTTAATGAGGTGCTGGTAATCATTTCATAATGTTTAAACAGTTAAGCTTTGAAAACAAAGCTATGTGAAATATCTATTCCTAAATCACTTTAGCACTTTATAGAAACAGCATATGCTAACATTTTGTTAATGTAACTTGGAACCTGCTATGATGTATAAAACCCACTTTCCTATATTTTTATCAAAAGAGAACTAACTGCTTATTTTAATCTGCAGACAGTTTATTGTTTGGTTTTGCTTATTTCTCAAGGGTAAATTGCTCTGGTGAGGTCTTGCTCGTGAATGTGTTTTCTGACTTAAAGTTGTAATTTATGTTAGTTTGAACTTTCTACTCACACGTAACTGTACAAAGAGAAGGAAATAATTGTTGCATTTTATGTTGCACGATAACAGAGGAAAGGAAGGTCTAATGTTTCTTGCAATAGTGTGGCATTCCAGAGAGTTGAGTTTGTTATACCACAGATGCAGGTTGCTCTGTTCTGAAATTGTGGGTATATCCTTGAATTTGAAGTAATTCTTCAAATATCTTTGAAGAATTTCCTCTCAGGCAAGAAAAGTAGATGTTTCATTTTTCAATTTTGATTTATATCCCATCTGTCTTCTAGATATCTAAACTACCAACCCACGAAGGGAGTTTCCAGTGCATTCTGCAGTTGCATTAGCTAATTTAGTATTTGCCTTCAGGTCCCAACAGTTTTTCAGCTGATGGGCCACTAACTTTCACAGTATTGTGAAAACATTTTTTTGTGTTTGCAGTCTTACAGAGTGTGCGTGTCAGTATCCTGGCATTTTTAACTTGGTTGAAAGTTTTGTTAGCCTAGTTAAAGGCCTCTTGGAGAAACTGCTGGATTACCGAACTGTGATGAATGATGAAAGCAAGGACAATCGCATGAGCTGCACTGTGAACTTACTGGTATGTTCTCTGTTGCAATTCTTGTGTGCGAATGGGGAAGAGCTTTAGAATCCATTTGCTAAAGATGAAGGTAAATCTTCCTGGGGATAGGAGAGTTGACAATGCTCAGTAGTGATTTAAACTCTGAGGCAAGAGATTTTTATATCTATTTGCATGGATATATGTACAAACCTGAAAGCAACGTGCACTCAGTTCTTTGGTTTTGCTTGTATGTTTTATCCACTTTGATTCTGTGGATAAATAAGGAAGTCTACTGTTCATATACCTTTACTTTTTGATAGGCTTAATGTAACTGGGCTTTTGCCAGAGTCAAGTTTTGCATGAGGAACTAACCCACTTGCTGCTTTAGCAACAAAACAATTATGGTTTTTAAGTCTGGGGAAGAAACCTGCAAGATACACTTGCAGTAAGGTGCCAAGAAGATTGAGTCTCTGATCTGGTTCTAGGCCACCCCGTCTTTATTTCTCTTCCTATTTTGTAATGAGGATATCACATAGAGAGATTCCTCCACCAAGAAACGCCTCTAAGCTGAAGAGGAACCTTCGTCAACTTTGAAGGTTGGAAAGAGAACATGGTTAATACGTATTGCACTCACACACTCTCTGTTCCTCAGTAATCACTGCGCAATGTGGTATAAGTTTCTGCAACTCTTCAGGAGGCAATTCTTGTCATACATTTTGCACAGCCTTAGCAACTCATATACCTGCAAAAGTGTTACAGTGACAAAAATGGGCTTTATTCCTGGAATTAGCCCCTTTAGAGGTATTGCACAACAGTGTTACATACCAACGTCAATAAATACCAGCTTCTTTTCTGGCCATGAGGTGTAGCCAGAACATGTAGTTTGTTATGTTAATGCATTTGGATAGCCATATTTTCCTCTTCTCCAACAGAAAAACTTTCACTAATGATTTCATTAGTGAACTAGGAGAAATATACACATGTATGTATAATAATAACACAACTAATTAAAATATTAATTGAAGCAGTAGAGCCAGGTTTAAACTTAAGATAATATATTAATAAATATATATGTAAATAATACATATCTTGTGCTGTCCAACTAACAAGAAAAGCAAAACCTCAGCATATGTATTTTTATCTTGTGTTTTAACAAAAGACATTAGGAGATAACTTTTAAATGTTTGTGTCCCTAGAATTTCTACAAGGACATTAACCGTGAAGAGATGTATATCAGGTATGGCAGTTGTTTTGTTGAATCTGTTTTGGAGAGGGCAATAATATTCTCTTATGAATTCTGGTTTTATCATTGTACTCGGATTTCTGTGACTTAATGTCAGTTTACTGTCCACAATGACTCTGTTGTAGCCCTGGCCTCATTTATATTCTTACTCCATTGTTTGCTTAGCCTTCAGTGATTTGGAATCTATCATATGTATTCATCAGCAGCATTTTTTTCCCCAAGAATCAACTTTTAGTTGATCAAATCACTCAACATTCGTTGTCTATTGTTTTAAATAAAGAAAATGCAGCTAGATTTCAGGATTGATAGAGGATGTATCATACGTTTAGAATGGCAGAAAAAACATTCAAGTTTTGTAGAATTGTGCAGTCTGCCAAGTCTCTTTAAATATGCAACACTATATGCAATGCAGAATTACTAGTAAAGCATTTTTCTGTAAGAGCTATAGTTATACTGGCAAATTCTTTCAAATGTGACATGGCCTGCTACTGTCTCCAGTGGTTTTGCATATGAGCTGCAGCAAATCTTGCTGTTCAAAAGCTCACTATTTCCTGCCTCTCCTCTCATTCTGCAAAATCCGCAGAACGACCTGCACTTCAGCCACTGCAGTAGAAAGCCCAGAATCTCAGCTGGAATGAGCACTGAAGGTGATTCAGAGCTAAACCTGGAGCTATGAGCTGGAGTGGCCAGGGAGAAACAATGCTCCCTCTGCGGTCATTGCTGAGGGGGACACGTTTTCATTTGGGTTGACAACTGGGAATGGTAATGCCTTGATCTGCTACAGCAAGGTGTCAGAGTTGCTGTGTCAAAACTCTTGTTGTGTGTAAGAGGATGGGATGCACTTTTTCTTTCTGGCTGCTGGAAAAGATGTGGCTTAAGTCACAGGATGGGCAATGGTTGTGCTGGTAGCAGCAATGCTGCCCTACGGATCAAGGAGAACACTGGCAACATATAACTTGGAACAACTCTTCTGCCCCTACCATCTTGCAAGTTGTACAGGGACTTGCTTTGTCTTTCTGGGCTGGTATTTTCCGTTTTCTCCTTTACCTTGTGTTATCTCTTGTGCTTGCATCTGTTTACATGGAAAGTGTTTACGTGCAATCAAAAAGTGCTACAGAGAAAGGCAGCTATCTTTAGTAACAGTCCAGAAATAATGGACTCGGAGGTCTGACTTAGACTTTGAGTCTAGTAGTTCTTCCTCTTCCTCTTAGAGGTGGAGCTGACAGCAGTTCACAGGAGGAGGTTAGCTCTTTCTCCTCCTTTTGTGCACAAAGTTTCAGCATACAAAGAGAACAGAGAAAAGTCTGAACAAATGCACAGCGCTTTAACCCCTCTCAGAATGTCCCTAAAGATGCTTTGGGTAGTGACTGCATGACGCCTATGAAGTTTCCATTACAGAGTTTATTTAGAACTTTTTTGACACTTAGCATTCCAGTCATGTCAATATCTAGTCTAATTCTTGTTCTCTCCTCTAACAGATACTTGTATAAATTGCGAGATCTTCATTTAGATTGTGAGAATTACACAGAGGCAGCATATACCCTTCTACTCCATACGTGGCTCTTGAAGGTTAGATTTGCTAAACTCAATGCATAAATAAGCTTTTGCAATTTTCAGATTTATAAATTAAAAAGTGATTGTCTTAATCTCTGATTTATTGCATACTAGTTATTTTCCATAGGGGTATTCAAGTTTGTAGTCAAAAATACTGCGGTAGGTCATACAAAATTAACATTAATTGTTGAAATTGTATTTTCAAAAGGTGATTAAAAGCCACATATTGGTAAAGCTAAACGTTGTAGCAAAAATAGTTTTACTTTATAGTGAGAACTTTGCGTGCAAATTCTGAAGCCATTTAACTTCCATGTCGTTTTCATTTTGCTACTTTTTTACTATCTCAAACATAACAATGATGAAAACTAACACAATTTTTTCCAGCTATCACAGGGGGACATCTAACTTTTCATTTTAAATAATATGGATCACTCTGCCGAATTACGTTTGCTTTCTTTTGTAGCTGGTAATTATTTTTCGCTACAACTGATGTTTATTCTCACTGTAACTGATGTTATCGATAGAAATGGTCAGTAAGATGCATTTCCATTTCAAGAGAAAATTCAAAATTTTAATGTTGCTCAGCAAAAATTTGAGATTTCTTACGGAATTTCTTTTAGTGCAGAACCATATAAATTTGGCCTTTCACAGTGCTGTTTTGCTTAAACTTCATTTTGACTTTTCTGATCATATAAAAATATGAGGTATATTGTAGGTATTGGTATAGACAAAGATAATATTATATGCAAATATTTTAATACAAAAAATCGAAACCAAATCAGTCAAGATGACACCATGGAAATAAAAAGAACTAATTTTCTCACATAGATTTTTATCCAAAATTTTTGGGTGGGGGGCAGGAAGGAACACAGACGTTTAAAATGTTATGTCTAGTCCTGGTTATCACATGAAATACAGCACTTGATTGAAGAGATAATGAAAACATTCCCAGTGCCTTTCCCGGTTTCTTTATGGAGGGGTAAAAAGGACTGGGAAAAAAACACTTAGAAGAGCACAGGGGACCAGACATTGCGGGGGGGAACGTGTGTGTGAAATGTTGAACTCTAAAATCATGTTTTTTTTAATGTGCTTTTATTCTCAGTGGTCAGATGAACAGTGTGCACCCCAAGTCATGTCAACAGAGTTCCAGTGTTCACAGACCTATCGACACTTGAAAGAGAATCTGTATGAGAAGATCATAGAATACTTTGACAAAGGAAAGGTAGGTCTGTAGAGTTCTTCCCCCTTACAAATCTCTTTTTACTGTGTTACTTTATATAGTAGTACTTAATGAATATGCTCTGTATAAAGCGTTTGTGCAGGAAATCCTCTTTGAAATGTGGGTCAAGTAAAAATTGTGTCCTGAAGGCTTATTCACAGAGTATATCTGTTCTATATGAACATATTCTTTCAATAACCGCATTCACAAAGAAAAAGGGCTAATGTTTATGCTGGTCACAAGCATCTTGTCAGGCAGTGATAAAATAATAAAAAATGTTGAATGTACTTTCCTTTACTAGGAAAAGAATGCAGACTACACAGATTGTATTTCTAAACCATTCAGTCATCATCTCCTAAAAAAACCAGACAGTTCAAAATGGATATATTTGTTTCACAGAAGTCTGAGAATTGCATCCCAAACTTAAAATGTAGTAGTTTGATGTTCAGTACCTGGGTTTAGTTCAGCTTTTTAAAAAAAATCTGTTAATAAAATTGCCTGTCAATACAATGACAGTAGAGCTTAGATTTTTGAAAACAAAGCAAAGGACTAGAAACCAGGGAAAAATTTTGCAGTGCTGGATAATGAATCTTATGACCCAATAAGGCCTTTAAGTCATTATGTCTTGTTCAGCTGTAGCCAAAGGTATGAAGGGGGAAGGCAATTCATTGCTGCTTCTTGCAAAGAAAAGGCATAACTCCCCCACGAAAGTCCCTCCTCTAATTCAGAAAGTAGAAGGGTTTTGGTGCCTGTGCAGGAAAATGCAGTGCTATTTATAACTTTTCAGGTTTTTTTGTTAGCATCTGAAATAACTACAATGTAGCAGTCCGCACCCACTGTATCAGAATAATCAAATCCTCATGATTTCTGATCTACCTAGCATTCAGATTCTCCTCAGGTACATCAGAGGAGGTTTGCAGGCAGCTGAATGGAGCTGTCAGGTTCAGAACTACCTAGCCTAGGAGTACCTGGCACCATGTAAAAAAGGTCATAATGCGTGTGACCACCAGTGGCCTTACATCAGTAGAGAATTATGCTGCGAAAACCCCTTTTGTCTCCTTTATTCTGAATAGATGAGAAGACTGACAGAATTTGAGAAATATCCTGAAGAGAGGGAGTTTCTATCTGCTTTAAGACCACTTTTGTGCTGCATACATTAAGTGCCTATAGCAGATGAGAAAAACTGCCCTAGTCTTTCCAATGCAGCTCTGTAATTCCTCATGGTGATTTTCAGAGGTAGCTATTAAGTTGTGTGGAAAGAAACAAGCTGCTACTCTGGGCAAGTGGCAATTTAAGTCTTGTAATTTTTTAGCTGACTAGGAGAGCTGTCATATGCAAGGCTATCTATGAATTATGTATGCTTCAGAATTTCTTGTAAAATTGTGTTTGTTTTAAGGAGAGGCAGATGTCAGTCCCCTCATACACTGCTCCTATGCTTGGGGTATATTCTGGATGTTGTGCACCTTAGTGATTTACTCTTCTTTTTTAATGTAGCTGAAAGGTTAGGTGATTTTTTTATTATCTTATTGTAAGAATAAAGTAGTTTTACTTATTCCTTCCTGTAATGAACCATAAAACACTTCTATTTTTTACATTAATCTGCTTTCCTAAAGTTTATGATTACCTTGAGTCTTCCATTCTAAATGTGCAGTTAATAAATGACTGCAATTTAAAGATAGCATAATCAATAAAACTGTAGTTAAACAGTGAAGCATGAAAAACTTGTTTGTTGGTACTGGATTTACTTTTTGAATATGTGGTTGCATTGCAGATGTGGGAAGAAGCCATCTCTTTATGCAAAGAACTTGCAGAGCAATATGAAAAGGAAGTTTTTGACTATGAACTTCTAAGTCAAAACCTGGTAAGATTATATACAAGTCTTCAAATTATTTCAATCACAGAAATTAGTACTTTTGAGCTATCAAATGATAGAGCTGCGTATGAGCATGTTGTCTACAATTGATTTTTAATTCATTTGTCAAAGAGTTGCTATGTTTTATTGTAACAATTCAGTGGTAAAGTAGAGATTCATAAAGAACTGTTTGTTAAAGTTGCATGGACATCTTCTTGAGATATTTTGAAACTTCTGTAGATGAAATAAACGTGTTCTCACTTAGCGCAATTTAAAGGCCACATATAAAAGAAATATAACAGGGTTTTGAGGCCTTTGTACTGCATTAGGGTAGAAAAAGCACCTGGATGCATTTTTTCCCTGAAATTTTTCTTTAAATTTTAGGAACTCAAATCTTGACAAGCCTAAAGAATTCTGTCCTGATCAGGGACTGGGCAAGTAATACATCACAAGGAATTAGAACTAGGTCCAAAGGCTAGAACGAAGATTTTAAAGGAAGATTAAATGTTCAATTATTTGTTTTTATTAAAATGGAGTTAATCTAAAAAGAATCCCCTCCCCCACATACCTTCTTTTTGTCCACCCCCAAGATTCCACACTTGTGTGATCTTTAACAAAAGTTTAGGGCTCATTCAATAGATAGCCCTGAATCTTCCACAAAGAAACCATGGGAATCAAAACATGATGTTCTTGAACAGTGTTGTGTTTAAAGAAAGCTTCTTTTCCTCCCAATCAATTCTGCTTTTATCATAAACTAAAAGATAAAGACAATATTTTTGCTAATTCCATTTAAGTTGCAGTATTGCATGTCTCATAGATATAACAGGAAATAAAAATAGTAAACCTAAATGACACCTAGTATTTTATGAAAATCATTGTTCTAAGCCCTTTACACGGTTTGGGTCCTTAGCATGATGCTAGGGCAAAAGTCTGAGTTGATCCATACCTCAGAAAACATTTGAGTAAGGGAGTTTTTCCAAATGTGTTACTTCAGTAATGTTATCAGTTAAGCGTTTAAAGTGTAAAGGGACTTTGGTGTTTGTTTTTTTTTTTAATGCTAGTAAATTAAGGGTAAGCCTGATTCTGAGGTCAAATAATTAAAGTTGAAGCCATACGCATTTAGCTAAGTATTATATTTGCATATAAATGTAAACAATATTTAACGTACCACAGCAATGTCATGTGCATGCTAACTAATTATTGCTATAGCTTACCAACTGATAATTGATAGCTCTGATAGCTGTAGTACATAGTGTAGTACTACTGTAGAGGTTAAAAAATAAATGGGAAAAAACCCCAAACAGAAGTAATTGCAGTTGGTTTTGCTTTCAGATTCAACAAGCAAAGTTCTATGAAAACATCATGAAAATTCTGAGACCTAAACCAGACTATTTTGCTGTTGGGTATTACGGCCAAGGATTCCCCACATTTCTAAGGGTAAGCCTGTTTAAATTCTTACGTTTTTCATCTATTTTCATATGCTTCTAAAAATATGAGTGTACTCTACGAATGTAAGTGAGTCTCTGGGGATATTTGCCATGGATTTAGTTTTGCTTGGATGCAGGACTGTAGTCAAAATCTGAATTGTTACTTGTAAGAATATGCATGAAATACTTTCAGATGCGTTTAAGTTGATTCTTTCTGTTAGTTTGATTGTGGAAACTAGAAGATACATCAGGTAGTGAGGGTGATAGATGACAGCCAAATGCAGCAATATGATGTAATTTGGTATGGGCAGCTCTTATGGTACGTATTTCTTAGATGAGTCCCCACACAGGGTATTGATAACTAGTAGAATGTCATTAACTAACCTGTGTTCAAATTAAATCAAAAATTCTGTTTCATATGAAGTTGGTATTTTTAGTGGACCTTATCATGAACTGACAAGCATTTCAGATTCATATTGCCTTTCAACTACAACTGAAATATATTACGAATGTAGAAACAGTGTATTTTTCAGACGAATGCACTCTATAGCCAAATATTGTGTTTTTCACAGTGGGAAATAGTAGATAAGTAGGGTAGGGAAGAGTATAATATAGAGCAGGTGTGTAGTGATACTGAGCTGGTATATATTCCCTACTTACCTGATAAACAGCCTCCTGGGTTGGAGGTGACAATTTTGTTTTCTAGCCCTTCATGGATTGTTCTATGGTGAATTTGTCCAGTTGCTTTCTGAACTGATGCCCTCCAGAACATACTGTGGCCTCACATTTCACAACTGTGTGTGTTGGAGATTCACTGCTGCCTTTTTGTTGTCATCTGATAATTTCTCTACGCTAGTTCTTACAGAGAGACTGAACAGTCGTTCTTTAATCACCTTCCTCATGCCGTTCATGACATACTGTTCCTTATAGTCTTGGTTGTTTAAACAT
Organism: Calonectris borealis; assembly: GCF_964195595.1. Classification (NCBI taxonomy): domain Eukaryota; kingdom Metazoa; phylum Chordata; class Aves; order Procellariiformes; family Procellariidae; genus Calonectris; species Calonectris borealis. The sequence goes on along the minus strand of NC_134326.1, from coordinate 5,690,261 downwards.
TGCTTCCACGGCAACCATTCCATATGTTTTAACATCCTGGTTCCCTTGCTGTCCATTTTCTAGTTCATGAGATGGAAGGACAAGAAGTGTACATAGTATTTGAAATGTGAATACACTATGAATTTGTTTAGTGCAATACTGATGTTTCTTCTTTTGTTTTCCTGTTTTCCTCGTAAAGACTGAAGTTCAGATTGCTTTTTTGATCTCTAATATGCATTGAGTTGACATGTTCATACCAACTGTCTTGTATTACTCTTTTTTTCTTGAATGGTAACAGCTAGTTAATATCTTAGGACAATTATGGTAAGCTTGAACTGTTTTCATTAAACAGACCTCTATACACTGAATCTACTCTCTCAGTTTTCTTTACTTTTCTCCATTTTTGACGACCGTGTGAGAAATCAAGAATCCAAAGGGTCTGTTTTTTCAAGAAACCTGCTAAACTTATGCAGGTTTCATGCACAACTGGCTTTTACTTCAGTTTTTTAAAAGATCATTGCTTTCTTTTAACCACAGTAGTGCATGTCTTCAGAGCATAAAACTAACCTGAATATTTGATGTTTTCTTGTAGAAAAAAAAAATCTTTTCTTCCATACTGCAATGAATATGGTAGCTTTCCTCCCACTTGAAAAGCAATGAAAGACACCTATTTCCCAGTTTTAAAGGCCAAAGTTGCCTTGAAAACATTGGAAAAATAGTGAAACGATATGCTAATATTACACCAAAGGAAGCATGCACCTTTTGTTTCCGGTATTATAGAAGTATCTTGTTAAATGAAGCAAACTGAACCACGAATGAGCACATTTGGGGTTCGACTGTATTGTAAATGAGGACATTGCATAATACCAAGGAGAAGGAGCAGGCAGAGGAAACTTAATATATTGGTATTAAAAAGCTGTGAAACCTGGACCCAGAATGTATTTGAAAGCAAATCCTTTTACTTGACAGACAAGAAGAAAAGGGATTTCAGTACTTTTCTTACCTCCCATTCTGATTTTGTTCTGCTCTACAGGAGTATCCTAAGTGGTGATGCCAGCTTATCTTCATTCTGTCTAATAGCATAAAGTAGGGTCTCTAGAGCTGCATTCCAGCACCTGGTCAAAATGGTGCTTTATAGTTAATTAATATTCAGAAGACAGTAACACTCATTCCAAAATGTGGAGACCCCATTGTGTCTTTGTACTGATAAACATGCATCTCTGCCTCAGCATCATACAGCCCAAGAAATCAGCTATTTATTCCTTACAGAACAAAGTATTCATCTACCGTGGGAAGGAATATGAGAGGAGAGAGGATTTCCAGGCACAACTGATGAGTCAGTTTCCCAGCGCAGAGAAGATGAACACCACCTCAGCACCTGGAGAGGATGTGAAAAACTCTCCTGGTCAATGTATCCTTAAACACGTGGGAGGTTACAGAACGAAGGCGGGTTGGGCAAACCTTGTTTTTAGCAAGAGTTAATCTGTGTGGAACAATCATTTCCAAACAAAAGATGAAAGTTGATTATATGTGGCAGCTCAGTTTGCAGTTTTGCTTATCTGTCCTGCATGTCTTTTATGGTTTGTTCCTAAGATGTTTGCTCCTGTTTTTCTCACAATTCTAAGGAGTCTGTCTCTTTCAGTCATCGTAGAATCGTAAAATCATTTAGGTTGGAAAAGACCCTTAAGTCCAACTATAAACCTTGTCCACCACTAAACCACTAAGTACCACGTTTACACGTCTTTTAAATACCTCCAGGATGGTGAATCAACCACTTCCCTGGGCAGCCTGTTCCAGTGCTTGATAGCCATTTCAGTGAAGAAAATTCATTCGAGTTCATACATGGTTTTACCTTTATTTTCTTCAAATGGCAAAAACAGTGATGAACGCTTTAATTGGCCAAGTTTAAAGTGGCAAATTGTCTATTACCTCACATTCCTAGCTGTTGTGTCATGATACTAAATTCATGTCTTCCTTGAACATTGTTCTGTCTGGCACTGCACCTTGGGTATCACCTGTATTTCTTGGCAACATAAATATGCCTTATGTCACTCTCAGAAATTTTCCTAGGAAAATTAACTCATAAACATTGTTAACCACCTTTTAAAATGCCCTAAGTTGTTCTTGTTTAGAAGTACTCTAACAGTTGCTTGCATGCATTATCTTTTTCTTCATGTTCTTATTTAAATCATTACTGGCTGAGGAGATATGAGATCACCTCATTGTATCAGACATTTTTTTTCATGTGTTGATTTTCCTTTATTAATTTTCAAGGTAATTTTGTAACACTTCACATGCTCTCTTGAGTCTATTCTGATGGAACCTGCTGGAGGAGAAAAGGAATACTGCTTTCTTTTTATGCTGTTGGGACTGAAGCAGAGAGTATTACAGGCTTTTCTAAAATAGTACATTAAGCTTGAAAGCCAAGCTCTCTTAAGTCTGTCTTGTGTCTTAACTAATTTTTTTTTTTGAGATCATATGCTTCAGTCCTTTCTTGAAGTAGAATTTGATCAAGTCTCTTTGCAACTAACAGGAGATATGCGCTACTTATGCACTTAAGAAAAAGCTGCGGAATCTAACCAGAGGGCATGAGTTTCAAATACACTGAAATATTTAAGAATATGATATATTTACTTACAAATACAGTATTCAGATTAAAAAATAATACTTCCATAGACAAAGGAAATCTCAAGTAAAACGGCTGCTCAATTACAGATTTCAAAGATGAAATGCTAAATATCATGACATTATGCATGCCTAAAGCTAAATAGTGAAACTGTTAACATCAGATGTTGTTGATGTTATTTTTGTAAGTTGGCTGGACTTTAAAATTTAATGAATGATTCAATGTGATAAATTCAGCTACAGATATTCAAGCTCCGTAAATAATAAAAATATGCAGTTCAAAATTAATATTAATATATATTCACTGGTTACTACTGGCAGATTTTTCCTTTTTTGGCCAAGAAAGCTCCACAAATGAAATCCTGAACCCTGCAGATTTTTCATCAGGAAATGTCTTTTTTTATTATTATTGTGATTTTTTATTTCCCTGCAACATACAGTATTTCATACGTATAGTTAATAACGTGCCCTTAACTTTCACGATTTCAGATATCCAGTGTTTTACAGTGCAACCAGTCCTGGAGGAGCAACCTAGATTCAAAAATAAGGCAGTACCTGATCAAATTATAAAGTAAGTGAATTTCTGTAATAGATAATATAATGACAGTCAGTCCATATTCCTAAACTGACAACCATTATTTTGTGAACTCAGTCATTTGCCAATGAATCTTAGAGCTTTTATTGTCTTAGTTTGCTGACTTATGTATTCCCTAGGAATTTCATGAAAGAACATATACCCGTCTACCACTTAAGGAATAGCATATGGTTACAGGATGGGGAGGTGGAATCCATGCTTTGGATCCAAGTTATTCAGTTTTCAACACAGCTTCTTAGACAAGTGATGGAGGGGGGGTCTTAGAGGTGACTGGCAGTATGAGAATGGTTGAGTTGAAGGCTCTTGTACAACAGAATCTTGTTATGACTTATCTTGCCAAGTGCAAAAGACATGGTGGCAAAATGGTTTCCATTGGTACTATGGTCAAGAATTTGTAAAGGAATAAAGGAAATGAACTGTCCAAAGTATTTTGAGAACAGACTGGCCAACACTTCCAAACTCCTAAGCCAATGTAGAACAGGTTGAACTTACTACATGCTCCTAATTAAGTGTTCTGACTAAATGTGTGAAAAGTGATGGTTCATTCTAATCGCTGATGCCCAAACTGCATACAGTACCTACTGGAATATTGGCTGACTTCAGGCTTATGAGATTTTTGGCTCCAAATCCATCAATATATAAAGGGGGATTATAAGAAAGATGGAGAGAGACTTTTTACCAAGGCCTGTAGTGTCAGGATGGGGGGCAATGGTTTTAAACTGAAAGAGGGTAGATTTAGATTGGATATAAGGAAGAAATTTTTTACTATGAGGGTGTTGAGACACTGGAAGAAGTTGCCCAGAGAAGTTGTGAATGCCCCATCATTGGAATTGTTCAAGGGCAGGTTGGATGGGGCTTTGAGCAACCTGATCTAGCGAAAGATGTCCCTGCCTATGGCAGGTGAGTTGGAACTAGTTGGAACCTTTAAAGGTTCCTTCCAACTCAAACCGTTCTATGATTTATATGGTTGCAAACATGGTCAATAAAAGCTGTTGCTTATCACTAGCACCTGAATGAAAACTTTCAAGGTAATATTTGTTAAATTGTAATTTAAGGACAGCAAAAAGTACAAGCACCATCAGTTAAGGCAGGCTATATTTTCTCCCTATTCTTGTCAGTGCTTTGTGAAAGCACAAGGTATGACTGAATCTCCCTAACTGAAACTGGTTAAAACAGGCATTTTAAGCTAAAATTTCTCCAGGTAAACAGAGGCACCTGCATTTTTAATGCAAGAGAGGCTTTGCAATGCCTCCACACTTGAACAAACAAAAACTCAGACTAAACCTTTTAACAACTCTTGTATTATGACTTTCCAAAAAGAGACTGAAGATAGAAGGCTTCTTTTTATCAGCTGAGATGAGTTCATTTCTAACTGTTTCACAGCTGGATTCAAACCAGATATCACCTTTGTCTCCAGCCTTCTCTACAGAATCTTCACTGAAATTGCAATTGATTCAGAGTGGAAAAATAAGAATCACTTCCCCACATACACCAAAATAAATAAAGCAGGTACAAGCACAGGTCTTGTACTACAAGATTAAAAAAAATAAAAAAAAAAATGAACTGTGGTCCCAATTTCAACTTTAATTCACTTTCAAATCAGTAACTGAAAGACAGCTTATAAATCTGGTCCTGTTTGACTAGATTTTGGTGTAGTGCCAGCCACATTTTGAGCTTGTAACAGTTTTATTTAGTGAAGTGCTCCACATAAAGTACAATCTCTTGTCATATGGAAGATTTTTAACTCTTTGTCTCAGCTGCAGAATTCAACCAAACTGCTAATTTCATCTGGTCTCAAAGATTTATTTTTATGAGTGCACTTTATTGGGCATTTAATTGTTAATTATGTTAGTTGATGGCAATGCATTTATTCTATCAAAGAGCTTCAAAATATCTGTCCTTTCAGATGGAACTGTATAAAGTGATCTGACTTGGTATGGCAGTATTTTCCACTTTCTTTTCTTTGTTGATGAAGATAATCTTAGTAGTTTGGATCAAAAATCATAGGTTCCTATGAACTGACACACCAGAAGTTTGCTTAGCTCAGCTGTTTGGGGTCTCTCCATTTATTTGTTTCTCTAGGCTTCCAAAACATGGCTTGGTTTTACTGTAAGATATTTCTGAGATTTTTTTTTTGCTCTGCAAAATTAGCTTTTACTTAACATGGCTTTAAATTTAATTCATATTTAAAACAAAAACTAAAAACCAAAACAAGAGATTTTTCTGTGGAAAGCAAAAAAACTTAGCCAAAACTGTGCAATCTCTGTTCTTTCAAATTAGCCGGTGCTAAAAGCCGAGTGGTTATGAGTTTAGTGGAAATATATGCTCACAGTGATTGGGAATGATTCATTAGCTAAGTAGAATAGACCATAACATGAATTTGCAATAGAGTCTTTACATTAATGTCCCCCTCTACAAGTATTTATATACATTTTCTTATCTATCACAAGAAATTGTTATTAATGGCTTCAAATGTTTAGTTTATTGAGTAAGTATTGTTCTGCATTATAAGCAGAATTGTTAGACGTGATTAAACTAATTTGGCATGCGCCGTGGATGAAAAAACGCATGTATTTCAGTCCAGGTGAATATATTCGCTCTGTTCAGTCAGTTCTTTTTAACAAAATATACTCCTTTTGTATGCCATTGTAAAGCAGGCAAGCAGTGTGCATGCCACAGCAAGAATACAGGAAAGTAAAAATCTTTTACTAGACCTTCTGTAGGTTTTAACATTAATCTGGAAGTTCTGGAATTTTTATACCTGGAAATTACACCCAGTCACAAGCTGAAGCTTAATACTTGTAAAATACTGTGTGTTGACCCTGATTTATAGATAAAGTAGTCGTCTCCTGAGTTTTCAGTAAAGTGCTTTTCTTCTGAGCAGTAAATTTGCTTTTAATTACAAACACAACTGAATCAAAATGAAATATTTCACTGTGATAACAATATCCATAAATTTCTCAATTCTGTATTTTACAATAGTCTTTTTTAAATCTTTCAGTTTTTATAAGTCCAACAATGTGCACCGGTTCCACTATTCAAGACCAGTCAGAAAAGGATCTGTTGACCCTGAAAATGAATTTGCTGTAAGTAAATGAGTGACAGGGTGATCGTTGCAGTTCTGGTAGCTGTGACTGAATTTCGATCTAGATCCTTTCTTAGTCTCAGATTACTCATTACAGACACCCTAACTTTAGCATGTGGTTCAAAAAAATAAACACAAGATTTCTCTATTTCAGCACTACACGTATGTACTTAGTGATACATCACTGTTTCAGTTGCAGGTAAACATTATGTAGTTAAGTATGTTCAACACATTTGTGTTAAGCGGTAACATATTCTGGTACAGATTTTCATTATGAAACAAGATGACATGTAAATAAATATCAAATGGTTTGCTGCTTATAGTTTACAACACTGTTGTCAGCTGCCAGCTTGGCAATGAGAGGTGTGTATTGTTTGCTTTCATTAGTCCTGTGAAATCTTGACAGACTAGAGTACTACCTATGTAATTTTTATTCCCATGCATGATGGTGTAATGCTGAGAAGCAGTCTTCATTGTTCAAATATTCTAGGAAGTCCGCAACACCATAAATTATTTTTCAGTGTCATGCATAAAAGTGTGGTAAGTTTCTATATTTTAATTTTACAGATATCTGGTATTTTCTAGTTGGTTGTGAAAACCATACCATCCAATATTTATGGCTAAAGCTGTGCTCTTGGGATACTGATGGGAAAAGCCATTTATTTCAAAAATGTACAATTTCAGTTATGTGTGTGCTGATTAGTGGTGTCAACCACTATGTTTCATGTAAGGAGCTTCTTACCTGCTGTTAAATTAAATGCTTCAGATGCAAACTCTACCCTGACATCCCAGCTTTGCACTGTATTATCAAGACTTATGATGTACATTTGCTTCCTTTGCAAACTGGAGAGTTTTGAAACCATTTATGAATATACCTTGAAATGGTTTTACAAAAATTAAATCGTTAATGTTTTCATTGCTGATGACAATAGATAATATGCATACTTACTTCAGATAGGTCGAAATTGGGATAGTTGGAGTATGTCTTCATTGCATTCGTTACTATGTTTCTCAGTACTGGCAGTTTAGATGAGCTGATATTGGTAAAATAAGGAGAAGTAGGGTAAATGAACTAGTGGCATTTTAAAATACCAACAGCTAGTTTTGTTCAGAAGAGGAAAAAGAAAGGGGGAAAAAAAAAGTAAGAATGCTGGCAAGTTGTAGGGCTATTACTGCTTTTAATTGCAGAAATACGTTTCGAAAGTGGAGGGAGGAAGTATAATCTGGGTAGAGGTGAGAGTAGGTCATTTAGTTACAGTCATTCAATCTGTAATGGCAAAAATAGGAATAGATACTAAAAGATTCAAGGGTAATTTTCTTTTTCCTCTGCTTTGTGCAGGCTTAGTGCCTGAAGATGACCTAATCTGAAATCAGAAAAATGATTTGTGGAAATTGCTGTGCTAGATTAATTTTGCAGTGTCCTTTTATGCAAAAATGTGCATATGTTTTCCATCTACATTCTTTTCACTCTGACATTTCAGAAGGCAGAAAAGATTAAAGTTTAAATCCTGAGGTATCATTTTCTCCCTGCTATGTTTTTTTAATAGTCTATGTGGATTGAGAGAACATCATTTGTTACAGCATACAAACTTCCTGGAATTTTACGATGGTTTGAGGTTGTCTCCATGTCACAGGTGTGTATTAACATGCTAAGAACCCGTAAAACATATATCTATATGAATCCTTATGTACAAAATAGTTCGTAAATTTATCACACAAGGCTATTGTTATTTACTTATTTTTATACATACAAAACTGTTATTACTTATGTTTTATCTTTCTGCTGCTGGGATCAATATATCTTACATCTGATTTATAGTTTCAGGACCAAGTCCTAAGAGAATTGAACAAATCTGTATTGGTTTGCTGAATTGTAAGAATGTTGTTCATATACATGAAGTTTTATAAAACAAAAAAACCGCTTTTTATCTCTTTATAAACCTTAGAAGTCTTTTGTTTCTTTATAGACTACAATTAGTCCTTTAGAGAATGCTGTTGAGACTATGTCCACAACGAATGAAAAAATTTTGATGATGATTAACCAATACCAGAGTGATGAGAACCTTCCTATTAATCCACTTTCTATGCTTTTGAATGGAATTGTTGATCCAGCTGTTATGGGTGGCTTTGCTAAATATGAGAAGGTAAGAGCCTTTAAGTCAATGCAAAGAACATATTCAGATATATTATTTTATAATCCTCCTATGTCCCTTGTTCAAAGTGGCAGTGGAATGTGGGCTGGGAATATGAAAGCCATAACTCCACCGACTGAGAGGTCCTCATATCCTGGTCACATCTGTTTTTGAAAGCAGAAACTAGCAAACTAGAGTAACTGAAGCTCAATATTAATTGCAGTTATGAGGGTTTGCATATACATGTGAGATGTGATACCCCTTTTGTAATGAAATAGGCTCTCACACATCAAAAGATTTGGTCTGGAGTAAATGGATCAAGTTTATCCTACAGTAGGTCTGCAGTATTTAAATATGCGTTATCAGTTAAACTCTCATCAGGTTTTCTCAGTAACTGGAGCCATTCTGCATAGCAGGTTTTGTTGTTAAAAAATGGGAACACAAATAAAAACTGTTCTGGCAATGCATGGAAAATGGCATGTCTTGAGGAACTGAACTGTAGAAAATTTGTCCCTAAGGCCACCTTGTGAAGGCGGGGCAGGAGAGAAAGCAGGAATGTTAAAAACTCATATAAATTTAAATTCTGAATTATTAATTATTAAAGTTTTGGATGAAAATGAATGTGGGGTTACCCCATAGCTGTAAAGCTCTATTACTTCTGCCTGCCATTTTCTGATGAAAAGCATGTGCCATGCTCAGTAGGCTCAACATGTCAGATAGACTTGGATAGTGCTGAAAAGATGCCATATATATATATGTACATATGTACACACATAAATTATATGTGCTAAGCATGATATATTCTGGAGGAGTATGACATGCTATGTTAGTTGTAAAGTATCATTTGTTTAGATACTTGGCAGTCATGGACAAATAGCTACATTCTCCTTCTGTTCCTTGGGGGATAAAGTCTTTGGGCAGCAAAAGGCAGTATGTATGCAATATCTGGCCTCTGCTTGTCTATGAAAGAGTTACATTTCTTTATTGTCTAACACTGGCTAATGTTATTATTTAGGGTACTTAAATAAAATGATCATTTATCAATGTAAATCATGATACTCCAAATTTGTGCCTTTTAGTTTCAGTACAAGCTTAATAAAACAAACAATAATTGGGTTTCATAGTAAGGGTCCCAAACTCAAAAGTGTTGGGTAAAGACTGAATACATTTTAACCAAAAAGAGCACCTCGGTTCTCAACTGATATAATAAGGAATTATCACTAGCAGCATCTGGTTAAGAAGCATGCGTATGTCTCTCTTGTTTGGTCACCAATATTATGGTCACCAGCTAATGGACTCTGGTCACTGATTTCTTTACCTGTCAAAATGATGGACTGAATTTTTTTTTTTTGTCTAAGGCTTTCTTTACAGAAGAATATATCAGAGACCATCCAGAGGATCAAGAAAAACTGAATAGACTCAAAGATCTAATTGCTTGGCAGGTAACTTCTTACTGACAGCAGACATCTGAGGCTTCATCAGCTATTCCTTTTTTCTGTTGCTTTCTGGCAGGAGAACATAGCATGTAGAGGATTGTGTCATTTTTACTGGGGCGTGGGTTGTGGTTTTTGTTTTTTTTTTTTTTTTTTTTTACTGTTTCCCCAAAGCAGGGAGGGGTAGAAGAATGAGAAGATTCTTGTTACCAACTTCATACCTAGTTCTGTGATGAATTCATAGTATTTTTTTGAGAAGGGACTCATAGTAAAATATTCTCTTAGACTAAACGGTCTGTTTCAGAGTATGTATAGTTGTAAAAGGACTATATTTATTATCCTATTTAGATATTAATAGATTCCCTTAAGTAGGAAAAAGGACTTCAACTCCTTCAATTTTAATGTACCTAACAGGAAGCATGTGTTCCATTACTAACCCACTAAGATCACTGATGAAATAGCATAGCAATAATTCCTTACCCTCTGATGTGACATTCTTGGGGATCTGAGCGATCTAGTCCTTCAGGTTTTTTAAAATCTGTGACTAAACTGGAGAAATGGCTTAATGACAAAAATCACATCGTATTTCCTGAGGAGTATCATCATTATCATGTCCGTTAAGAGTTAGATGAAATGCTACCAGAATCAGGGGAATTACCCATATGTCTCCTTATGTCCTAGGGAAAGCAGTAGGCCAGAAAAGTACTTTGTAGAACACATCATTTGGAATGGTTTATCAAAAGTCACATACAGTGGGCTACTTTCATGGTTAAAAGGGCAAGGATTTCAAACTCAGGTTGTATTCCTGGAGACAGAACTGAGAGCATGATAAAAGTCATAAGGACTTCATGAATTGCTGGGAAAACAAGCATTTGCAAATGTCAGAAATTCTCTTGGGAAATAATTCTTTCCTAGAGGTGGGTGTTCATCGTTGTTGTTTGTTTGGGGGAGGGGGGGCTGCATTAGAAACCTTAATGGAATGCTAGTTGCTCACAGGAGTTATTTTCATGCTCAGTGACCCTTCAAGATTGCTGCTACATGTCTTTTGTGTGACAAATTGCATGGAAGATCATTAGTAAATATTTTTAAGCTATATCTCCAGAGGAAAACTGAATATTCTGCCTATACTAGCAGCACCGAGGTTATTTGTTTTTTTATTTATTATTATATTATTTTATATATAGTGTACATATGATAAGCCAACCAACCTGCTGAACCCTTTTGTCCTCAAAGAGGAAAATGCACCTGCGGCAGGTGGTAGCAGAAAAAAGTCAATTTTTGCTGAGATTCAAGGGAAAATGGCATTTGTTATGATATTGGAGGGAAGAAAAACATGACCTTAGATATTATCAATTCTGTTTGCATTATCTGGTCCATTTAGAAATTATTGCCATCAATATATGGCAAAATGAATGACTATGAGAGAAGATACTTACATTTTTGCACACAGGTAGCTTGTTAAGAAACCACTGACTGCTAAGTCCTCTGAAATGTAGATGATTTAAGTGAGAAAGAACTGTTTGCTGTGTAAATGCAGGGGCATAGTAATTGCTATATTGAGGCATAATATAATGATCTCCCTTTCAAGAGGGATGTTATGAAATACTGTGAGTTAATCTGGAATTTTACTATCAGAAGTGAATAGCTCAAGATATTTCTCGTCATGTTCCATGTCTCATTCTTTGTACTAGCTCACTAAAAAATTCTTTCTCATTGATTTAATCTTATGCGATCCTTGTGAGAGGGGTGACAGTATCCTGGGCTGCATCAAAAGCAGCAGGCCAGCAGGGAAGTGATTCTGCCCCTCTGCTCTGCTCTGGTGAGACCGCCCCTGCAGTGCTGCGTCCAACTCTGGAGCCCTCAGCACAGGAAAGACATGGACCTGTTGGAGCGGGTCCAGAGGAGGCCACAAAAATGATCAGGGGGATGGAACACCTCTCCTGTGAGGAAAGGCTGGGAGAGTTGGGGTTGTTCAGCCTGGAGAAGAGAAGGCTTTGGGAAGACCTTATTGCAGCCTTTCAGTACTTAAAGGGGGCTTATAAGAAAGGTGGGGACAGACTTTTTAGCAGGGCCTGTAGCGATAGGACAAGGGGGAATGGTTTTAAACTAAAAGAGGGTAGATTCAGACTAGATATAAGGAAGACATTTTTTACAGTGAGGGTGGTGAAACACTGGCACAGGTTGCCCAGAGAGGTGGTAGATGCCCCATCGCTGGGAACATTCAAGGTCAGGTTGGATGGGGCTCTGAGCAACCTGATCTGGTTGAAGATGCCCCTGCCCATGGCAGGGGGGTTGGACTAGATGGCCTTTAAAGGTCCCTCCCAACCCAAACTATTCAATGATTCTATGATTCAGTCTCTGTTTCATAGATGAGAAACAGCTAGAATTAAGCATTTATTCCTCTCTCAGCCTTGAAATGAATCTTCCAAATAGTTTTAATGGAATTTTTTGTACTATTTTCTTAATGTTTTTGAAGTTTCTTCCTGTTTCATTTTGATTCATCTCAGTTTGGTTATCAGTTTGAGTCACCAACCTTTACAGCTTTCTCCTGTATCGTTGTCCACCACAGGCTCTGTATATGGTTGCTTTCTGACCATCAAAAGTACTCAGTGGATGTAGTGGTATAAATTGACCATAATACTATCTGGCATTAGGAAATAAAGTGCTAATTTATATCTATCCCTGTAAATCCCTCTAAAGAGGACAAACAGATCTATCTGTAATAGATGAGCTTTAATACCATGTTTGTAAAGGTTATATTGGAATTGAACTTCCATAAAATATCATCAAGTTAATGGGTGGTCCGATGTATACAATATTAATAGTATTTATAGGTCAGAACACAAAAAGGAAGTGTGGAATCTAAGTGGTTTTTACCAAAAAGCCCCAAACTATTTGCTATTAATGCAAAATAGCTAAAAGTCAATGGTAAAGCTGTGAGAAAAGGTTACTGGCAGAAGGGTAGCTAAGAGTATGTTGCACAAATCTCATAAATCACCATCTTCAAAGACTGAAGAGTAATGAAATGTCTTTATATTTTAAAGCAAAGCACTACGAAGTTTCTCTTTGTGAATACGTTTATTATTAATTAAACAGCATGTCAAAGTGTGCTGTCCATTATCTTTGAAGATAAGGTTTGGTTTGTTTGCTTTTTACTGGATATTATTACACTAATATAACAGCAGAGATGATAGTAGCAATATAATAGCAAAGGAAAGCGTTGTAGGGAAGAGGTGTTAGAAAGGTAATATTACTATCACATTTGCTTCATTATAAGATTTTTTTTAATTTGGTAAGCAAGCCATTCCTTCTGACAAAGGAGAAGGATTTTTTTAAGAAATTCAAGTGGAGGGAGGTATTTAATGAACGGATAGTCCGTTTCCTAACCTTTTATCAGGTGTTCTCCTTTAAGGGAGTAGGTATCTATATTCCTCCCCCCCCGCCCCAGTTTTTAAAAACTATCATTATGTACCTTCTTTCAACTCTAGTGGGAAGAATCAGAGATCTTAACCCCTTTGGTTACTTGTCACTGACCCCAGCCTAACGGATGAGCAACAAAAAAGAAAAGCACAGGAGTAAAATTGAGCAAAGGCAGCCTGGTTAGCGCAACCTGCCTCTGTTCATGGCTTGAGCTGTTCATTTTTGTATTGAAGCATTATCTTACTGAATTTTTCTTGAGATGTGGGAAGTACAGACGAAGTCTGCAGAGTAAAATTGAGGAGAAAGGAAGAGGTCACCTTCAGTAACCAGGTGTTAAATATCAAATTGCTGCAGCAATTGTCAAAGTAACCACGAGATTGAGCCCCCAGTAGATTATTTAAACCTTTCCCAGTCACTTAATCCTCCGTTTGAAAGAGAAGGTTTGAAACTTGCCTGGAATCCACTTGGGTATTTTTTGATCCTTACCTTCTTTCTTGCAAACTGTGGCAGGCACCTTCATAAGCAGGTGAGCTAGTAATCTAAGAATTTTTTAAACTCTCGCATGTTTAATCTCATAAGGAATTAACATTAAATTACATAGAAGAGACAAAACAGTCACTATAAGGCAGCCAACATTCTTCAAAAATTTACAGAGCAAGTCCATTTTTCAAGAGCCCTTTCCGTCTTGTAGTTGCTGCTAAAAGCTGAGATCAACTGACAATCTGTCTGCCAATCACAGTAAGAGTTTTGCAGTTGACTTAGCAGATACTGTAAATGGAGCTAGAGGGGTTGTCAGACCCAGTTTAATATTCTCACTTTTTTCCTTCTTTTTTTCCCTCTTCCAGATACCTTTCCTTGGGGCTGGAATTAAAATTCATGAAAGAAGAGTTTCTGATAATCTTCGTCCTTTCCATGACCGTATGGAGGAATGTTTCAAGCATTTAAAAGTTAAAGTGGAAAAACAATATGGAGCCAGAGAATTGGTATCGTTCTCCTTTTAACCTCTCCTGCAATTTTTCTTTACTTAATACACATTTTATTCTTCTAAAAAAAAGCACATACTAAACTTTTGTTGCTTGTCGGTTTTCTTGTGATCTGAAGGTAGTAGGACCTGAGTTTTATAGTTAAAGAGTTGATTCAATTCTCTGACTTATCAGATATTCCTCATTCTGGAAGATTTGGAGTATTTTATTATGTCTATTAAAATTGCAATTATTTTCCGCCTTATTAAGGAAGTAAAAGCAAATTCTCATGTTTCTCCTCTTTGTAATTTTTCTTAGTGGTTTAGGGCTTTGATCTGCAATTGATATCTCCCTGTGCTAGCCACTTCCAGCTGTGTTGTGAAGTAAAACCTATCATGTGTATAGTACTGTTAGTTGAGACCGAACTGAAATATATGGAAGGATAACTTCTAAACACAAACTCTCCAGCCAATTCTTGAATAAAATAGTCTATCTGAGCTTGTGCAGGCTAGCAAGAATGATGTTGGCTGGTTTTTGTGATTAAACACCAGTTGCTTCGGAAATTATTTTATGTTGTTGCTTTCAGCATTGATGATTTTATAAGAGTATTTATTTATTCTGTTAAGGGGAAAAAATAGCAAGTTTCTAACCTAAATTTCAGATATTGTGCTGTGGTACACATCTATATGATGAAAATTCTATATATTTATCTCAGTATGTTTTTTTTATTTTCACGCTACCATCCTTGCAATAATAGAGAGGCTGTAATCCACAATTAGCAATCTTGCCTAATGCTTGAACCCTTCAGCACTCTTATGTATCAGCACTTAAAAAAAGCAACCCATTTAAAATTTTGCAAGAGCAGAGAATGTACTTTGTGAATGGCACTACTGCCATTTTACCATGTCTGACTCTCTCTGGTGGCTGGCCTGAGCTTTTTTATTAAAAGAAAAAAAAAAAAGTCATGCAGCTATTGTGTCTTTATCACAAGATTCTGGCTGTTCAAAGGATGAGCAGCATATAAACTCATTGCATGTAAACTCTGCAGAACACTTGAAAATAATTCTCGAAACTACAGATGTTTCCAAGTCTTCTGCTAGACATCAGAGTCTTCGTGAGAAATTATATCGGAAGCAAAGCATTTGGGAATTTGGCATATGAAATTACACATAAAATTTTAATATTTTCTGGATAATCAGAACAAAACCCTGTGCTTTAGTATGAAATGTTTTTTAAAAGCTGTTCACATCCTGTTTATAGGATAGGAATTGAAGTAGGCTGGAAAAGTAATTTATGGTATGCACGCACTGGGAAATTCTCAAAAACCTGCCTCATATCATGACACTGTGATGAGCTAACTAGGGGGAGGCATGCTCATCCCAGGAAATACTTGAACAGAAAAAGAGAGAAGAGCTATCTGCATACTACAGTTTTAGATCCCAGAGTCACCCCTGAAGAAAGAAAACAGTTCTAGAATTAGCCAAGAAAAGTGATACTTGTCCCTACCTTATTAACAAAAGTAACAGGAAAGCATTTGGAAATAAGTCAGATTGTTTCAGTTAACTTTGTACAAGGCCGCAAAGCCTAAATAACCATCAACATTAAGCTTCTTCAAGAAGATTTGGAGTGGTATCTCCTTTTTCTCCTTCCACTTCAGAATATATCAACTTCAAGCTTTGCAGAGAGAGATGGTGCAGCATATATGGCTTTGTGCAATATGGATACATGATGACCTGGAGAATCCTCCTGTCTTGCTGTCTGGCTATTAGGGAAATACTAATTTTGTCCAACATTTGCAAACATATAATTTTAAAAGGCTATATTAAGGTATAGAGGTGGCAGAACTTCTTGTGTTGAAGATGGAGCATGTGTCTTGGAGCAAGGACTAACTAAATCTATTTGCCCAAGCAAGTACTTTAATGGCGCGCCCCAGGTCTGTTCAAAATAAGATCAGCAGACACTGTTTCTCTTAATTTCTTTTTCAAACATACAGTTCATTATGTCAATTATAGTTTATTTAGCTACTCACTGTATCATTGCGTTTGAGAGGTCTTAGAGTATATCCAGACAGAAGAAACGATCACAGGAATTAATGGTAGCAAACAACTCTTTCATGCCAAATGTTAAAACATCTGTGCTATCTTCAAGACCTAGTGAAAAGGGATGAAATGAGGTTACACAAAGTTGTTTGATAGAAAATGTTTCTCTTTTCCATCCTGTAGCCAGATTTTGATGACAAGAGAGTAGGACGGCCAAGATCAATGCTGAGATCCTATCGTCAGTTTTCAGTTATTTCACTGACTTCCATGAATTCAGACTGCAGTACTCCAAACAAAATTGCTTCAGAAAGGTTGGTTATGAATACAATACAATTTTTTTTTCAGTCCTGGTTTTTAACCAGTGTTATGGGATGAAACTAAAAGATTAAAAAAAAAGGCATTCAAGGATAAAGACCACTAGCAGTCTTTTCAGACTATGCCAAAATTATTTTTAACTGTAGCTATCACTTCTTCCAGGCTTAAAGCTACAGTATTTCAACCTTAACAGACAAAATATACTCAACTCTCACTGAAAAAAGTGGCATTTCATTTTCAAGAAACAAGTATTTTAAAATTTAAATGACATTTCAGAAAAAATACAAAGATCTGGGTTTTTTGCAAGTTTCTCTTTATACAGCTTTTAACTTACGTAGCATCTTTTTGCTTGTAAAAATTGGAGAGGAAGATGATAACCTTTACAAACTTACAAGTAAGGAGGTGGAACGGTTTAGTAAAGCCTGTAGTAATGTAAAATGCTTTGCCTAATACGCTCTCTTAATTGCAGCACTGGGAACCGTAAAGACTTTTGACAGAACAGTTATAGGTGTCTTGATTAGCTTTTTCATCCACAAATTGTTTTTTGATCGCTTTATAAATTATCCTTTGGGCACATAGAACTTCTTCCCAAACAAGGTACATACGAAATAGATCTTGCTGAGCAGTGTTCGATTGTGATTTTTTTTTTAAACATCTGATCTCTTTTTGACTAGTTCACTTTTAAAACGTCTAAAGGTGTATGACCCTAACTTGGAACTGGTTCTTCTTAAGATACCCCTCTATTCTTGCATGTTTGACTGCCAGTTCATTGTTTAACATTACTTAAATTTTTTGAGTTGTCTAACAAAGATGTGTAGTATCACACATTATCAGATGCCCCAGGCTGCTCTTCCTGCCCTTCAGCTTCCACTCAAGAAGGGTGTAGCACACAAGCATGATTTGTGTCATATCTGCTGGTTCCATGTCTCTAATAAAGCAGAACATCTCCTATGGAACCAGACAACTACACTTAAGCAGCTGAATCATGCACCTGTTTTTAATTCTTATGACGCTAATTTGTTTCTAGGAAGCATAGGTCAACAAATTCACCATACTACTTGATTTATCAATTTTTATGTTGTAAAATAAGTTCAGCCCCATGTTCAATAGGCTAATTACATCAGTAGAGAAGGGAGTAAAGCCAGCACCAAGTCCATATTTGGTTTTTTTGAATGAAAAATAGCCCAATTTTTAAACTATAAAAATTAGAGGAAGAGAGGAGGGAGATTTTTTTTTTATCACTGAGTATGTGCGTTGTTGTCCAATATGGTGAAATAAATAGGAGAATGTATTTAAAACATGACAATAAATAGTAATAGTCTGTTCCACTGTTTTCAACAACCAAAATAGCATGTCTTGCTTTCAGCACATCATCACCATGCATAAACTTGCCATATGAGCTCTAAGTGTTTAGTTTAGGAGTTCTTAAGCTAATGCACAAATCTTTAAAAAGGGATTTGCACTCCTGTTAATATTTTACATTGTTTGCAACATTTTAAGGCAACGTCATACCTCCTGAAGGCATCTTATTTATACCTACAGTTGCCAGCTGAAGCACATCATATACTTTTTGCCAACAGTTTGCAAGGCTGCATAGAACGTCAAAGGAAAGGATGACCTGCATTTATATTCCATGGGGAAATGACATCAGAATACCAGTGGTGTTTAAAATATCACTCAGCAACTTGTACTTTTTTCTTTTGCTCTTGCAGCTTTGATCTGGAAGTACTGCTACCAAAGCAAGTAAAAACAGAATCAGAGGAGACTGCTCTGCAAATTAATCCTCACCCTGAAGTAAAGATGAGAAGGTCCAAAAAAAGAACAAAAAGAAGCAGTGTGGTGTTTGCTGATGAGAAGACAGCACCTGATATTTCTATCTCTGACATGAAATGCGTATGTCACTGGTTTAGAGTAGTATTTTATAATCCATAAAAAAGAGGACATTACTCCTTTGCTTAGGAAAAATAAAATATATCCCATAGAACTTTAGCTGTCATAAAGGGAAATATGCAGGACGCAGAGATGATCTGCCCTGCCATGAATGAAACCTGCAAGATGCTGAGGAGGAAACAAATCAATGGAAGAATCAGAACATCTCTACTTGCTTATGATGACAGATAATATAGCCCTGAAGTTGCAAATTCTGAAGCTTGGTTAGCTTAAAATGGAGTACTATATTGGGAGGGTTAAGCTAGCTTTCCTGTAGAGAGGCAATTGACTGTGCTGACATTTCATGGCAGCTCCTTGCAGTCAGGGCTATTTCAAAAGTGATGAGCCCTGTACGTTTTGTACCTTGTTATGGAACATGCAGCTGTTAGAAAATTGCAAGATTGCAAACAGTGTTCCTTAAATGGTGCCAGACTGAAGTTTGGAAGCACTGGCATCTCTCGCTCCATAGATCATCTGAGTGCTTTTATTGCACTGCTAGATCATTAGAGTGACTTACATAACTTACATTGTGCTGCTTTTTTTTTTTTTTTGGTAGTTTAATTCTCAGGAGACTTTTCTTCTTTTAGTATAAAAAGAAATAATAAAAAAAAATTTGAAAGATATCCTCTTGATACACAAACCCTATCTAAATTAAAATGTCAGGCAATAATAGATTGTTGAATTACATGGAGAGAGCATAAGTCATTTGATCAAATATTTTTGGAGGATTCATCAAAGGCAAAGTGAATTCAGTAGAAAGCTAAGATTCTTTTGGGAAACAAGGAGAAACTTGTGGAGGATTATGATTGTCTTACACTACATGTCCTCGTACAAAAGTGGGATATAAAGCACAGTCATGCTCTGAGAAGCATTAATATACAAAAACAAGCAACACCTTTGTCTTTTGATTGAATTAGATAACACATACACCAGCAAAAAATCCCATAAAGAAACCGGGTTAGGCATGATTGTTTATTATTTTCTTTTATGCTTTTCACAAAATATTATTTTGCTTAGATCTTTGTTGCTCATATCTCAGTTCAGCATTAATGGCACTATTTTTTTTTTTTTATTAAACAGCTGTCAAGGAAATACGAGTTCATGAGTGATACCAACCTCTCAGAACATGTAGTGGCACCTCAGAAAACATCTGTCCTCAAGCAGATGAGTTCTGTCAGTCGTTCTATGCCAACTATCCCAGGTAAGCTGCTTACAATAAGATGAGAGTTCTGCACTTCTTTATGTTAAGAAAACATAGCAATAAAGGGTTTGCTCCAAGCAGAGCAGGTAGCTCTCTCTATGTGGCTCCGTGCCTCTGAGACAAAGATTACAGTTTGAGTTTGTATTGTGCATATGAGGCTGGACTGCTACTACTGCTTGATAACACTGTGCTGCCTAGTGCTAACATGCAAATTCTACAAGTGTTACTTCTGGAGCTCCGAATTTTGCTTCCTTCTATAGTGTGGGCATTCCCCCTGCCTTGAAGAGGCAAGGTTTATTCATCTTCCTTGCTTTGTAGGGTCTCACTTGCAGAAGCAAGGGCTTCTGCAGTTTGCCCTCACAGCTGAGGGCAGTGTTTGAAACAGGAAGAAATGCTCTGTACTTTGCTTTGGCAGATGAATATCCCCAAAGGTTGCCCCATAGTAGGGTTTCAACTTCTGCTTCTGACGTTAGGATCCCTCATAGCAAGAGGAAGGGGAAACAAGATAACATAACCGCCCACTAGAAAGACTGACAGTTGAATGATAGAGAAGGGGAAAGTGTAACTGAAGGTGGAACTCATTTCCAGGCCAGGGTGTATAGAGAAAACGTGCCCTTTTTCAATATCCTTTACCCCCTACTTCTTCCATAGCACATCCCATTTCTTAGCCTGCATTTCATCTGTCCTTATCTTTCCAGATGGCTGTAACGGATGTTTAGCACAAGACAACAGACTGTCATGGCCCACTTCTTCTTCATGTCTTTATCTATTTTTTCTTTTTTGACCAGATAGGTTCATTTTTTTCACTATTCAGTTTCAATGTATTGAAGTTTAGCACTTCCCCATTACTTATTTTTGTATTCTAAGGATATAGTTAGATTAAAAATGTCTCATTTCTTTCTAGTAATTGCAGTAGTTCATTATTTTGAATCTTTTGAATCTTGAAGCTTTATCTTACACTCGGACTCTCCTTTTTTCGTTTTGTTTTGTGCAACCAATATGTTTCTAAGGATTAACTCTGTCCATCAGCCCTGTGGCACCTGATGAAACAATTGCATCACATAGGTTGAGTCAACCAGTGTTTCCTACCACCTCAGATGGTGACAAGAAAACCTTCAAAAAAAAGAAAGTGAACCAGTTATTTAAAACAATGGTAAGTTCTGTGTGTTTATGGGGAAAAAAGAAAGCGTTACCTCTTCAAAAATTCTGTGCTCTGAAAATTAAGTCATTTTAAAATACCATAAGATCATAAATCAAACTCTTCTGTTTTTTTTTCTTACTTCTCTTGTCAGAGGGAGGAGTGGAAGCTCTATGGGGAAGCAAAAATTTGCCTCTGGCTGTGCTTTCTGGAGTACGGAAGTACCTCTTTCTGTGTGTTTAAAAGGAAGGCTCAGATGTGCACTTCTGCATCTGTACCACAAGAGGTCTCATTTGACCTACTGATTTTCTCTGATTTGCTTTATATAACATTTATTAGCAAAGGAGGAAAGCAATTATTTCTTGTTCGATTTAATTACATTGGGCAGTTAGCAGTAGCATCAGAGTAAGGTAAGCATAGCATATATGACAAAACATGCACAGTGCGAGTCAATTTCTGCTGTCAGAGATGCTTATTTGAAAGTAGAAATTGGCTTACACTGGAGTCATTAATGTAGCTTAAAACAGGTTGCCTTCCTTTGAAGTAGGAAGCCTTTCACCGATTTCTGTGGGAATTTCACAAAATTAAAACTATTGAATTTAATGTAGTGTTTGAAAGCAAAGAATGTATATTCAGTGCAGATATTAAGATTCAAAAGTTTTCAAGTTTTCCTATTTTTTCAGGTAGTAGGAGGGTGACATTTAATGCAGATGCTGGTGGCTACTGATATGCATACTGCATAAGCATTCTGTGACACTTGTAATATTTTACATGTCAACTCTTTGCTGATCTTTCAAAGCAAAGGTTTTTTTTTTTTTAATTTTTTAAAATTTTTTTCTGGTGAATAGGTTTCGTTTTCATCCATTAGTTTCTGCAGTCTTTTAAAAAATATAGATAGTGCCTTCAGAGACCATAGAGCAACATTTAGGAAAATCTGCATTTAGATGTGTTCATAATCCTATTTTTCTGGTAGGAACCAGAATAACCTATTAATTTGAAGTCTGTAGGATTTCACTTATATTCAATTTATCACATACTTGTTCTTTTCAGACCCAGGAGTAACAGCCTTTCAGCATGATCTCATCCATTCACATTTAAACCTAAATAGCATGTAGAATAAGGAGGACAAAATGTCCTTTTTTACAAGTCTGAAAAAGGACTGAATAAAGCTAAAAATCGATTTGTATAGTGCTTCACAGCATGACTGGAATCATGTGGACAGGTTTAAATACAGGTTTATGGTTTTGCAGGATAGAGAAATCAATTCAAAATATCCAGCATTTGGTCAACGTCTTTTTTCCCTAGCTACAGCTTAAGACCACAAGCTAGTAATTAATATACCTATTACTGAATCCAATACAATAGTCATTTTAACATATGGCACTCTGTTCCTCTTTTCTTTGCAGCGCATTTCCAAAGTTCTAGAAGATGGAAAGCAGTCTGTGGAGCACCATTTCAAATCTTCATCTACAGATCTGTAATTCATTCTGTTACAAGACCACTTCTCAACTGAAAATAATTATATATACATATATATCCTATTTTAAAGCACCGTCTACTCTAAAGAAAGGCACTGATAACATAGATGGCTAATAGAGAATATGAACAACAATATTCATGGGCTCTGATAAGTTTCTTGCAATACAGATATAGGAATAACATTTGAAGAATATACTACAGGTTGTGCCCGCCATGATATGTAACAGAATATTGAGCCTCTGGTTATACAGGTCAAAGGGCATTGTGTGTTCCCTCCTGACAAAACTTGTTCCTGGGAAGAAAGGTGTATTAAAAGGCCGTCTGCAATGCTTACTGTATAAGTTGGATCCTGTTCTTTTCAAAGAGCATAGAAGTTATCGTTTTGTGTAGCTTGTATAGACACACTCCAGCTATCTTTAAACTATCGCTGGCAGTGTAGTCAAGGCAACAGATGGCTCAGCACAAATAGCCACTGACAATTTACTCTGTGGCTGGATTTACAGTCCTCAGATCCCTCTGCTGCTCCCACCACACTGCTCTGTACCCTCAGTCTTTCTCAGGGTGATGTCCATGACTGTGACACCATATGCCTGAGTTATTTTCAGAACAGCGGCTATTATGTTGAAAACATGTGCAAAAGTTTATTTACACATGTACAAATTGATATTACATCCAGCAGTATGATAAACAAAAGCTGCATTTTCTGCTGTTCATCAATAAAATGTTTAAAAGTTTTATTTTATTTGCCTTGAACCTTTCTCCCTGAAATCTCTAGGTATCATCTTATATAAGATAATAGTTTCTTACTGACAGCAAATGGAATTCTACAAGTCCAAGTCTTCTGCTTTCCAAATTGATTTTCTGTGTCTCTCCAACTCATGAGGTAGTGTCGGAAGATAATGCCTTACTGGCATCAGCCAGACAGCACTGCAGGTTAGCATCTCGGGGGGGGGTATAACCTGTCAGTTCTTTCTAAAGGCAAGTATGTTATCCAAATACAAAGGTTTCCTTCACTCATCCCTTTTATGTTTCAGACACCTACATAGGGTTATATTCATTAAATAAAATATGACCATGTATAGTGTTGTGGATGGGAGACACTGGTCTTGTTGCCGTTTACATGGAAATGGGAAAGATAAAGAGGTTAAAATTATTCCTTGCTGAGTTGTTGAATCAATGGAAAGAGAACTTCAGTTTGTTGTAAGCCTAACTATTTCTATAAACACTTTTATGTTCAGCATGAACAGTTTATTTAATGAATTTAGACTCTCTTTGCAAGTTGTCAGTGTGAAGCTGCTTTCTACAGAAATAATTAGCAATTGTTTTCTGTGAGAAGTTTGAAATATTTATCATTGGAACTAATACTGTGCCAAGAAATACTTTTCACTAGAATAACCATAGACAGCAAAACAAAATGAGTCCAGTTTTAACACTAAATACAGTGTTTGTTGGCATGGATACTGATAGAATTTTTGTTTCATTTGCTTTTCACAGCAGCTTGATACTGCTTCTGAGGAAGCACAGAGGAAGAAGGCGGCTTTTCTAGGAAAAAAAAAAAACCTCATTTTAATAGAGTATTTTATCTGTGAGTGGTAGAGAAGTGAAAGGTTGAGGGGTGCATGTTCTACATCTTGCTAACCTGGGGGAGGAAGAGGAAGGGTACCCAGGTTCAATATTATTTTATTATTACCCAGGTACTTCAATATTATTTGCAGATACATTGAAGAAATATTGATATCACAAAATGGATTTTAAAAGAAAAGGTTTGGTTCTACTGGGAACGAGTAAGAAAAGGATGATTTAGGAACGGTTTATTCTTTGTGAAGATACCTATTAAAGGTTATCTTTTGCTTATTGTGTCTTGCAGCTATGTTTTCATGTGAGAGAGGAATAAAAGTTTTAGCTCAAGCTATTATTATAAATTATAATTAAAGTACTGTGATTCAAAATAAGAAAGTACAAACAATGCAAGGGAAGGAAGGCCCAGAAACAAATACCAGGAAGGCAGAAGCACAATGTCCAAAGGAGGTTTGGTGTTGAGTGTTTAGCTAGTGGTTCAAGATTCATGCTTGTGTTTTTCTCAGGTTTTAGTATAATTTTTGATGAAGAGTTTAGATTCATACTTAATTTACCAAATATCAGCAAAAATCTTACTAATTGTCCCGCATCACTCTTTTTGCCAGCCCAGTTTTGGATCCGTTTCTAGCCTGAAATCATGTAAATCAACTCTAAGCAGAAAAGCAAAATTAACTAAGAAAAAATAACCACCAAGAACAGGGCATACATGGAACTGGAGATTTAAAGATGTTTGGACAACAAGCTCCAGCCATTCACAAGTTTCCAGAAACTGTAGATACTGACATTTAGTCCAAATAAACGACATAGCATGAACATTGAGGGATGCCCTGGGAGAATAAAGTGCAAGTATGGCAATCTAGCAACAACTGTTTCAAAATGTAAATCAGCACTGATTATTGTCATTTCTGTCACAAGCTAAACAGGCCTTTAGTTCACGTATGCAGAGGACGATCTACTGAGGCGGCACAGAACCTAAGTATTTGACATTCTTTGATGTGAAGCACAGAGGGCAGAAATTTCCTCCAGGATAGGGTCAGGTTTTGGCTGCTGTCCCAGGGAATTAATGAAGCAGGGGTAGCTTCACCTGTAAGCTGTATTGCCCTGCCATCTCTCACTATGCAAGGTCAGAAAAGCATTTCTGGACACAGCGATGTTTTCATGTGCTTTCTGTATCAGAGTTTATTTCACTTCTCTCAGACATTTCAGATAGTCTGGACAGTAACAGTCTGGCTTTCTGGACTGGATGGCACTAAAATAATGATTGGGTAGTGTGAGGCTGTAATAAATGATGTTTAGCATGGGGTAGGAAAGACTGCATGTGCAGCTAAGATTTTATGTGCTGGCCTGTAGAAAGCTGTTACACTGCAACAATGTAAGATGCATTTAAGCTACGTGTGTATGTTCAGTTAGCTAGATGTCTGAATTTTAGACACAGGCACTTGGGCTTTATCTCTCATGGAGTATTATGTTAATAATAATGGTCTAGCTCCAGAAGAGCTGCTCTGCCAATGCAACATAAGGTCTGGTCATAAATGGCAAATGTTAGCATTCTGTTACATCAAGTTATTCGCAAGTATTCTTTAACTAACTTGGGTATCCAACCTGCCCTTTTTTGTGCCATGATGATACTGTCCAAGTTCTCATTATGAAATTACGGCTTAATTATTTATTGGGGGGGGATTTAATGCTCTTAAAATTTCAATAAAAATTAGCTGGGGTGAGCTATAGGAAGGTGTTCACAGTATAAGTCAATAAGGATCAAGTTTCTGAGCAGGAATAAGAGTTTTATTAAAGATTTTACAGACCTTAGGAACGCATTGTGTTCTTGAACTGAGAATTAATGTGTGATAGACCTGTGTATTTGTTGCAGGTACTGCTTGACATTGAGCTTTTTATCTGTACCAGACTTTAATAAAAAAGTCTGTAATCTTTTTTATTAGACAATGGAAATTTTGGGTGAGTAGAATCATAGAGTGGTTTGGGTTGGAAGAGACCTTAAAGATCATCTAGTTCCAACCCCCAGTGGGGATAATGGGTACCATATTGGTTATTGTGTATGGAGTCCACAGACACACGAGGCATCATTGGATCTCTGCTTTCATTTTCCACTTTCATTTTCCTTGTTGATATTGTTTGGTCTGGCTTTTGGCTTTTTCTCTAGTTCTCAGATTTGTTTCATCAAGTCCCTGACATTTCTTTAAAGGCTCATTAAGGTAGGATTCTCACTGTCTGTCTTGGGACACCACAGTCTTGTATGGGAGAGAAAGAGGATTGGATTTCCTCATCATTTCAGAAGTGCAGAATTTTAAGTTAACACTTTTCTCCTTTTCTAGCCTGTTCGTGGTTGATAGAAGGTCACAACAAACAAGTTAAATTAACTCAGACCAATATGTTAAACTAAAGGCAGTACAACACTGTGTAAGTAGATTTTCCTGGATGCGTTACTAATGCATCACATGAACGGTAGCCTTAGTAGTGTGGAAGACTCTGAGAGTCTGGAATGTGTCCAATTTCCTCATGTTTAAATTGAAGGAACCTTGTGCCATCCTGGTCTCTGAAGAAAAGAACTCATACAATCGACATGGTGGACTATTCTGTTTTCCATATGAGATTTGAGATGCAGATGCAGCTTGCTCCCACAATTACTAATACAAGGAAGCTGTAATGGAATAACAGTGGAAAATTTTCCTCAATCTGGAGGATATCAAGCAGCCAGAGTGCTGATGAGGAGTTCTTAGTACCAGCTACTATATTCTACTCAGTGTTTTCAGGCAGCAGCCATTTTACTGTAAAAACTGGGTGAAGAGCATTTCCTAACCTGCAGTGGCAAAAAGCAATAAGCCTGTGCCAAGCACTTGTTCACAGTTCTTAGAAGAGCAGGGAATGGGTAGACAGGTTAAAGCTTTTGTGTCATATTACTAAAGTTACTGAAATTTCAAGGACAAAATGGATTCAGAGGTCAAGTTGCTCTCTTTAATCCATTTGATATTCACAGCTTTTGTTGTCTGGCTGTTTTGCTGCTTGCTTCATTGCTATTGACAATGATGGAGCAGACTCTTTCATTCAAAATGAGTTGAAGGTATGTGTAAGGAATCCTGCAAGAAAAAAATTTGGAATGATGATGGGAAACTGCTGAGGAAGTGAAGTGGACTTAGACGATTTGACTTGATCAGTTTGAATATGAAGTCTCTTAGCAATTCAACACCTGATGGCTGGTAAATGACACAGTACAATCTATACCCATAATGAGATTTTACATTGATTGCACTCATGAGCATAAACTTCTGCTTTGAACTAGGATAAATCCATAAGTATTTTATTGTACCTACAACTATACAGAGTCTGAGTCAAAGCTGCTCACTAATGTCACAATATAGCAGCAGCTGTATGGCTGGCTGGTTATCAAGGGATTTCAACCCAAGCAAGAGCAATGGAAGCACCTTTGAAATAATGATATAACTTAAATCACTAAAAGTTAGTCAAGCTCCCAAGTAGGTCTGGGATGAGACCTACTGATCATGGGATGAGGGCATCTTGTTTAAAAGAAAATTAAACAAGAAAAGCTGTTAAACATGTTTTTAAAAGAGCAAGGTAGGACGGAAGAATGTGGTTTTGTTATTAAATCTGGTTTCTGTTTAAGTCAGCTGAGGTCCAGGAGTTGTGTTTAAAGCCATCTAATCACATAATTCTCTATGCTAACTTGCCCTTCCATTTTAAAGGATTTTAGCTTAACTATCATGAAAAGACCAAAAGACCCTTTTTTGTTCCAGCTTCAGTGCAATACCATTTAACAGATGAAACATCCCACAGACTGGTTCCGTATATGCCGACCTCAATAGGAATCATCTAGACCTAGGGCATTCTGTTTAAAACAAATAGCACAGGTCCATTCTCCAGAGTGTAGGAAAATAAAAGGAATAACTTAGCTAAACACAGGATCCTTCTTGTGTAGAAATCAAGAGAATTCAGCCAATTTAAAGCCAAATTGTCTTTTGCATCATCCCTTTTTTTAAAACTATTTCTGAGGAGGGAGGAAAAATAAACAATTTAAGGATCCTTTCCCTCACTAATTTTTGGAGGTGGATATGTCCATCTTTTTACGTAAATCTTTTTTTCCGAGGAAGCGTCCATGAAAAAAACTTGCAGCCATCTCCTATCCTGGATGCCTTGGAGTAGTCACTAGTTTTACAGTATTTACTTATATTTCCCTCCCAGAACTGAGTTCCTACTTGCTCCTAGACATTGAAGGTCCTTTTGAGAGGGAACATTGGGCAACATTCCAGGGGCTGCCCTCAGTTGTAAGAACTTCAGCATTGGAATATTTACTTCTACGGGGTGAGGAGAGTAGTTCTTTATTGACTCAGTCTGTAATTTTCTATTCTGATTTGCTATCATGATGCAGTGTGTGCTAAAGATTAACACTGTAAATGAATAATTGCTCTGCAAACAAACCTCAGGTAGGCCATGGATTTCATAAACTTTAAAATGTTAGATAAATTTAATCATGGTTTTAAAGTGAGGACAGTTTGATCTGACTGGTTTTTGGATAGCATTATCCCTTTTCAATGTAGTTTTTTGTCTTCCAGGATAGCAGAAAGCTCCGCTGTGCCGTGAGTGATCTTTCATATGGCTGACCCTAGAATTAGACAGCCACTGTGAGTGTCTGTGCTTTAACAAGTATAGTTTCTGTGGTAATGATTTTTTCATGAGTATTAGTGTGTGCTGCAGCTCCATATGCCCCATTATGCACGTGGGTATTCAGCCTGCATTTACTAATGGGTTAATGTGAGAGGCATGAACAATCTGTCATTCACAGTTAATACTTCATAGGCCTTCCCATTAACTTGAATTAGTTCAGCTGATGGTAGGTGGCTGTTGATGGTGTTACAATGGGTTTAAGTGGTGATTGATTCAAAAGGCACGGGAAAGGTGATGGGGATTAGAAGACAGTCATTTAAGGTATCTATGCCCTGAGTTGGCAGGCTGGCAGCCAAAAAGAAAGAGACTTATCTAGGTGAAGTAGTAGGAATCTTGCACTGTTGTTGCAACTAGAAAAAGTCTAAAAAACCTCCATGTTTGACAGATATTTTGAGGGAAGATTTTCCCCAGAATGTTTGCTCGTACTTTTTTATACATAAGAAAACAGCCCTGGATAGCTTTAGATGCAGCTCTTTTAGCCAGGAATATTGTATTTTATCATACAATAAAGCATATTATGGTTGGATACCTGGATTCTACAAATACTGAGGAATGTGAAGTCTTTACTACATTACTTCAGTTGCTTTGACACACTCAGCTATGCTTCAGTAGTGCTTTGACACACTAAATAGTACTAATGCACAATGCCTGAATTTCTAGAATCTTTCTTAACAACTGCATTTAGACTTCTTTCACAAGACAAGAAAACAGTACTATTGGAGATCAGTACTGGAAAACAGAAGAGCAAAGGAAAGAAACCTAAAAGAAAGACATAAGTCTCTAAACTTACCAGAATTTCTGCACAGAATTTCAAAGCAGATGAAGGATTCTAATATGAAAAAGGTAAAAATGTTTACATATACCATTGGTTATTTTTACAGATCCCAGAATTACAAATCTAGATCTATATAATATTGCTAAGGGGACAGCGATCACACCAGTATAAAAACTTGTAACTAAATTCTCTCTAGGGCAGATCTGGACTAATTTGATACATTTTCAAAAATTGTCACTAGGGGGAGATAAGTAGTTGCGATACTTCGCCCCTTACTAGAACTCAAACTACTGATCTGTCTACCCAGATACGGGGAAAACCAAAGTGGAGCAACTGGAAGTGCAAGGATTATTAACACTGTAAATGATCCTACTCACAAGTTAGATGATAGCAGTTTACTGCAGTTAAACCCTGGTTACATTAAAACAACCTTAAGTTTATCTATTACTGGATGTGTCCACGGAGTAGTTCACTGCACTTAAAATTGTACCAATTCACTAATCAGTTTTAGTTGCTAATTAATTTTCCCCAAGTGTTTGTGTTGTGCAAGTACCAGGGTTTAGAACACTGTGAACAAAACATTAAAAAAAAAGAAGTTATGTTTTCTGAAAAATCCTTGGTTCTAAAAAGTCTTGTCAATGAGATCTCCATTTAAATTGTGGAGTGGGAGGAGCTGATTTATCCATACAAGCAAATACCTTGATGCTGAAATCTGACTGAAACAGAAGTATTAGCATGTTACTATTTTTTCTTTGCATAAATCTTTAGAAAGGTGTACTTTCCTTGCTAAACACAATTGATATTCATACAACACCTCATTTGATTTTAGCACCGTTTATTTCTAGTATAAACACACAGTGGCAGGCATAGAAGAATAAGCAGATAATCTGAAAGAGGCAAGCATTTCAGCTGTTCGGAAGCTGGTAGCAGCAGTGAGGTTGTCAAAGTATGATTGATTGAAGTATCTATATTTGTACTAATTTCCCATAATTCAGAGACGCTCACATTCTAACATGAGAGGAATTTGTTGCAGAATCTCTCTGTCTGGTTTAGACTTGAGGTATCCCTCAGTAGCAGGGCTGAGCATGTCTGTGTATCTAAATGCAGCAGATCCCATGGGAGCCATAGGCAGCCAAATGGAAGCTATAGATTTCTTGCCTGCCTATGGCCTGTCATGACTAATACATGAGTCAGGGGACACCTAATCCCCTCTACCATATTATATGTTGGCAAGATGGTGAAAGGCCTTTGTTGAAGCAGGAGTTATGACTACTTTTATTATCATAGTTCTCATGGTCAGAAAGCAGCTACTAGCCCTTACAAGGTTTTAGAGTCTTCTAAAATCCCAGTTACAAAGTTGCTTTAAAAATCCACAGTGGTTTTGTCCTGAAAGACTTAAAAAGTCTAAGGGCATTCTAGCATTGCAGCATTTATGGCACAGATCCAAATGATATTGCCTTTTCCATTAATTTAATGTTCAACCTGCATTTCTAGAAATAAAGCTCAGTTCCTTTGTTTTGCAATACTGTATTTTACATTTCCTATGCTTTTGTAATGTCCTTGAGATGACATTGTTTTGCCTGCTACACCTTGTTTTTTCTGATGGTGTGGTTTATTTTGTGCATACAGTGGGCAGATGATTATTGGAGTAAGACATGAACACTTGTAGAAGTAATCTGCTAGACAACCAAGAATAGAGATAATTTGTCATTATGTGAAAATGTCTGTATCAATGGATACTGAATTGTTTGTGAATTCAGTGTGTGAATTCTTTGAAATGAGGTAGGTTGCTCAGTATACTGAGTTGTAGATGAACTTTCTTCTGTTAAGAAAAAAATTTCCCTCTTCTTTGTGACCACGTGAATAGCTTGTATGAACTTCTTCGGCAAGGTATTAAACTGTGCTAATACACCAGGTTTGGGGTTATACACAATGTTAACAGTACAGCCTAAAGCTTCATATTCATTAAAAATAGATCTCTGCACCACGGGATTATCTGGCAATATGTATCATGATCTGGATCAAATGTAAACAATCAATTTGATTTCTGACTAATTAGCTAAAGTACATGATGCAGAGTGCTTTATGTTGGCTATATGAGGGACAAATGGTATGCAGTTTGTCATAAGGTTTGCCAGGATGAGGTTACTACTACAAAATTTTGAACCTCTTTGAGTCATTAGAGTGGGTTTGCACTATGTTGCACTTTGCATCATGCAGGCACGGTGCTTTTGATCTCCGTTCTCCAAAACTGTCACACTGTGAAACAGCATGATGACCTAAAGGTGCTTGTGAGACTAGCAGGTATCATGCTTTATTTTGCTTTATCATTTTGAAAGATCCAGTTAAGAGGGTAGTTAGGAGTATCTCAGCCAAAACATTACAAAAGCGTACAAAGAGTTCCCCATATTATTCCCTACCTTTTGACCCCTGTGCTTTTGCTTCCTACTGTGTGCTGGTGTGTACGCACTTCTCCCAAGTCACTGCATTTCAAAAACGCTGAATGTATAGGTCACTTTGGAGTATAAGTGAAAATGCTGAGGAATCCCAGTTTTAATGAAATTAGTTTGAACTTTTCGTAACCCAAGATTTCAGACAATTATGGTTTCCCTTGTAAGAGGGCAATCAGTGTGAAGAAATACTACTGTTGGCTGGAGTAGAGGGGTACGTAGGAGCTGAGCTAAAAAACCTATGGAGAACAACAGTTCTGCAGGGGCTTGGCCTCAGCCTTGCAGATTTTGGAGCTTTGCTTAAGAAATCGAGAGGAGCAAATCTTCGTATAACACAAGGAAACTCTTGTGTTATATGGTTAATCAGGCCTCCAACTGGTAGAGATGCGCACTCAAGGCTGTACAGTACTGGAGTAAAAAGAAATGTTAAAAACATGATGTATCCTGCCTACAAAGACCTCATCAAACCCAATGCATTTGGAAGTAATGATCACTGAACTATGACTCCAGCATCGGCCTCCATTTTATTTCTAGAGTTTTTCAGCCCTAAACATGATCTGTTAGCATAGCTTTGTCAGCATACCACCTTTTCCCAGCCTTTTTATATGGAAGCCTCACCATTTTTCCTTCTCCTTTCTCCACTTCAGGGCTTACTACCTTCTTCTTCCAGCCCTGCCAAGAACAGGAGTCTCAGTAGTGAGGACCCCAGGGCACTATTCCTGGCTAGACTCAATTGACTCCAGTTCTGACCAGCCCTGCTCAGCAATCACAGCTTGAGCAAAGTTTATTCTTTCCTTGCTGCCTTTTGCCTGCGTATGAGCATCTGCACCTGAAGTGCCGTACAGGAACACGTATTGCAATGGTTCTCAAGCAGTAAGGTGTGCCCATAGTACTGACAAAGTACCATTTTTACTGGCACTGTTTATACTCCAATTGGACTGTGTTCCAACAGTCAGTTGGAAGAAAAATGTTGCTGATTGGATCGCGTCTATGCTAGAAACTGTGCCAGCACACACATGCCAGGGAGGGATCAGACCTTTGCACTCCCTTTCAGAGCTCTGTAGCCAGAAGCCTACAGTTGTCTTTGTACTTCATTGCCCTAAAAGCAGTACTTGCCATTCTTCACCTCAGTCCTTGCTTTACTTAGTTCTGTGTGATACTTTGCTCAGATGTCACATCAAGGTAGGTCTGGTAGTAACGTGCATTCTCAGGCAGCTGCAGAACACAGCTAGGGGTTGACCTTGCTAAAATGCAGTACACCAAAACTTCATAAAGATTAATTTGCAGAGGAAGTTTTACAACCTTCATCTGTCTCTGGTTGCAGAAGTAATATTTTTTTCCTTTGTAAAGCCTGGCATATTTTCAAAGCATGTATTCACTCAGCAACCACTTCAGTGTATTTTAACTGTAACTATGCATGCAGAGCACCTCAGGGAATAAGTATTTAGATACCACTCATCCAAGTCCATGATGCAGTTAGGTGAATTTTTACTTCTTGGAATAAATGAACCCTGAGCAGTAATAGATTTGCAAGTTTTTCTTGTTTTCAAGGGTTTTTTTGGCAAAAATGTAATTTGTTGAGAGGATCAAAAATTACTATATTCTGGGTCTTAGTTCATTGTAAAAGTGTTTTTACTCATTTGAGCATTTCTTAAACATTTTGTTCCATTGACTCTTCTGTAAATAATGGGGTTTTTATTAGCAATACTTGTAACATTAATATTTGCAGGACTACAAATATAATTCTAAAATATATTTGTATGTTAGTAAGTTAATTAGGAACCTGTAGGCAATGTTGCTCAAACAGCTTTTTGCATGTTTGTAACTCAGATTCTTATGGAGAAAAAAATTATTTCAGATAGCTTTCTTGAGGAGGGAGGTACTCGCATTATTATTTCCTGAAAAATAAATCATCATTTGTTTTTTTTGTCCAAGTCAACTTTTCACCAGTTGTCGCTTAGAAAATAAGCCAGCACCACTATGTTCCACTTAACTTTTGCGTGTTTAACGTGTATCTCTGCATAGGCTAGTTAGCATTTACAAACTCTGAACTCTCAGTCATTCAAATTAAAATAGCAACTCGTTTGTACATAGTTGCAGTACAAATGATTTTATGTGCAGTGAAAGCATGTATTTTTTTTAAATAACAGCTGTAGAGACGCATTTCTAAGCTGGCAATTTGGCCAGCTTTGTCACTCTGTACTCAGTATTTCAGTTGTATTTCCAGTGAATTTTTTTTCATACCTTTCAAAGCAACAACAATATGAACATGACATTAGTGAATCACTAATGCTTAGGGAGGGGGGAAATCTTGGTGGTGCTGCAGCACAGAAGATTACGTGAATTGATTAATGTGTGACAAAGCAAAAAAGTCTTCGGTGCAGCCAGGAATTGAAATCTACAGGTCAAAACTCGTGTTTCTGCAGAAATTGTAGGTCTAAAGCCATCTTAAAGGCCTTGTCATACCAGGACATTCTTTAATTGCATGGGTTATTAAGGCTGAGTCAAGTTCCAAATGTATGTATGTGCCTTGAACATAAAAAAAAAAAGCAAGTATCACTTCTGAAGGGAACTGCAGCTATGCTTTTAACTACAGTGCAGTCTTTCATGCAGTGACACAGTTGTAAGAGCTGTCCTTATTCTGAGACAGGTGTTGGTGAGATTGCAGCTCTGCTTTTTCCTCCTTCAAAAGTGCAGGGTGCCATGCAAAGCAGTAAGTATTTTTCCAAGTCATAGAAGGGCTAGAGGCTTTTCCTTGTTACTTAATTTTAAAGAATCAACTTTTGTCTGTATAGGTACAAGTGAAGTTATCGGAACTTAGCTGAAAAGAGCTGTGCTGAACACTGCCTCTTTCCTGTTTGGAAATTCTGCTAAGAAGTTTTATGAGCTCTCTGCACCAATCCTGCAGCAAAGAGGAAGCAGCAACTAATGATTTCCCATCTCAGTTCACCAATTTAAGCTCTAAAGAAAGGTTTGATGATTAAGCTTGAAATTTTTTTCTCACAAGATTAATCCTTACTTTAGGGAGTAACTCCATTTATATCAGTAAGATTACTCAGATGAGTAACCAGCTACAGAATTTGCCTGTAGTACTGTGATTGCCTAGGGGGAAGTACAAGCAACTCTGCAATTAAAATTACTGAAAGAAAAGGAGGTCTGACCTTTTCTTTTTTCTTTTTTTTTTTTTAAGTATAGATATATGCCTACTGTTTCATTGACGAGTGACAATGGCTTTTGCATTCTGAGGTGTTACTAGCAGCAGCACAAAATGGGTTTTCTTTAAAAAGAAAGAAATACTAAAAGCTAAAGCTTCATTGTGAAAGGTGGAAAGAGGAGGATCTCTGATGAGGGGTTTTAACTTCAGGGCACCTTAGGCTTTCTTTATGTGCATCACATCAGTGGAAAATTCCTTCATTCATTTAGGAAGATAAACAGTTGTAACTTTCAGGTTTGGTTGATGTGACATCAGTGACTGGCTGGGACTGCCAGCATTCCAAAAAGGATATCGTCCTCATCTGCAGCCACTCAGGGCTGTGGGGTGGAGCCTGCACACAAGCTGAAACATTTACAGGTGCATAAGTACGTAGGGAAGGGCACAGGTGATGCACCTGTCTCAGGAAAGGAGCACTAGCACAGGTGTGTCATAACTTACCGGCTGCCTGTGTTAGAGCATGAGCTCCTTTGATCCACAAACGCACTCTCCACCACGCTGCAGCCCACAATTTCCAAATATTGGTCAAGAACCTCCAGAGATGAGTATCTACTATGAGAACTTTTTCCATCCACAAAACATCCCTAGTCCACAGCGACCGAGCACCTTTGAGACGACGGATTACAATGCCACTCCCAATCCCTACCTCTGGCTAAACGGACCTTCCATTACCCCACCACCATATCTCCCAGGATCCAATGCCAGCCCCTTCATTCCTCAGTCTTACGGGATGCAAAGGCAGCTCTTGCCTAACATGCATGGCTTGGGAGGAACTGACCTTGGCTGGCTTCCTCTCCCATCCCAAGAAGAGCTTATGAAGTTGGTTAGACCACCTTACTCCTACTCTGCACTTATTGCCATGGCTATCCATGGAGCACCCGAAAAGAGGCTGACTCTCAGTCAGATCTACCAGTATGTGGCTGACAACTTCCCGTTTTATAACAAAAGCAAAGCTGGCTGGCAGAATTCCATACGGCACAACTTGTCTCTCAACGACTGCTTCAAGAAGGTGCCCCGAGACGAAGATGATCCAGGTATACCTTGCTCCCCCTCTTTTCCCCTCCCCTCTAATTAAACGTGATTAATTTAAAAATGCCTAATACATTGTAAAGAGACATAATAGCCTAGATAGAGGACATACACATAGTAGTTCTTCTGTTTTCATAAGTCTGAACTAGAAGGCAACTATGCGTAGTTGAGGTCTGAATCAGTGTTGCTATTAGACCTCTGCAGGGAAGGGAATTCTTTACTGCTCCAGGTCTTCCTGAGAACTGATCAATGTGCTGAGCATGAGGCTCAGCAAGCACAGGAGCAGTCTAACTGAGCAAGTCACATTCAAAACCCATTTGGTGTGATGCATATGACTTATGTCAAACTTAACTGGGAATTAATGGAAAGGGGATAAGGCAAACTCAGATTTGTCAAAGAAATCCAGTAGCTTTAGGAAGTCAACAATAATTCTCAAGAGGAGAGCAGGCTGCTTTTATTTTGTTTGTTTCAAACAGCGTTTTGCTTGGAATCACACCTCTTGGCTGATATGTTGTCAGATTGTTCTTTTATTTATTGTTTTCTATAATAGCTGTTGAGAACCATTGGGAACATTTAAAAGCCATTCAGTTATGCTGCCACAGAGGGCCAAAAATCTGGTTCTCTCTCGTTAGAAACCTATTGTACCCCACTGAATCTGGAGGAGCAGCCCAGTGTAGGATTTGATTACTCTCTGCTGTAAATTCAGAGGACGAGCTATATACTGAAAAACTCCTTCCCTCACACAGAAAACAAAACAAAAAGCCCTCCCAGTGGCTCCACTTGTAGTTTTACCTGTGTGAAGAGTCAGGGCTAAAGGATACAGCCCAAAACCTTACACTTTTTTCTGAATTCAACAGACTTCTGCTTCTGTGTGATTAAAAAATACATATGGTTTTTGCTCAGGCAATTGTTCTGTTTCTGTGAAATGAAACATTGTAAAGCCCTAGAAGACTGCTCTTTGCTGTCTGTGTGCATATTCTTAAACTAAAAATGTGCTTTTGTCCCCTTTGACAGGAAAGGGGAATTACTGGACTCTGGACCCGAACTGTGAAAAGATGTTTGACAATGGAAACTTCCGCAGGAAGAGGAAAAGGAAGTCTGACATCGGGGCTAGTGCTGCCACTCTTGCATCTGAGAAATCAGAGGATAGTGCCCTGACTGGCAGCCCCAAAGCTGTAGAGCATCAGGATATCTTGGAAAACTCATCATCTGGGACTGACAATTCACCTGAGAAAGGATCTCCACCGCCATCTTCCAGTAGCCCGTGCCTCAGTAACTTCCTCTCCAGTATGACTGCGTATGTTGGCAGCTCTAACTCAGTGAGCCGCTCAGTGCCTTTGGGACTCAACTCTGAACCCATTGACAAAATGGGACAGAATATGGTAGGCTTTAATTCCTACTCTCCACTCTCTAATATCCCCAGTCATGGTGTGGGAGAGTGGTCCAATTCTATGCCTTCTAGCCACCTTGGCTACAGCAACTCTGTGCTCAACCAGTTTAACACCCATTTTTACAGCAGTATCAGCACAAATAACACTCTGTATTCCAGGGAAGGAACAGAGGTTTAAATGAAGGATTCTAAAACACCAAAGTACAGCTATTTATGAGAGGAAATGATCTCTGGGCAGATGATTAGCGTTAGCCTGTTGTCTCTGGGACCCACACTGCATCCTACCTTCTGACAGCCGCAAACTTGTTACTCATTATACTTATTCAAATCACAGACACTCCACATTCAGCAGCTCCACATAAAAATTCAGGAATTATAACAGCAAGAGTAGTGAAGAGTTCTCCTGAGACACTGTACTTGTATTGCTGCCAACCATGGCCCTCTACAGACATCCTTAAGAAGTTACTGTTTGCCTTAGGCATGAAGCTTTTTCTGGCATATTGCTATGCTTTTAAAGTGCTAATAGAATGTGGTTATATCTCTAAATATCCTGTCTTGCTGATATAGGCTGCCTGTACTAGACATGCTTAGCAAGTTCTTATTTGGCCAAAGCTATTCTGAGAGTGAGTGCTGTCTTTGTTTTTCTCTAATACTAGTGTATACATTGTCTAAATTTTGATCCCCTTTCAACCCCAAGGGCAATATGGCTGTGAAGCAAGCTGGCATCATCATGGACACAACAGTCATTTTGAAACTGAAGGGAAGCATAACAAAATATAATGGAGTTTTCTTCTGCTGGTGCAATCAGTTCTTAAGGTTTTCAATTATAATTACAGGGTCTTTTCTTTTTTTTTTTTGCCTTACACATGCAAATCTATTCACATAAGGAAAACAGAATCTGTCCTGAATATATATATATTTAATACATGTGTTTTCCAAGAAGAAAACACATTTGTTCTATCTTAACATTCTACATGAATCATTTCTACTGAATAAAGAATTTGAATATTGGGGGACGTGGGGGGAGAAGAAAGGGGAGGTAGAAAGTTTATTTGTCTCTGAGTTTCAATTCCAAAGGCTGGATCTTTCAAAGCATCAATTGCAGATATTGTAAGAAGTGCCTGCTTTTGTAAAAGTCCGTGCTGTTTGTCCTTGTGTAAATATTAGAAATAATGCTTATTTTTCTTACACTCTAGCTACAAACAAAACTTTAAAATGTATATGAAGTTTTTTCAAACCAAGACTTGAATTGAGTTCCACATTTATGTAGCGTAATATCTCAAACTGGATAGCCTGCAGCATACATAGACAGTAAGTTTAACTGTTCACATCTGGCCACTGACTAGACTTTTGGAATGATAGATAACATATTAATGCATTGTAGTAGGTACCATTTTGTCTTGATTTTTTTTTTTTTAACTCTACGTGGGTATAGTTTTGTTATGGGCCACCCCAGAAGCATTTTTAATAAAGCATTTGTATAGAAAAGTGTGTACCTGTGTGTGTACTATGCTCCTTATGTCTTTAAAAGTCTCCTTAATAGTTTGACTTGAGCAATTTGCCTGAGGAAAGAGCAGTGTAATAGTCACAGGTCAGAGGCTGAGATAGCATATGTCTAGGCAATCAAAATTTGCATGCCTGAGGAATATAAGTGGCTGCTATTACACAAAATACTATCACTAAATAAAAATCATCCTTAGAGTTTCCCTGCTGGAGCTAAGTTGTGCCGATCATTTAAAATTTCAGAAACCAGACTATGTTTTCACATGCTAATTGGCCAATATGACTGCAATCTTTTCTGCATTCTTATTTATTATTTTATTTTTTATGTTTAAACTTTTTCACTATCAAGGCTGCCCTGACTATTCATAGTTTTGTACCCACTATTGTAAGTTCTCACTTGGAAGTTGAAACCTACCTACAGTGCTAACATTGTTGCTTAAGAAAAAAATAAAATCACCTTCTGGTGATGTCCTTCTGCCATGACTATAAGTATCTCTGAAGTCAGGCACGTGCTGAGGCCTGAGCTGTAACTCCCGCCCTCAGAATTTTACAGCCCTTTAAGAATCTCAGCCCAGTAGGTGGGCCATAACATGCCCTGCAAATCAGCAGCTGGCAGCGTTTGTTACAGAGAGACTTGCTTGTGTGACAACTGAGAAATGCATTCAGTCAGTCCTGTTATGTCTTGGATTCAGCAGACATACAACAAATTGCCCAGAAATATGGTTCCTGTGGAGTATATAGTTCACAAAACTGAGAGGAAATTGATTTCTTTAGTGTTGAAATGGTAAATGTTCCTTTATGGACTTACAGAGCAAAAGTGTGGGGAAACATAAGGTGCAAGTTATGCTAAGAAGAATGATGTTGCTAAACAACAGCAGACAGTAAAAAGCAACTCCTTTGTCATTCAGCATTTTGTTTGACTCCCCTAGTTCCCAGTCCCAAATGATAAAAGGAAATCCATATAGGTATGCAAAAGGACAAGAGTTTGTGCCTCATTGCTTCCCAGATGCTGTCAACCAAATACCACTTTTGGCCTACGCATAATGAGGAAGTGCCGCCAACATGCCAGTTCTTCACAGACAAAGGTATGTTTGCCAGTGGATCCCTGACCACAGAGATTGATCAGCTCCCCTGCGACCATTCAGCTGGCTTGACACATCAGGTCAGTTGATGAAGCTGCTGTTCAAGGAGGAGTAGAAAGATGATTGCATAGGACGTAATCCTATTTCTCTGCAAAACAGAACTACTTTGTAACAAAACAAATTAGGAGCACTCTTCTTCATCTCTATTTTTGTGTTTTTCAGAGAGAATTGGCTTTGATAACCAGCCATATTGATACGTTCCTGGAGCTACTGCACGTCAGTCTAGCACCTGCAGGGAAACTTTAACTACTGTTCTTACATGAGCAGCAGCACTGCTCTGTCGAAGGTAATGCTCCTATTCGTGTATTTTACCAATGTGGTAAACTTACGGCTTTTGGAAGGAAAAGCATCTGTTTTTTAGGGGTGGTTTTTTGGCTTTTTTTGTTGTTTTAAAGTATGCTATTAAAGAAGATGTTAAACTAGGACCTGTAACCAAAATATATTTAAAACACTCTTGATCTTTACAGACCTCTCGTCTGATTTACAAACATATTTACTGACTGATGCTGCTTGGAAATAGAATTTGGGCTACAAGAACTCTGTGTAGTTTTGTCTGTAAATATTCTTGATTGATTCTTTCTTTCTTACGAGTGTGTTTTGTGTTGAGATGCAGCTATCTTCACAGACCACTGTGTTCCATGATTCTGCAATTATTTGTTCCTGGTTTAAACGTCAAGTTAACTCTTAAAGAATGCTCCCATCTTACCAGAAAAACCTCCAGCCCTAACGTGGTCAGAAGAGGTTGCTTTCCTTCTGCCATAGTAAAACTGCAAATATTAGAAGCCTTCACCGATAGGCAGTGTGTCTTGACTAATGATAAATGAGTAATGAGCTCCTACATATGTCTGAGGTATACTGCTGCTGAATCCCTGGGGCAGCTTCACTGTCATTGACCTCGTTACAAACACCTTCCCTGGATTCTTATTCCACAGTTTCCTGGTTTTTGTCCAGGGTCTGCAGCAGTGGTGTCTTACTCTTCAGCCTTGGCTCTATTACCAGGGAGGGTGTGGAAACCCACATCGTGCTAGTGATTTGGGGTTTCACAGCAGACATCTGGGCAGCCAGGGATCCCTTGTACTACTGCCTCAGGGTTGTTCCACCTAGGCATGGGATCAGTTGCAAACCCTGGAGTCCTGCAAGACAAGGTGCTGCTTTAGCTGAGAACATGGAGTTTTCAGGATCCTTTGTGCTCCAGCAGTCCAGGTAGACTCTACAACTCAAGAAATTTTGCTAAAGCTGTTACGCTGTGAACAAAATGTTTTGTAATCAACAATCTTTATTTAATAAAAGAAACAAGCAAACAAAAAACCCACTAGACTTAAGCAAAATGAAGCCACAACAAGGTAACATAAATGTGAGACTCGCTCATTTGCCAAATCCAAACCAGTTTGTTGATCAGATAATGGCAGGCAGTTTAGGAGAAGAGTACAGAGGAGCAATGTTAGATGCAAAGTTTGCACTAATGATGAGGATACAATGGAGAGCTGTTAGCAGTAAGATCTGCTAAATCTCTCGTTACAGTCAATATGCAGGAAATGTAATTAATCTGCATGGCAATTTACTCTGTGCTTCATATTTATTTTAAGGGCCAAGCTTGTTGTGGAGCTTTTTACTGGATTAGGCAAAGTAGTGAAAGATCATTCTGTGCTGGTATTTACTTTATTAATGGTAATGGTTTGCATAGATTATGAATGCAGGGTTTAAGATTCACTTTGAAGCTGCTGCTTCACTGTTCTGGCTGCATGTGAACTTTCCACCACTCATCACGCTCTCCTGTAGGTGGTTAGTGCCTTTCGCATCCTGATAACTCTACCTGCACAAATACTTAAGTAATCATTTCTTATTTGATTCAGTCAGAGTGAACCAGGGTCAAGAAAAATGCTACTAAGACTTGCTAACCCTAATCTAAATAGTTTGTCCTGAATCAGTTTTGGGGTGATTATGATGAGAGACGTTAGTGTGCAGATGCATTATATTTTGTGACACACTGCAGGGCTGGGGGACAGAACCTTCCCCATTTCATCAGTGGCAAGTGACTGCCAGCACACACTGCCCTGTGAAACCATTTTGTAAGAGAGAGGAAAAATTTGGTGTGGCTATTGCAATCCATGCTTCCTTTCTGTAAACAATGGGAGACTTCTAAATCACACATCAACAAAAATCTAAAATGCAGCAGCCTCTTGATGCAGTGATGAACACTCTTTCAATGCTCAGTAAACAATGAGCGATATAAATGTCTGGTTATTGTTCACCTAGTTTTCCAAATGTAGCATGACCTTCTTAATTCTTTGATCATGTATGAAAAAATACTAGAAAAAGAAACTGCAGGACATTGTGCAAAGTATCATAAAAAGAGTCTGCAAATACCTTAGGTTTCATTCATACCTGCCTTATAAAGCAAAC
This sequence comes from Calonectris borealis, assembly GCF_964195595.1. NCBI lineage: Eukaryota > Metazoa > Chordata > Aves > Procellariiformes > Procellariidae > Calonectris > Calonectris borealis. The sequence continues at coordinate 5,647,750 of NC_134326.1, read as the reverse complement.
ATCTAAGACTGTAATATTCTTACAAAGTGGAATAAGAGTAAAGCTAGACCACATGACTTAAAGATTTGTATTTAACTGTAGGATTCTGGAATGCCTGACCTTCCCAGATGATAAACTGTGAGAGTTTAAATGTTACTCCTTGTTCAAAGATGACACCAAAAGGTGTGGTGCAGGTATCTGTAAAGGAAAATCACATTCCAGTCCTGCCAGTATTTACTTCTCCAGCAAAGAGCAGTGGGGACTTTGCCAGATACATTCTGAATTACAATGCACTAACCTTTCTCTCATGATGGGATGCATTATGAAATTCTTCACTGTTTAGTAGTGTCAATAGTTTCTTTGTTGCTTCATGTGAAAACATTCCCAAGTGAGGAAAATAATGAACTTCTTCCCAGTATGTTTGCCAATTCATAACTGCCAGTTTATGACACTTTACAGCAATCCTTACAACTGTTTCCAATGGATCTTGGAAACAGCTGACCCAGACCTATGTGATTTTTTGCCTAAGTACCCACACCTCAAGATCTGTAAAGTATGAACTAAGAGCCTGCTGTACGCTTCTCATAACCTCTAGCTTTCCCTGCTTAAAGTGCTGACAACTGCAAGAATCTGTATTCTTTAGTCCTGGAGCTATTGCTGTTAAGGACATCTTGGTTGGTACTTGTCATGTGCCAGAAGCCTGCAGGGCTGTTGGTACCCGGACAGAAACACTTAAGTTTTTCTTATTTATGTTGTGGATCTAGTTGTAAGGTGGTAAGGACTTTCGTCTACCCAAACAACCCTTCCTAAGTGGACTTGTACAATATACTGCCTGCTGATATCCTATGCAAATTAATTTGCAGAATATCTCTCTAAAACTAATTTTTGTGTGTCTTGTGTTGGACAAATTGCAATACAAATTATGCTTTACCTCAGCTTGGTTTTGATTATTTTTAAATCCTAAAAGCATTCCTCTCCAAATCTCTTTGCAGCAAACTATGGTTTTAGTCTTGTGCAGCATATGATATCCTTTGCTCTTTAAGAAGCAAGGCGGCAAGTCAAGCCAACTCTAGAAGCAGCTAATCCTAATTTCTAACCTGCATGCTGCTCATTTCCTACTTAAGTTAATTGGTAAAAAACTATTAATTGATCCTTTGACGAAGATACCTGATAAAATCTTCTCTCATGGAGTAGTCTTGCAAAGTACTAAGAATGCCAACTCCTCTCTATTTGAACTGAAACTGGAGAGCTCAGCTCCTTGCCTGTTTAAACCAACACTGACTGACTGATGCATCTCACCTTGCAAAGTACACCACCAACATGTGGGCATCAGAACCCCTCTTAATGCTCTTTGGCTTCAGAAGGCCTCTGCAAGTACACAGTAATTTGCTGGATTGGGGCCTAAGGCAGTGATTAACTGATGGATTGTTTTTCCTGATTTTTCATTTACAACGGTATTTTTATATACCGCTTCCCCACTCACTCAAATTTTCCTCTGCTCAGAGAGATAAATGCTGTCTTTTGTCAGAAATGACCATCAGATGAGTAAAAATTGAACGTGTTGCCTGCTAAGTCCTTACCAAAATCTAGTGTTGGAAATGGTACATGGAAATCGGATACTTAATTTTCTATTTGTAGTAGCAGAAACTAAATGAATGGAGAGCTGAAGAATCTTTACAGGTCTCTAAAACACTTGTAGGGTGTGGGTGTGTGTAGCAGAGCATATTCATAATCCTGTTTTACATTAGTAAGATTGTATTTTCAACTTCTTTTGCTCTTTCTTTTTCTGTTCTTGCTCCAGCAATTTTACAGCCATCAGGTTTTTAGTTTACGATTTTACATCTCCAGTTGATGTTAGGCATCTGATATTCTTAGCATGCCTACGAATCAAGCAGGCCATCTAACTGCTTTGATTTAAATTAGTAGGAAAAAAAACAAGCTAGAATTGATCTAATCTTTTATTCTTTTTTTAACTTAATAAACTCATTTTTTAACCTATTATCATCACTGCAACAATCAACAGAACAGCTGAATAGCATAAGCCTGAGTCAATTTTTAAGATTAGCATATGAGTAAACATAAACATGCCAAGGAAAAAAAATTGTTGAGGGCATGCTAAATTACACCAGAATCTTTTTGGTTCATGCTACGATCCTTACATTTTTTCCGAAATTACTTGTATCTGTCTCCCATCTGTCCCTCTAATTGTTTTCATTCTCCTACTGTTGATTTTTAGTCTCAGGTTTAGCATAGGGTGGATGACAGTTGCTAACCTGCTCCTCTTAATTCAAAGCAACAAAGCAGTTGCTATTACAAAGGCTCTTAGGTGGTGCTTTGCAAATGAGTGCTTTCTATGCTCCACAATTATAACCTTTCTGCTAGAACAGATGTACCCATGTTACTTGTAATCCCATGGAATCACATCTCTTTAACAACCATGGAAAAGGAAGAGGTAGAGGTATATATTCTTCTCTGAGTCAAAAAGGTCAGTGTGAGCAATCCAAAACTAACAGAATACCATATAACTAAGCTCCTCATCATTTTGGTCCCAGGTAAAAGTTTGTGATCCATATAATTGAATTGTCTATACTGTCCTTGCCATATCTTAACTTACCTAACAGTATTCTAGCTCCCTGGACGGGTTTCCAGTTTTAAGTTTAGGAGCTATGCTTATTAACATTATGTCCTTAAAATGTAACTTGGCATTGCTTTCACCTGTTAAACGTTCATTTCATACCAGCTGCAACTGTAGTTCAGTGGCAGATGAAGTGGGGAATATGAATGATTTAAATATTATAGTGGGCATGAAGGATTGCCATAGTAGACTGAAACAGATCAGACCTACAGTTAGTAGGGCAGCACATTCACGCAACAGCCAGAGTCAAAAGTCACAAGGGAAAGTACAGGAGGCAGTGCAAAATCAGCTACCTCAGTTCATACAATCATAGAACCAGGAGGCTAGGAAATTCTGTATGCATGCATTTTGCTCGTAGGAAAATAAATAGCTTATGCAGTGTAAGCTGAGTGCATTTTAAATGGTAATGGTTGCCAAAACAAATAGTGAAGTCTGTCTGCTGCACAGTTTCTTAATGTTGGAAGTGGTCCTTCATTTCTGCTAAATGTTTCAGAGGCAATCTGCAGGGAGCACCCTAACCCTAGGACAGAAGCTTTCTGCACTTAATGTCTTTTTAATTTTTTTTTAAATATGCTTTCACTATGTGACAAAGACTGCCAGCAATATTCTTCAAATATTAGGCATGCTTTGGTTAGGTAACTGCCCCGAACTGTTACTAACTGCTCTCATTTAATCTTTTCCAGCCAAAGATCTCTCCTGCTGTCTCCTAGTTACAAGTAATGAGTTACAGTAATCAGTTCCCCTTGCTTCTGTTCCTCTGACAGATTCCAGAAGATAAGTAAGGTAAGCAGACACTAAGCAGCTGTTAGCATCAAACTCTGCATGTGTAGTTCCAAAAGGTAAACAGAGCTAAACCTTGGCATACTGATACTTTCCATGAAGAGCTGTCAGAACCTCTGATGTAACTACATGCCACGTCAGGAAAGTTTTTCCCCATGTTTGAAATTGTGTAGGTGACCTATGATATCAGCATATCTAGCTGGACTAGTAACATGCTTTTACTCCTGCAGTGCCACCAGTTGCAGAAGCCATCTGCTCGACGTTGTAAAAGTTTCATGGCAACATTACACAAATAGTAGCTAATTATACATTGCTCCATAAATGAAGTGATGTATGCTTCCAGGCAGCACATTGCAAGAGAGGGATTACATTTGTCTCATCAGGGAAAGCTTTTTATACATTCTGCATACAGGTTCATCTAGGTCTCAAAACTTCTTGTAGGATGTCCCACAAAGCAATGGAGGTTATTTGGACTGCAGCACAATGAGAGATACAAAGCTGCTGAGTTTCTTTTTGTTGCCTTTGTAGAGGTGTAGTTTTGTTGTGGCAAAGTATCAGTAACGCAGAGCAGTAGGGTAATACTGATGTGCCTTACAGCTCAGTACCTATTTTTTATGCTGTTGTTTGAACAATGTGTTCTGACAGGAGCAGCCTATTGTTTGCTAGTTCATGACAAGAGCTTTGTGTATGCAAACCTGCATGCAAATCAGGCTTAATTTATTATGTTTCTCTCCAATGAGAGTGGAGGGAAGAAAACACAAACACCTTTTAGGTTCAGCAATACATTTTCCTATGAATAGGGCAGCTATTAAATGATTTATGGAAAGAATGCTAAGAATGCAAGAAGTTCAAAGAAGGTGCAGCGATATCTTTTTTTTCCTTGTCAACTGGGAACCTGGTTATTTAATGCTGATAATGCCATCATCTAACTCTACTTAATCCATCATGCCCATAAGACATACCTGCATTTCACTGTATCACAAGTGGGCAGATGTCTAATTACAGATCTTACTCTTATTTAAAAAAAAAAAAAAAGTTTAGCACAATTCTTGCACGGAAGGAGAAAGGATGCAGGGATTGATATTTACTCAGTCTCCCTGTCTGTTGCTTTGTAGGCTTCTGTAGGGGACAGTGTGGCTTTAGCCGCATATAAGGGTATTCTGAGATCCTTCCCTACCCTAGGCCTGCTGCAACTGTCAATAGTCCTATTGAGCTCAGGTCTGAGGAATTCTGGCCTGCTCTTTGATTTTGGCACTGGAAACAAGTGTTCCTTGGCCAGATTGGGGATGTCTTCGGGATGGTCAAACTTCTTTAACCCCTAAACTTGCATGATGATTTCCCTCCTGTCTTGAAATAGGTAACATTTCCACAAAGGTGAGGTTTTTAGGGTCTGGTTTTTATTCAGATGAAATTACATAATTTAATAGAAAATCATACAACTAAAAAATTCTACAGGATGAGTTAAAATCAATACTAATAAGCTGGCCTTATCACAGATCTTACTTTGAGTTAAATCGGGTAGACCTACTTTAATGAGCAATAAAATAAGCATTATTTTTCATTTAACTTTATTGGGTTAATTCCTATGCAATTCTATCAGGTTGACAATACAAACATGCATGCTAAATGAGAAATATGTCTCTTTATGTGGACTGAATCACACTTGTAAAAGATGGTGAACAAACACGTGTCCTGCATGCAAATGCAAATATTGAAAACCACCAATTCCTGGGATGCTACATGATCCTTACTATTTTCCATCAAATACTTAATCTCTCTGCCTGTCTATAACAGGAAAACTTTAGAGCAAAATTTATCTGATACTTTTCTCGTCACCTATAGAAAACTTACTGGGTTGCCCCAGGGTTAGTCTGGTGTGTTCTAAAATCCCAGGTTCTTTGATAGGACTATCAGGCCTATTTAATTGTTTCTCTGAAAAAGTATCTCACTTTGCACTGAAAGCCATCTCCATTCATAGTACCCTGGTAGACAGTGTACAGAGTTACAGCTCTAAAAGATGTTACATACTGAGACTATTTTAACTTGTACGTCATCTCACATACAACCTCATTAGTAAACAGGTGATGTTTCCTTCTTATTTGGTCTAAGCATTAAGTTTTATTGATCCCAGATTTGTTCTAAGGAAAAATGCAAAACTTACAAAACCTGAACATTTTTCCAGGACCACAAAATCATTTCCTGTTCTGCTTGGAAGTGGCAAATATGAGCTAACTCTGGATAGTTATGGAGCAAGATACTCTTCAAATCTGGATTTATTTAATCTTGTCTCCATGCGCCTTAAGTAGATATATGATAAGCAACCATGCAGAACAGTCATTGTTTTCCTGATATACCATGTGTATCCTTCAGTATTTTTAAACCACTTTGGTATAAAATGGATGCAGCCAAAGAGCATGACAACCTGTACTCTTCTCCCCACAAGCAAGGATAGGACAATGTAAATCACCTGCAGGTTTGCTTGCAATATGTTATTTCTTGTTTTCATATAGAATGTTATTTAAAGCAAATATTGTAAATTTATGCAATTTTGGATGTTAGTATTTATGCAAATAAATATGCAAAGAGGCATGGCCTTTTATCCCCTGGCAAGTTAGTAAGGTAGCCCTTAAATGTTGAAAGCCCTCAGACTACTGTCAATCGGGACTTTTTTTTTTCCCTCCATCGAAGTGTATTTAACATTCCTAACTCTGCGCAGAAGGGGAAAAATAAGTTCATAGCTGTGGAAAAACCTGTTGATGATAACTAATAATATGAAAATGAATCAGTCAAGCAGCTGTGGATAACATAGGCCAGGTCTACTTAAGCAAAAGCAAAGTTAGAAATGCAGTGATAGAAACATGAAAATTCTGGAACATGAGTGAAAAAGAAGCCATCAGTTGTGGTCAGATTAATCCTTTAATACTGCTGTTACTTCCTTGTTGCCAGGTGGGACAGGTGATGGCTAGAATGGCCTGTTATCCCAAATAACTGATTAGAGGGGGAATAACATCAACAAACATGACAGAGAAAGGGCTAACCTAGACCCTGGAGTGTGAATTCAGAGCAAACAAAAAGTCTGCAACTTGAGAATTTTCCAAGTTTTTGTTTTAGACACGAATGACAGCAGAAGTATATAACTACCTCCTGTAATTTGTGAACATTAATGTTAAAGTGGTTTCTGCGTGACTTTTAGAGTTCCTTGGGTGGTTGGGGTGTCATTATTCTTATCTACGTGATCCAACAGTAAAGTTGTCCACTGTATTACTACATTTTTACAATACATTTATTGAGATTATTCATCTGCTAACTAGCTTGGGTTTGCAGATTATATTTGGAAAGGACATTTTTCACCTAAAATTTATAAAAAGGTTTGATACTAGATTTCAGAGGATAGTTATATGTACAAAACACACAGGTCTGTGTACTGTGTGCAAAGAATTCTGCAAATATGTACAGGCTGGATTTGAATCATATCAGGTAAAGCAGTTAAGCAACTGCTAAGCTTTAAGTGCTCCTGAAGTTCTATAATTAAGTTTAAGCCCCAGTATACTGTCTCCAAATTGTGCTTGTTGAACTCAGTGTTTTCCTGGGAAGGAGAAAAAAAAAACCAAAACAAAAAACAAGAGTGATATGTATTTTACCCTGTCTGCGTTCACTGCTTCACACATTCCTATAATAAGCTGGAGGATTTAATGGCAAGAGCAGTACTTTGTGGAGCAAGGGCAAGACTGAATAGGCAGGGGCTGGAAAATAACTTGGGAACTCCTTAAACTAACATTGCCAGCCAAAGAGCCACCAAGTTTCATCCATGGGCTCACATAATTCCAGGCAAATTCTGTATTTAGCTAAATTCCTCTATGGTACATTTTCATAATATATTCCAAGAAAGAATATATGAAAATTTTAAGCTGTTTCAAATTCTCAAATGTTTTAAAAATAGGTGTGTGTTGGGGGAAGGGAGACAGGCTGCATAATATAACTTTCAACATGGTCTACCTTGCTCACTACTTTTTCCCAAAGCTGGTGAACAAAGGAGTACGATTTACACTGAATCAGGGTTCATACCTGATATCAGAACAGCTTATACTCTGGATTCACTCTGTCCTCTGGGTCTTTTGCAAGCTTTAACCATGTAATGAAGATGCATTCTTGGGTTGAGAAGGAGTCGTTGGCACTTTGTACTTGGCAGTTGTTTTTAAGAGAATGGGATGATTACAGTGATAGAGAAAATGAGCCATGTACAAATTAAAAATGAAAATTATACCTATGTAATTAAATACAAATAATGGAACATCCCAGTTTTAAAGAAACTGCATCAGAGTTGGTGAAAAGGGCCAGAAGTTACTCCTGGAAGCAGGCTTTTGCCAATTGCTGGTTATTAACTCCCAGTGTAGCTGAAGCTGCATTACAAATTTAGGGTAGACTTGTGAACTAAAGTGAATGTATCTGCTTGTACTCCACACAGTACAATACATTGACATCCGCTTCTGTCGCCTAGAGTTTCTGCAGAGTTCTAGAGCCTGGGAACCTGTAGTATTTCACTAATTGATATTTGTTGTAGACTAAATCTAGCTGGAGTATGTCTGCTCCTGCTGCAATAATTCTATGGATTCCAGTTCAAATGGCACTCAGATGTGTCTCCAGATGGAGAGTCATTATAGTAACTACACCAGCTAACTGAAGTCACCCTCTCCAGTCAATAACATGGTTCATTTACTTCCACAGTTGAAAAGAAAAAAAAATCCTCCTTCTTTAAATTACTCCTTAAAAAGAAAACGCACCTGAAAACTCAACAGTTTTTGCCCACAGTTTTTGGACTACTTTTTCCAAATTTGTCCACACTTAGGAGTAATTTGTCTGATATTGTAGAGAGTGACCTACTGAAAAATCTGCCAGAAGTTCCAGTTTTTAGCGTCTATTTCATTTTGAAACACTAAAAACGCCACTATTCACTTTTGAAATCTATTGTCAGTCTGTACTTTCTTGTTAGGAGAGAGTAGGCAGGAGGTATCATGAAACCATTACAACCATTCACCATGCTCGAACAGAACTCTATGTTGATAGTTCAGGGAGCTTTCCTGGTTCTTGCAGGTAGCTAGTTGCTAGGCAGAACAGGTATTCCTATGACATCTTTCATTAGAAATCTGGCCACAACAGAAGAGGGAGATGCTTTACACATCCTACCTGTCTTGCCCAAGTTTAAAAGCTTATGGAATCAATTTGAACCAATGACTAAACAAATGCCAGTAACTGAGGGGAAGACTGAATCAGTTTTGCCCATACTTTGAAAAAAACAAAGTCCGTTTAATAAAGCCCAACAGTACAGTCTTTTACCCAGATACACAAGCTTTTCATTAATATTTTACAAAATTACTTGTATTTCTTTCTCTAAAGGAACCTGCCTGGCTTGTATTGAAGGGGACTGAAGTGAGAGATGGCCTGAATAGTTCTGGGTCAGCTTAACTTTCCATTAGCAGTACATAATAGTGTGGTCTATATGTGTGGTACATCAGGGTTTATATGGCATCACTGGGAATAGTAGGATCGCAAGAGAATGATCTGCTAATATTAAAGTACTGTTTCTGCTTCAGTCGTTATTTGACTCAACATATATGTTGATCAGAAATGAGACTGACAGAAATTTACAGGTGAGATCTCTAAATTTGACATGTAATGCCAGCAGTCATTCTGAACATTAAGTGTTTCTTCTGGGAAAGGCAAAGACATGCTGTGATTTGACTAACATTCCTCTGAAGGATTATCTCAATTTCAAAAGATATCACAAAAAACAATTCACTAATGCTATGGATTCGCTTAATAGTGGGTATATGTTCACTTATACAATACCATTCTTCTGAAAAACTCAAAATTCATTCATTCATTTAAGCCTTTTAACTTTATTATGAACCCAGTATCTAAATGCTTTGCAGACCAACAACCTAAAAGTAAGAACAATTCTCAATGAGTTTTCCAATTATCAAGGCCGTGCTAGAAATTCGCCATGCCCACTTCTGATTATGGGACCCAATTATCCCAAAACATATCCCCCAAGGCCTCCCTGTTTATTTCTCCCATTTAAGAGTCTTTAAAATCCCTTCCCCTTGAGTCTGTACAGCAGTGTTGTTACCATGACAGCTGACAGTTACAGAGAGGACAAGAAGGACATACCACACCTGGGTTATTATGTGCTTGGTTAAAAATTGTAACACAATATATTTCCCTATACTGCAATCAAACGTACTAGTAGAAATATCATCATCCTGCTTGGCCCTAGACTCCTTATTTTATCTGTGTGATTATATGTTACAGTATGTAATTACCTCCTTGGTGCAGCCCCGTAAAGAAACAATAATCCCTCCTTACCTTTTCTGCAGAAAGGAGTTAACGTGCATTTCCAGTGAACAGACCTACTTAAACTGAATTGTGATGGCTCTTTAAAGAATTACAACATCATACTTTTAATTACAAAATATGTATATGTATTTTAACCTCATTATACAGATTTTTAGACTCAGCAGGAGCTGTCTTCTTTTTAACCTCTGCATCTGTCATTATTTAGTTAGAAAGCACTCTTACAATGCACGAGAATTTAAACAGCACTGATCATGCTGCAGTTACTTCTGATTAGTGCTGGTAAACAGGTGCACCCTACACCTGCCATGGTATAACAGGTGCACATTGCAAGATATATAGTTCTTAATTCAACATATTTCACATAATAGTTGTAAGATAAAAGCAGAAGAGCTATGGAAAAACCGAACCCTGTTAGGACATTCCTCACATGTTGATGATGCACATTTATAAAGAGGCTTTCCACTGGCTGAGTTGCGGATACAAACATAACTGAATTTGCAATTTCCCAATGTCTATGGCATATAGTTCATGACTGCATTAATTCTGTTACCATGTAATTTGTAGCACTTCGGTAACAGAAGATCACTTAAGTAATAGCAAGTGAAGACACTGTACATTCAAATAAAATAACCTTTTATACCACTACAAACATAAACGGCACATGAAATCTAAGAATCTAAGCACAAAAAGATATGATCATGCATATTAATGACCTAAGAATGTAGAAAAATACAGTGAAGCATGCAAAAATAAACACTATTTTAGTTATGCATTATTTTCGTCATGAAAATCTTTTTATAAATCTGTTGTGTCCTGAAATAATTTACTACTTAGATTTTTTTTATCAGTTTAATATTGACTGAACAACCTAAAACTATTATGAAGTTAATATTTGTTGTGTTCAGTTTTACTTTTTGTTTCCTTTCTTGAAATGGATTCTTCAGAAGACATATTTGAATTGAAATTATTGTAGGTCTTAAAGCCTCTGACCTTCTACTCATAATAGTATGCAAAGCAGCATATGATATCTCATCCCCATATATACTGTTAATGAAAATGAAACATGTATGAAAAGGGGTTTCATAGTGTCCAGAGATACAAACAGAAGAGCAAACCCTTGCACACCACTGCAACTGCAATACTGCTGTTAGCTTTTGCAGCTAAACTGGAAACAAAATTTGAAAGCCACTCAGGAAAGATAGAAAACTCAACAGTGCTATAATGACTCTGATTCTTGTGCAATTTAACGTTGAAATCAAATGCAAATATGTCTTATAAACTTGCCTTTCCCATTTGTCTGCATGTGCTTTTTTTCCTGTAGGAAGCCCACAAAGATATTCAAATTCAAGTTTTCACTGGTATTTTTGGAGCAACTAAATCAACAAATTTTATGTTAAAACAGACATGTTTTTTCTATGAATAAGTAGTTCAGATTTTTTCCCCCATGACTTTTGAGTGTCCTTGCAAAAAAGAGCTTCTAGTGTATGATTTTGAATAAGAAAACACAATCATATATTTTAGATACTCTGTTTCAAGTGTGATGTGACAGGACTGAAATTACCTCGTAAAATCCTGGGCAGTTTGAGACAATGTGGAGAAGGATCCATGCAGCAGTAGCAGCTCTTTGTGGCGATGAATTCTGAATCTGTAGAAGGAAAAACAATGGGGAAAAAATATCTGTGTTTAATAGCCATTTAGATAGAGGTGTTTTCAGGAAAAAGACACAACCCAGTAATGTACAGAATAGAGAAAACCAGAAATAGTCATTCTCCTAACACTGTCAGAAAAATGTCATGTTCATTATACAGTATGGGTATATAATAAGGCATTGAATGGAAAATTATGTAAACACATTTGCATCTTGCTGAAAAATGACCTAATAATTTTTTTTTTAAATTGTTTATATTATGTTTAAAAAACCCCCCACAAGTAATATCAGTGCTATTGAAAAGCAAACCAAAGAGTTTTACCCTAATTTCATGCATGTGTAAGTCACAGGTTCCTGCTATATCCACCTAAAATGGTTAAAAGTGAGATCAGAATCAGGCCCAAAACATAACTCTCAGGGGAAAAAAATCATAGATCTCTGTTTATAATATTTAGCAATAAAATTTACAGCCCTGTTATCTGCTAGCTATGCAAAACCAAACACTTGTACAGATGGAGTGTGCCACATGTTTATATGTAAACAAATGGCCTAATCCTGCCTTAGGGCATTGTAATGTTATAGCACACAAAGCTCCAGTGAGATAGCATTGGTTTTAGAGAAACCAGCCGGCACAGGAGAAAGTTAATTTGTCTAAACTACCTAGAGGCAATGCAAGGTGAAGTTCCAGTCAAAGCTAAAGTTCACATATATAAACAGACTGTTGACTAGGCATAGATCAGAGCTGAGTGAACAAGTAAAGCAGAAATCTGAGCTTGCCCAAATCATCTACATGGGAACTTTGTTTCGGGAGAGCTGCATGACACTTGCACGGCCTGCTGCTGGTGTGTCAATGCAGAACAACGTTTGCTCCATATGCCTTCCTCCGGGATCTCGCTACCGTTGGTGACTTCTTGGTACCACTTTCCAGCAGTGCGAAGAGGGTAAGCATCTTCAGGCATGCTACCCTAATCTAGGAGATACTCTTTCTGGGATCTCCCAAGCAATATAAAGAACTGAAGGTCGTAGAAGGTTCTGTGTTTCTCATACTTTTCTGAAAAGTTGTTTCAGGTCATTCATTAAATGTGGAACATAATTTATACCACACATAGCATCCTCAAACTTGCATTTTTAAACATAATAGATAATGCTTCCAGTTACCTCTTCCAGCCACAGCTAGTGAGTTTGATAATGAAATTTAAATTAAAGATTTAATGGCAGTCAGGCAGTTTTTCTTGATATGGCTCATCTGGTACAGAGGAAACTGAGTCAAATGAATGTTACAATTCCTTCGAAGCTGGTTTGTGAAAGCTTGACAGGCTCTCAGCAGTCTGAGTTTGTCTTCACTAGAGAGAAGGCTGTCTTTCTGCTATGAATTTTGAGATTGGTGTTAGTCAGGTATCAATTTTGCTATACAGCAAGCTGTAAGGAAAAGACGCACTGTCACTAGGGGACAGGATGACAATAAAGAACTATGAAGTTGCATCCTTTCTGCAGAGTGGACTTGCTTCCTGTGCAGATCAAAGTGGCTTATGGCCTTACCTTGCACACAGGAGGAGACAGCTAGTAAGCCTCGTAAAGCTTATATGAGAAATTTTTGGGGAGGCTGTAGAAAACTTCTGATTAAAAGCCCATATTTATTGTGAAAATTAGCCCTTTGGTAGAAGTTATCAGACAGGCCAAAGTAATTTAGGCCGTAATCAAAATACTAATTTGTGGCATGAGGCATCACAAGCCTGTCTTCACTGCTGTAAAAAAGGAGTCATTTGAGTCATTATGTATCTAAAATACGTGGTGCCCATACAACAAGGTACATTAGTTTGCTATAAAGCAAAAGACAATTTTGCTCTGTGGTAAAACTTAAGGTTTTTTGGGTTGGCTTTGGGGTGAGGGTTTTTTGGTGTCTTGTTTGGTGGTGGTGGTTGGTTGTTGTGGGGGTTTTTTACCTGGTATTGTTAACATCCTAGATATAACAACATATATATAAAGGACACAGCATCTTTAGCTCTGAAAGCTTTTTTTCCAATAGTACCAGAAGGGACCTTTACCCAAAACCAGGACTAAAGAGGAGAAATGGGTCATGAATTGTATTTACAAATGAGTTTGCGAGGCCCATTTTCTAAGGCAGTGGCTTTACTTAAAATGAGGTCATGAGGTTCCATAGCGTAAAATTAAGTCTTAAGTGAAAAGACGAGTGCTAATTTTATCGGGATTTTGTTTGTAGGATTGATTTTTCTACTCTTGTTCAGCATGCATGGTTTTGTAGTGGATTTACTGTGTATCTGTAGTGCTGACCTCTTCAAGGCAAATCAAAACTGGCCCAATACATGTCCAAGTTTCCAAAGTATTGATGACTCCCCACCAATATGTTTTAGCCCAGCCAGTCTTTGGAACTCTCTTTCCTCCACCACCAGTTACAGCAAGGCATAGAGGGACAAACCGAAAGCTAAAGTCAATACAAATTTTACTGCACCATAGAAATGACATACACATCGACAACTGCTAAACTGAAAGTAGTTGTTTTTTTCTAATACATTATTCAATTTAGGTAGGGCAGAAACAGGTCGGTCTGTCTCTCTGCAAATGTTTGAGTTCTAAGTGGGAATGCTGAAGGAAGACATTCATTTAAAAGATAAATAAATCAGTATTTCAGGAAAAATACAGTCTGACTTTGAACTGTTTAGACCTAAACAACAGATGGTGAGGCTGCTGCAGATCAGGCGTAACAAGAAAAATTACTAGTTGGTGACTTCCTCCTGGTCCTTCACACTGTTATGCTTTAAACCCAGGTGTCTTGCTATTTTTATTTTAACTCTCATTTCTCCCAATTCTCCAGCCTTCAAAAAATAGGTTATATTCCACGTTTATAATTCTGCTATTGATATTATCAGTCCATAAACAAAGTACAATTATCTCCTGAACAAAGGAGATTCCCCACTTCCCATTCTGAAGATTTAAAAGTAGATTGCTACACTTCCATGTTGAGGCCAACCACATATTCAGAAGACAATTCGGCATCACAAAACTGGAACTGTAAGCTAGAACCAAGGCATCACAGAGTCTCTCCTTTCTGTCTTTTCTGAATATGACTTTGAGGGAAACATATCCAGGGAGTTATTACAAAGAGATGCCACCTTTAATCTTCTTTTAGCCAGATTTCTACAAAATAAGCTTTTCTTCTTTCTGCCATGCATGGGAACAACTTGTGAGAGCTCAAAAACTGACTTTGCCTCAGTAATGAGTTTGGATCATTTACAGAGAGCAGTAGAGTAAGGACAATAAAGTATTAGAAATAGTAATATTTCAACAATAGGTTCCTATTCAAAACATATGTAAGCTTGCAATAGATTGTCATCAAGTCTTCGGTAGACAATAGATATGTTATGCTCCATAGTTTAAAAAAAAAAAAAATTAGAAAATTAAAAAAACTAGGAATGACAGGGGAGCAAGATAATGACCTCAAGTGATGTGGTGGTGGACTGGGATGACAAGCAAAGGATGCAGGGTGATGTGGATAGGAGAGACCTTGTAATCAATGATACAGGACAGAAGCAGGACCACATCAAGCATATGCAGTTAAGTAAGGGAGTGATCTTATAACAAGATCATAAATTGTGTTACTGATATAGTTGGGAAATGAAACACTTATTATTTCTGAGCAAAATCAAACCCTGAAAATTTCAGTCAATCATAACTGGTTTGTATATGCATAGACAATGGAATTCCAAGAGTGCAGATGTAATCTATTTCTTGTGCAGATAGCTATAATTATTTTCATCAGTCCTGCTAGTCTCCTGTGCACTGAAGTAACTTCAAAATCAAAAGATGTGCAAATTTGTGGAAGGTCTAAGCTGAGCTGCTTTTACAAACACACAAATCATATTTCTTATATTTTTAGGTATCACTTCAAGTGCTGCTCACTTAGGAACTGAAATACGTAGTTAAACCAGTAAAACCTATTTAAGGATGTGTTCATTCGTGCTGAGCGTGTGATGTAATGAGAAGCAATCCTTTTATTAATGCTTCTTCATTATTATTATTTTTAATTTCTCAGTCATAGATACTGTATACTTAGTCATTGTCTTTTAACTATTAAAAACAGCAAAACTGTAGCTGGCTTTAAATTAAAATTGCTTCCTACTTAGTGTTTATTGTATAGGAGTGAAATATCAGATATTATGATATTCTCAACAGGATCTGTAAAGCTCAGTTGGAGATAGGCAGTAAATACTGAAGCGTTCTCACAAATCATGTTTTTGCATATAATCACTATATGTGTATAAAAGTAAAATTTCCCCGTTACCAAACAGCTATTATCTAGGAATTAATTCTGCCTACCCAGCCTCCACTTTCAGTCTCTACCACACCATTTGTTCCAGCAACCCAGATTTCCTTTATTTCAATACTGTGAACAGTTTACACCATTTTACATCTTAAGTCTGCTTATAAAGAATTTTTCTGCATCTGACATTATGTGATGAAGAAAGTCCAGTCCCTGCCTTCTAGACTAGATCACACTTTATGTCCTTCTTGGTACCCTCCCTTGCAAACCTCACTTTCCATTAGGATCCCCATATTCATTTTTAATCAGTTTGTTCTCCAGTCAGTATTTCGACTACAGCTCTCTTTCAGCAAGCTGGATTACGGCTACTGAGTTAGTTACTTTTGTTTCCATGAAGCCAAAATGCTGAGGCTGTGATAAAGAATACTGATACAACAAAGCTAGTGGGCATTTATTTATGAAATGGACAGCATGACAATGGCAGTGTAAGACTAAGACTTGAAGACTATGGCAGTTGCCAAGGTTTACCACAGCTTGCAGCTGTGAGAAACTCTTCCCCACGCTCAGAAAAAACCATCTCCTCGGAAGAGGTTCTCTTCTTCAAAGCCTACCAATCTGGTCTTTGGATATATTATGTTTTGTTATCAAAAGCTTAGCAATTTTTTCTCAGTAGAAAATATGAAGATCAAATATGAAAAACACTGGCTAAACTGAAGAAAGAGCAACTTAGGTTGTACTAAGATGAATCATTAAATTAATAAAACCTGACACAATTCATTCTAGGTTACGACAGAAAATGGCTGAAACATTGCAAAGCCTGGTAAGTACACACTTTCTTCCTTTTTTTTTAAGAGAAAGGGGAAGGAGAAATCTTTTATAAGTCAGCCAGCTAAACTGAATTCCAAGAAAAATCCTTTGACCATGCTAGCAAATACATATCTTTCAAATGCCAAGAAACTTTAAAGTAACAGCTAACCTGAATTGTCAGGGAAAAAAGTCATACCAAACCAGCCTAACTGCCTTTTTTTTTTTTTGACAGGGCACCATTACCATCGTAACAGAAACAGCGGTAACTGTCCCACAGCTGGACTGCAGCAAGGCTTTGGGGACTACAAGTACTGTGGAAGACAGACTTCAAACTTGGCCAGATGGAAATGAGGGCAGAGAGGTAAGATCTCACCTGAAACACTGTCCATCTTTAGGCACTATTCGGCAGAGAGCAGTGTCAAGAGATGCTGAACTCTCAAAATATATGTAACTCATGTCTCCCCTCATATATATCCAAGTAAAGTAACAAGAGTAGCAAACACCTAGAATACATTTCCAGGAAGGCTCTGGTGTCGCTGTAGTTTCAAAGAAAACTTAGACCAAGAGCTGTTAGCAGCTCTTGGGGTCCTGTCAGTCCTGCCCTGAACCGTGGACGTTTACTGGTGTCCCCGAGGGCGACTCGGGTCCCGCCCCCCGCCCCCTCCGGGCACCAGTGGCCCCTGCACCCACGGGAGGCATCAGGCTTGCGAGGAAAATGAACAGGCGGCTCCTAACGCCCCGCGGCACGGCAGTGCCAGCCGTGCGCCTGGCCGGGTCCTCACCAAAGCCGCCATGGGCCTCAGCCCGCCCCTCCCGTCAGCCTGTGGGGGCCTTCTGCCCTCAGCGCGCCTTCCCGCCAACAGCCGCCGCGCGCCCCCTCCCAACGGTCCCAACGGTCCCCTCGTTGCCGCTGCCGGCCCGCGGCAGTTTCTGTCAGCAAGCCGCGGTGCTGCGCCCGGGCCCAGTGCTGCCCGGGACCCCCCGGTATCCCCCCCCGACGCCGGCTGTGGGGCAGAAACAGAGCCAGCTCTAACTCTCCGCGCCTAGCTGCATATACTGAGGTACAGAGCCAGCCCTGCCTTTCTCCAGGGTCTTACATGAGCCTTGTAATGCCCCTGAAACCTCCACCTCTAAAAACACACCTTTTGCATAGATGCCTCAAACAATAGCGTGGTTATTTAGTGTGGCAGTTCCTGGCTGGAGGGGAAAAAGAGCAAGTTGGAGAGGGGAAAAGAAAAATACATTTGTGCTGCTGGCTGGGTGATGAGTGGCACAACACTGGGCAGATTGTTCCGAATATCCCTAAGCTGCATCTTCCTTCTGCAGCTGCACCTTCATTGCAGTTATTTCCTCACAGGTGGGGGGAAGCTTTCTCCAGGTGCTATCCTCCTTCTTTTCACAAAACCCCTCCACTGGGAACTGAAAGCTCCCGTGCTTCCAAGAGGTGAACTTCAATCTCAGCGCCTGCATCAAGCACTTTAGGTTATAGATCTGTACTGTTTCAACATTATGCCGTTCCTACAAAATTAATGAAACATTTGAATTATTCACTGTTCACTTTTATAGAGCAAGTGTGAGCAAAACCTGGGCTTTATGCTAATAGGGGTTAAGGGGAGTTGAGTAGTGCTTTTCAGGTGCAGCTGCTGCTGTTAAATTCTTCTTAAACAAAAGGGCAGCGACTGTGTATCTCTGCTTTTTAGAGCTCCTGATTTGAATTTACGTTGAAAATCTTGTGACAATATCAACCAGCTTCATAGGCTGCAGAGACAGCTCTCAAAGCTGAGAAACCAGAAATAATTGAACCTTTGTTATTCAGGAATCTCAGTCCTCCTAGTTTGCACAAGCCAGACATTTTGAAGACTTGGTGTTGGTAATCTGCACCTAAGGACTTTGAAAATAGATTAGAAACTGTAGATATTAGTAAGGAATGTTTGCTGCCCTGAACACCCCCCCCCCCCCCAAAAAAAAAAAACCAACCCAAATAAAAAAAAACCCCACAATTCCTCATATTTTACAGCAATGTCACCTACAGCACTGTGGTAAGGGTAAGATTGGAAGAGAGAGTCCTGTATTTCATAATATGGGAAAAAGAATCTTAAGCCATATTTCTCTCTCTTGTATAGTTTGCTTGTTTCAACATTAATTGCTAGCATGCAAATAAGAGTAATTATCTCAGCTGTGTGATTAGATCTTAATATACCTACTGGAAAGGAATAAAGTTTAGTACAGTACACTAGACATTTCTCATTTTGATGCAAGAAACCGAACTGACATATTTTGAAATGCCATGTTACCACAATGTAAAGCCATTTGTTACATAGGAAGGATCGTGACAGTGTCTGTATAAGGGCAGGGCTGCAAACCATTTTCTACTGTGACAATGAGCAGCAAGTACCAGTGTGTTCCTCTGTGTCTTAAACTGCTCTGAGATATGGTATCTAACATGAATGAAGTACTTCAACCTCCTTATTTGTTGCCAGGGCCAGTCTCTGAGACTCTGGAAGGATGATTCTCTGGGTGTTTTGTTTTTTTTTTTTTTAAAAAAGGCCTTTAAATTCCATTAAACTTTTGTAAAACTTTGCATTGCAAATTAGGACAAGATGTTGCAGACCTGGAAGTCCGCTATATTTCATTTCAGAAAATGTTAAATGAGAACACTTCAAATATTTTTTAAATGAAGATGCAGTTTCTGAGCTCCAGGCTTAGTTATTTCACAAACTCTTTTCCTTCTCATGAGTCGGCAGTGTGCCCAGGTGGCCAAGAAGGCCAATGGCATCCTGGCCTGTATCAGAAATAGTGTGGCCAGCAGGAGCAGGGAGGTGATTGTGCCCCTGTACTCGGCACTGGTGAGGCCGCACCTCGAATACTGTGTTCAGTTTTGGGCCCCTCACTACAAGAAGGACATGGAGGGGCTGGAGCATGTCCAGAGAAGGGCAACGAAGCTGGTGAAGGGCCTGGAGCACAAGTCTGATGAGGAGCAGCTGAGGGACCTGGGGGTGTTTAGTCTGGAGAAGAGGAGGCTGAGGGGAGACCTCATCGCGCTCTACAACTACCTGAAAGGAGGTTGTAGCAAGGTGGGGGTCAGTCTCTTCTCCCAAGTAACTAGCAATAGGACGAGAGGAAATGGCCTCAAGTTGCGCCAAGGGAGGTTTAGACTGACATTAGGAGAAATTTCTTTACTGTAAGAGTGGTCAGGCTTTGGAACAGGCTGCCCAGGGAAGTAGTTGAGTCACCATCCCTGGAAGTATTTAAAAGACGTGCGGATGAGGCGCTTAAGGACATGGTGTAGTGGGCATGGTGGTGTTGGGTTGACGGTTGGACTCGATGATCTTAGAGGTCTTTTCCAACCTTAATGATTCTATGATTCTATGATCCTCTAAAGTCTTAAAGCTAAACAAGTTGGAGAAGCCTTGAGAACTGTAACTTCTGTGGTAATCCACAGAACTGAAGAATTCAAATATGGCTGTATTTATCAATTAACTTTTCTCTAATCACCTGTTATATTCAGATAGGCATAAGATTTGTGTATTGTGCCCAAAAGCAGTGATATATGTATCAAAACAATACCATAGGATACATTTGTTTCATGTAAATAGAGATCAACGACTGTAATAGCGATTTAATCTCATTTGGGTGGGGATATGAGGGAAAGTGGAATGTGCACACATATTGGAAGTGACATGAAAATATTTTACGTATGTCGAGTCATACCTACCTCTTCTGCCAACCACCTTGCATTCAGAGACCGGGGATGTAACATAGCTGCCATAATGCTGAATACAAGCAGAGCAGGCTACGCATGTTCACAGCTGCTGTGAAGTAGGTGTTTCAATTAGAAACTGAGTTACAGCTGCTCAGGGTGGTGAACTGCCTTCCTTTAGGTGTAAAAGCAAAAGTCATTAAATAATACTTTGAAGAACTATTACGGAGATCATAAGACACCACTGTCCAAAAGCACAGAGGTACGTGGCAAAACTCCATGCAAGAAATTTGCTTGATCTTGAGGGATTGCCTTGAATTTTACTGCTTACAGCTACATCTGTCTGTGATGGCAGAGACAGCAGACTGTGAGAAAAGCAGCTGCTTCTGAGCAGGTTGTGCTTGACTTCTGAGCTGTTTGGTTCTCCTGTATTTAAGGAAATGGCGTTTTACAACACATATAATAAGTTTTTCCTCCTAAAGTTAACAGTGAGGCATGGTTTAGATTTTTGAAGTGAGGAGACAGAATTCCTGAAATGTTTACATGTAGATGTTGTGCCCACGTTTGTTTCTCAGGGCGAATGCAGCAGCATTTTCACTGTTGGTGGCCAAAAGACTTTTTAGATTTCCTGCCAGTACTGGGGCACTAAGCAGACTTCCAGTTCAGAGTCATTACATATGACAACTCACAGAAAACAAATCTGAGCTGCAGTTTTCATCTGTCTGCCCAGGAAAATAGAAAATTATAGAAAATATGTAAATTTCAAGGAAGTGAAGTGTTTGGGGGCTACTCTTGATGTTTTTTCCTCTTTTTCAGCCATTAACACATCTTTCCTTGCCTCAAGTGAACGTAAGTTCCAGCAATTTATTTCCTCCCCCGCGCCCTTTAATCTTTTCTTCCCTTCTCCTTTTCTCTCCCGTGATAAAGACAGGTATAGCCACACTCTAAAAGCAACCCAGGAAGCAGAGGACAAACACTTGAGACCAAAACTTGAAAACTGGGATTTATAAGTTATGAAAGAATAATAATGCAGGAGCGTCCAGTCTCATTATTGTGCAGCAATTATTGGACAAAGAATACAAAGGCAAAAGAAAGGCCAAGGCATCACCTGGAAAACAGAAACCTTTAATATTGTGGTTTTAAAGGGAGTTTCTGTGTGTAGGACTTGAGATTTGCTATGGAATTCTTTCAGAACAAGTATTTAGTTTTAATTAGCAGGGTGGTATCTTGGTTAATGGCATTCTTTGAATTCTTCAGTGGCCGTGAAATGCTGAGGCCTTATTAAGGAAGAACATAGAGAAAGAGGAGCCACGGGGCATGAACACACTTTTCCAATTTCCCAAATTGAATGTTCCAAGCATACATGTTCATGGTTTTCAACTTGAAAATATATTGTTAATTGAAAGAACACAATGAATGTTTATGGAAATGCAGTGGCGCATTCAGGGGTGTAGCCCATCTCAGGTTGTGGATATGCTGCAACTAGCATTACTCTGAGCTTTGTTACAGCTGTGCAGCTCCTTGTACACACTCTCCAGCTGATCTGAGAGTACTTTTTATGGGATTATCTTGGCTAGAACTACTTCATGCTTTTGTGAGTTTATCAAACAAATAAGTAGAAGATACTTCTAAGCCAGCATAAAAGTGCTGTGCTTGGAGAGGCAACAGTGATTCACCTCCTATTTTCAACTAACTTAGCTACTTAACAGTACTTGTATGACTCCGCTCTTCTTTTGGAGAATGGAAGATATTCAGTGTGAATACACTACGTACTACAGAGTGTAAATACCTTATATGGTCTTTATATGGGAAATACATTATAATGTATAATAAGCTATGCTGACTCAGGCTGGTGGTCCATCTAGCTCAGTATCCTGCCTCTAACAGTGGTCATAAGTGGCCAAGGGAAGAGTAGAAAGTCACCAGTCTCCTTAGAGATCCTAAAGGAGTCTACATTCAATATGCAAAATACTAAAACCCCTCTAATAACCCTCCATAAAGCTGAAACAACTACATGTTTAGCTGACCCCCAGTTCCTGGTAATGCAAATATCGATATAATTCAAAACTACAGTCTTCTGGAATTAACAGATTAATCTGATTAAATGAATAAGAAATCATCTCATGTTACCCCTAACAGTAACACATTTAGTATTTGCATATAGTTTGAATGAAGGTTGTCAAACACATGCAAACTAGAGGTTGAGAAATAAAGTTTCTAAATAGATTGAGATCTTGAAATATAAAAGGTAATATAGACTTGGTTTTTGCTGACACCCAAACTGCATTTACACATTTCTCTGTTTAGCTTCCCCCCACCAAGCTTTCGTAATCCCTTCAGAAAACCTTTTCAGACAGTTCATAGAGAACTTCCAGTATCACATTCCCTTAGTCCTCAGAAACAAACTTGTATCACTCATGAGATCTAGTTCTTATGTTATGTATACACTCAAAATACACACTGTAAACTGAATAAATAGCTCTATAACAAACTGTAAGTGGTCACAGATGGCACTGGGGTCTTACAAGGGGTCATGTCTACTCTTTTTTTATTTTAATAGATAAATACTATATTTTATGGTTTATAATTTCAAGGGGGTTCAAAAGAATTTAGTCATAGTGAATTCCAGTGAGAGATAACAGCCTAAATACTTAAAAATACCCATTTCACACAGTTACATTTTTTCCCTCCAGTGCTATTTGTATCAATTGTGTTGGAAGTCTCTAATGTATTCATGTTGGAAGCCAGTTCTAGAAACAGAATTTAAAAATTAATTTTGATACTTGAAAAATGCTGCGAGTTTCGATTAGGGAAAGTAGCATAAACAGAAAATAAAAAAAGGAAAAATACAGCAACAAGTTGAACCTATGTGTCTAAAGCCTTGTTTGGGTTGTTTGTATCTCCTCACCTACACACTTAAATCTAATAAGCAATCTGCCCCCCTACTGCCAACTTCATCTCCCCTATTTCCTTAAATATTTACAGTTACAAAAGCACTGAAATTACAAAATTATTAAAACTCAACAATGGGTTAATTAGCATCCGTATAGGAACATTAACTACAGGTACAAAACCAATTATTTCAGTAAAAAGACTATTTCTTTATTCTTATAGCCCAAATAAATCCTGCTCTTTTCTATGCCTAAATCAGCCCGGTCCTGTCCTATGGCTGCATTCTTCATTTTCTGAACTAAGGCTGTATATGATTTGCCAAATTGGGATTTTGGATACATTAAGCATTTAAAACCCATTTTTCACCCATGGTGAAAACAGAATACCTTTAAAATCTGATTCTTGGACTTCAACTGAAAAATAAAACAGTACATAACCTATTGAAATAGTCTAAATTTGTGGACAAAATTTGAAACATGCTTTTAGATTGAAGATACTCAGAATTTTGAACAGAATAAATTAATACATTCACTGATAGTTTAAAAAACATGCCAGTTGAAAGATTAGTCTTTTCTATGATACCAGACTCTATTCTCATAAGCAGATATTCTAGAGTACTCCTCAAGAGAAGGGACACTTACCACTCCTTGGTAGAATCATTACATAGGGAAAAAAACCAACAAGAAACTGAAGCGCTCTCTTCTTTTATTCTTTATTCTAATAACCGTTAGACTAGACTTACAAGAGTTGGAGAGTGACTGTTTGTAAAGCATTAGCTCAGCAAAACAAAGGAGCAATTATCTGATTGGCATAGCCCTCTTTCAACACAGTATAAAATACTCTCTTACTATTACATTAATAACTCCTGTTTTAGAGCACAAAACAAAGCGAATACACTCAGACTTTCAGCAAGTTATTCCCACAAGCCTACTTGGGAAAGTTTCCCTTTGCTGACACACTGACTTTTCACTAACCTCTTCACAGCCCCTATTTCTCTGAGGGATTTTGTTTTGTTTTGTTTTGGACAGAGCTCCTAGTTTAGCAGATCTACTTCCTGAAAGACACTAATTAACTAGTAATTCTACTTCCTCCTTCTGTCCATCTCTCAGGGAATGAGTGCATTTCAAAGGCTGTTAACCCCCTATTTGCAGTGTCTTACATATGATTTCTGGTTTCGTATACAATAGTTCTGCTACCTGTTTTCACGAGCCTATGCTTTAGGAATACTGTGCTTTCATCAGAAAATTTCTGCAAGAGCAGTAACTTTTTGTACAAGTTGAGACAGTAATGATACTATCCAGGGAGTGCTGAGCAACGTGCTGAATTCTTCAGCGCATGGATAGAACATTATGACATGAAAACGCAGCACAGGTATATCTAATTAGACTAAGTAAAAAAAAACGAAAGGAACTCCTGTGGCATTTGGCTCACTAAATATGGTTGTAGGATGCAGATCGGGTACAACTGCTTTTCTCCTGAAAATAGCAGGGAGCTTTGCTAAGAACTTTCCAATATCATGTCTGTAAACACAGTACAGATATCTGTGAGAATGACGCTTGGCTTAGTAGGGTTGATGCTTTCCTTTATACTTCTGCTGTTTATGTTTAAACATGATTCAACCTCAGATATTTTACGGAAGTCTTTTTCAGAGAAAGGTGTAAAAAAATCTCCGAGATTCCATGACATCAGCACTTGGACAATCAAGATGGGTGTGGTGAAGCAGCCAGAGAGAAAGCATACAATGAGTAAATCCTGATATAAAACACATGGTCTTGAGCTCCTTTTGGTTTTAGGGTTTTTGTTAGTTTATAGATTCTATTTAAAGCTGCGGAAGCCAAACTGAACCCAAGTTTACATAACAGCTGGGCTGGGTTTCTGGGCTTCCTCGTCCTCCCTGAGCCAAGTCTGTTCTGGATGCTTTTCTTGTCATCTACTTTTCTTGTAGATTTTGAGAGCAAGAGTTACCAATCAGCAAGATTAAAGAGCTATTAAATGTTGAGAAAGTAACTTTCATACGAATATGGTTTACTATCGTCCATTTGTCCAGTAGCACTTAAACTACTTTTTCCTTCACTGGGATTCAAAATCATGATTAAGCTGCTAAAAACTCTCCTCTCACATGTAATTTTTGCATTTGGACTGGTGCATTAATAGTGCGTTAGTAAGACAATCTGTTACTTGAAGATCTTAAACTTTTTTCCCCTAGACTGTTAATATCTGAATTTAGCACTGAAACAGAAAGCTTGATGATTGCATCCTAAACGCACTGGAATCAGTAGAATTTTTCATAGGGCCTCATAGTTGCAGGACTGGTCATTATACATCATTTAACATTTCCCTGAGATTTAGCAGCAAAGGTCAAAACTTAATCCTAAGTCTTCATTCTGACCAAAGGGAATAGTCCTCCAGTCATTTACAGCACTTGCCTGATGCCTACGTAGCATAAGACCTAGAAGTTCGTAATGAAGCTAGTTGTTCAAACTGCTTGGAGTGAGGGTTCACCCTTTGAAACTAAAGTTAGCTCTCTGTATATTTTTGCAAACAATTTCTGGGTAATCTTGCAGTCCAGTGAGGCCTAGTTTTCCAGCTGTATGTTCTGTGTGCGTTTTTTGAAGGAGGACAAGCTGTGGAATCTCCTTTATTATGGTCTTGTAAAAGAGCAACCTTTATTAATAAATACGTGATATTTGTATTGTCCAAGTCAGTGTTTAAAACACTTAAGGATATTGCTTTTTTTAATTGTTAGATATTAATTTTCATACATTTTCATGATACCTGAAGGGGCTTGTTCCTCCAGCCCTTGCTCTATGAGCAATCTCACTTAAAAGAGGGATCTCCCTGTGTTCAGTGGGATGTCCAAAAGAAGTAAGACGGGTCCTGTGATTCGGAACACTATATTGGGAAAAAAGTTGTCTTGAAAGATATATGCTTTTTTGCAAATGCTTTATAAAAAATAAGATATTAACAATACTTATATTGTATTGATACTTTTGGTTTCTGTACCTTTTTAATGTCATGTGAGAACGCGTAGAACACAAGACACACATTATCGTGTCTGCACCAATAATAACATGACATGTTTTATGTCACTATGCATCATATTAAAATAAAACAACTGACTGCTGATTCCATGCCAGTTAAAGATTTTTTCAGAGGAGGCGGCTTAGGTGAATTATGGGAATTTGGTTTCTTGTTTTAGAGATGGTGCTTATTATTTTATTACTACCTAAGTGACACTGCTGCTTGATGATTGTGAGCCATAGTAGCTGAAAGAGTGCCACTGATGAAAACAAATACATTTGATATAAGTAGTAAATACAGCCTGATATAGGGTATTTATTGCAGTGTTAAAATTTATGAATACAGTGCATTGTGCTTTTCTCAGAGAGGAAAACAGAAAAGTGGAAAGATTTGGAAATTTCTGTCATTTGATAGTAAGGGTATAAGGAGAAGACAGAATTCTCCAAAGGGGGAAACAAATAGGGATGGACTCCCCAAAG
The DNA here is from genome assembly GCF_964195595.1 of Calonectris borealis. Lineage (NCBI taxonomy): Eukaryota > Metazoa > Chordata > Aves > Procellariiformes > Procellariidae > Calonectris > Calonectris borealis. The sequence goes on along the minus strand of NC_134326.1, from coordinate 5,621,176 downwards.
ACACCGAGTGTGTAATCAAAACAGTCCTGAGAAAGGAGCTGTAGTCCTGTGCTGCTTAGTGAGGGCATCTATACTTTTTCCTTGTGTCGGTAGCAGGCTGCATTAGGTCTTTATCATTGAGACTGAACACAGCTTTGCAAGAAAACAGGTTGCGTGGGTTCTTCAGCATTCACCTGTGTGTAGAATTGTAACATGGTTCCTGACATTTTGCCAAGCAGCAGCCCATCTAAAAACTGTGTCTAGAAGGGACAATGTGTGTTTGCAGTCTCAGCTTTGAGTGGGGTTGGCTGCTGATTACATCACTCTTGGCAAATTCCAGGAGGTATAGTATGGCTCTGGAGTCCTAGAGCAGAAGCATAGAAATAGGCATCAGCAAGTTAAGATGATGATCTCTTTTTGTGTTTAATTAACGAAATTCTTGCTAAGCTCCCTGTAGGAAAAGAAGAGATGCAGGGAAAAAAAGATTTTCTTAGTCAGAGCTCAGTAGTTAAGAAAAAAATTTCAAATTTTCTTGTCTAAACTTTAAGGGTGCCGTACTAAGAAATTCTAGGAGATCAGGACACATTTGGGAAGCCAGAAGGGTCCAGGGATTTGGGCATTAACAGAAAAGTCAGAAAATTTGAATTTTGTTCCCTGACTTCATAGATTATTTTCTTTCAGCAAGTCACTTCATGTCTCTGTTTTCTCACATTAACTAGTTAGAGCTTGGCATTCTTTTCGCTGTTTGCGGAGTGTCTATCACAACAGGATCCTGGTATTTTTTAATGGATAGTGGGTTCTACAATATATACAAAATAAATTAATAAATACAGAATCAGGCCCAGCCTTTGGGCACCAAAGTGTAAAGTCAGATTGTTTGGACTCCTGTGTGCACATTCTTAGGATTTAGGTTTCAGAATGAATGAATCTATTCATCTCTCACAGCATTTTAGACGCTACTTACCGATGGAACTTTCCAGTATCCTCTGAGACTTGCAGTATGTTGTTGATTAAGATGAAATATTTTTTTGTGAATACTTGTGTGTGCAGATATGTTTTTTAGTGCATGTTAAATATTGCTATGGTTAAGTTGAAATGAGGAACGGGCACACTGCACCATGTTGTTATTTGCTGTGAAGTGATTTAACAAATATTTGAACAGCTGTTGCTGAGTAGACCCTGTTGATATAAGTGGTGGAATCATGGGAGCTGGTGTTTTGGTTGTTTACAGTGGAAAAAGATCAATTTTCTGCTTGGGTAAAGGACTCTATGTGAATGTAATAGAGAGTTAATGTAATTTATGATAATGTCTGTCAAATCCAGCTTTGCATGTATAGTGAGTTTTATTAAAGATGCACATTTCTGATCTTCCAGAAAAGGTGATAGGGTTTTGGCTGCTCCAGCAGTCAAGACAGGAAAATTGCCTTGGATAACAGTCAGGACAGTTGCTGATTTTCATATTACTTAACAAAATTCTTTCAATTTCAGAAATGAACAGTCTCTGAACCATGATTCTAGGTGGACCAACAAAGTGACTGCCACAAAGATTTATCATTTGTAGCAGAAAAACAACACTTCTGTAGATAGCACCATTTGCCAGGGAAAGGTTCTGCTCTGCACTGATATTAGCTTACCAATGAGTTTTAGTAGTAATGTGGTAGGGGAAAGAAATATAGTCTATATACAGTAATGAATGGTATTAAATGAAAAGCTATCATTCCTGGCATACTGCAAACTCACCAAACAGGAAAAGAAAATAAAGGTAGAATATTTTAATGGTTGTTACTCCTAAAAATGGAAACCAGATATCCAGATTCCAAAGACCCCACTTGAACTTTCTGCTTGTGGTCTGACTTCTGATAAGAACTAATTTGTAAGGACAGATTTGACAGTGGGCAGTCACTGTGACAGTGAGCAGCCAATGATAGTGGAATCAGGGTTTTCAGCTTGCAGCAAAATGCACCAAATAAAGGCCATGAAATTTAGCACGGTGATTAAATTTTTTGAAAGTCTGAATGCTAATTTTGGTGCCTGAGTTGATCCTCTCTGAGTTTCTGATTGCCAGGACTCAGGTTTGCCAGAGAAGACTCAAAAGGTTGTAGAGGTGGCAAGCATGGTGAGTTGTTTGCAAGAAGTGTACATTTGTGGTCAGCAAACCTGAAAGTCTTGGAGGTGTGTAAGGACAATGGTAATGCAGTGAATCCATCCTCATCTCTTTAGTATGTTCCTTTGTGCTGTTTTCACCAGGAAAGGCAAGTGTAGAAGAGTCTTAGGAAATGAGTTGCTTTCTTATGGGCTTCATGGAAGGGAGAGCTGAGGTGTGATGACAGGGAGCTGCTAGTGTTATGCTGTACTACTTCAGACGGTAAAGGAATTTAACATCTGCAATGAAACACTTTTTTATATTTTTGTTTTTCTTCTCCTTTTTGCACTACAATGTATTGCATTGCCCTGGCCTCTGAGCAGTTCCTCAGGCTTTTTATAAAGAAGAAAACATGTAGTGGAACATAAAAAGGACTTTCTTATATTAAGGAAAATGGCATACTGAGGTATGCTCATTGCCAGACTGATCTTACAAGAAAGCAATGCTTTCCAGGAGAGTAAAGGGTGAGTGAGATGCCTTTATTGCAAGGAATGCTATGTAACAAAACATTCAGTAAAGTTTATTTTGCTGCTACCATAACTGAGACATGACATTTAAATAAAATAGCACTGCTTTTATGAGTGTACACTGTGATATGAGTTAACAACCAAAAAGAAGAGTTTAACTGGATTTTATTTCTTCTGAAGGATAAAAGCTGTCAGGTTATGTACTGATAGCTCCAAGGTTATTCCAGGTAGCTGATTACTCGGGAGTAAGATAAGGCAGTGGCTGCAGGTTTAGAGGCATTGTGCTGCAGCTCCACTAGTGATATGCAATGTGTCTTCATAATTATTCTGCTTTGGAGGGCAAGCCATCAGATCTTTATGCTTTGAATTAATTGTGTTTATCTTGGAAGCCTAGAAAGAGACATAGTCAATGTGTCCCTACACCCATTGCCATGAGGGCAAGGCCATGGTGGATGTCAAGGTGGGCTTGAATACAGTCAGTGAGGAAGCTTGTGCTGCAAATCTCTTAATGGTATCCCACTTGGCTAGCTTAAAATGGTCTATGTGTGCTCTTTTGCTCCTCTTTTTCGTAGTATAAGTAAATTCCAAATTAGAAACATAGTGAGATTTGATCTTTGACTTCATGGCTTTGACCATTGGCATTTTCAATCTGTGTTGAAGATTTTTGTGATTTTCTTTTAATGTTGCCAGCACAACCTTTTCTATTTCACCTTTTCTTTGATGACTGTATTTAAGATAAATTGTTTTAATTAACACTTGGTCTTTCTAATGAGCCATAAAACTGGTCACCTAGATAATCAGTGGAGAAATCAGTACTATTAAGATAAGTGGTGATGTGCATGTCTTGATGAACTTTAATGGTAGTAACTTCAATAATTCTTTCACTGATAGATAAAAGCTGGCCTGCAGATAATGAATCTGCCTTCAGGAAAGGATAAGAAGTAACAGACTGAAAAAAAGCAGTTGTCTTAATTATGGTAATTATGTTAATTTAGACTTTAAATAATAGGAGACTTGCACTTTACATATTTAATATTTCAGTTAACTATGGGCATTAAGGAAAATGAGACATCTCAGAGATACAGATTCAATCCAGTATTTCATGTAAGAAACGATAAAAAGCTTTCTGGGAAAAACAGCAGTATGAAGAAATAAAACATTGGGGGAAATGGGCACTTTACATCTACCTCTCACACAAACATACAGTGTCTTAACCAGGGAAAGAAGGATCGTATTTGCAGGTAAAGCACTGAAGCCCATCTGTTTAGAGTAGCTGAGGACCTGACCCATAAGTCCACTGGAGACTGTGTCTTCCACTGATTCCACCTTCTGAACCAGTTGCCTTAACTGCTATGCTATCAAGTGGTGTGAATCTGAGACTTATTGTACTGAATCTCCCTGGCAGGATTAGGGCAAGCTCAAGGCTATTTCCTTTAAAATCAAACTATGAACAGACCTTTCTTTGCAGTGAAATGTCAAGTCTTTATGAATTCAGAAAGAAGAAAGTCATAATCCTGTGTGACTGTATACCCAGATGTGCCTCAGTATCCTGGAAATTATTGCTTTTTCTGTTCCATAGATAGTAATGATATTTGCTCAGCTAGTTTTGTATGCTTTCCAAAACTTCGTTCTCAAACCGAACAAAAGAATCTTTACATTCATTTTCTTTCCTGCACAAAACATAATGAATGTTTAACTGTAATGTATAAACTCATTGGATACCTGACTGATTAAACATAGCAGATTCCATCTAGAAATCTTTATTTCCTCAGTGAAAACACAGCCTCATTCTGTAGTTATAAAATAGACTTAAAAGACCTGTAGATGTGGCACTTAGGAATGTGGTTCGGTGGTGGACTCAGTAGTGTTAGGCTAATGGTTGGACTCAATAATCTTAAGGGTCTTTTCCAATCTAAATGATTCTATGATTCTATGATAGGTAATAAAGCCCTAGAGAAGTGTAGCCATAATCCCCCCAAAACAAAAGCAATTATTTGTCTATGCAATGTCTAGTTCCATAGAGTGAGAACTACGCTATGATTGCATTTCTGCTACTCACTGAAAACATCATTGATTACTTATAGGCTTTTTCTTTAAGGTTGTTTGGTTTTTTAAGTTTACTTCCTTTTTTGCCTGGGCAAACAACTGTCTTCCAAGCATCAATCTCATATAAGATACTTTCTACATATGACATTAAGAGATGGTAATTGTTAGTATATTATTGCTCAAAATAACAGTAGATAGGTAGTGCCTCGGCTCCTAGGAGTACAAAGGTCAGGGGCTATAAAGAATGCTGTGGCTATTGAAAGATGAAATCCAATTACCAGTGTCCCAGCTAAGAAATTCCTGACCTAAGTTTCATTTTTGGATGCCTTGACTGACCAGTATATTGTATCTGACCCTACATATGAAATTAGTTTCTTATTATGGGAACACCAAAAACAAACAAAAGGAAGTTCAGTTGCCTTTGTCACTCCTACACCAAGAGCCAGACCATGTTTGGGGTTCATGCTGTACAGGAATTTAAACTCAGACTGATTCTATTGCTTTAAAAAACATTATTCCTGGAGGTAGCAAGTGTAAGTGAGGGTGCGATACATACTGACCCTAGAGAAAAGAGTGCATTGTGTCTGCAGTGCAATATGAAAATAAAAGGAAAATAAGTTTTAAACCAGTTTGCTCTTCCAACCTTGTCAGATCCACCAACCAATTCACTCAGAATTTTTAAAATGCAGGGAAAATGTGAGTGCTGCGCGATTTTAACAACAATGGTCCAGAAGTTAAAAAAAAAAAAAAAAGAAAGAAAGAAAAAAAGAAAGAAAAAAAGGTTGCAAAACTGTATGCCAGTATTCTCTGAAATGCTTTCAATAACCGTCTTGAGAAGGACAATGAGAACACTGAATCTGTGACTGAATTAAGCAGGTACTAGATATCTTGATATTTCATGGTACATTAGCAAGAAACATCAGGTAAGGAAAGAAAGGAGGAAATGTGTGAATCACAGCATTTGTTACTTTCAGGTTTGAAAGACTCTAACCTTCATAAGGTTTAAAGTAAGTAAGTAAAGTAAGTAAAAAGTATGAATTGGAAATTGCTGGAAAAGACCCTGATTCATACATGTTTTAATGGCTGTTTAACTAGATGGCCCACTGCACCACCACTCCAGTTGAATATCTCAGAATCATTAATTGATTTTATCCTCTCAACATTCCTATACAATACAATCTAATTTTGCAAATGATGCACTAAGAAAGTATGTGACTTAAATGACCAAAGTCACAAAATAAATGTAGGTTTAAGACAGCAATTGATCAGGTACTTTGAGTTCATGCTCCACCAGGAGGACATGCCATGCAGGACATGTCCTGTACTTGTAGCGCCATTGGCACCCACACTGCCAAGTAGGCTGGGTCATCTCTTCAGTAGACAGGCAGCTTTGAGACCTGCACTGCCTTTTCATATTGCTCTTCTTTGGAGACAAATTTGTGCAGACTTTTCCAGCTATCTTTGAACTAGCTAGTTCCAACACTCTTAGCAATGTAGCCACAGCACCATGGAATACCAAACAGCTGGGGACTGCTTTCAAATACACCACTAATAGTGCCTGTGTTAATTTGGACTCATGTAGACGAGCTGCAGTTACTATAGCATGTATGCCCTCACAAATAATTTTCAGGGAGGGAGCTGAAACTACAACAAATGAGGCTCAGGTGCATGATCAGCTGAGCAGGAAAGCAGTAAGGAAGGTTTGTGCAGTGACTGAGCAGCTGCACAACTATGATGGTAGCAGAGGATGTCATTAATGTAATTCTCTACCCATACTACACCCTTCAGCTACCACACCATGACCAGTGTTGCTTTACATCTCTCTGCAGCAACTGCTCTCTGATTCCCTGGCACATTCTTCCCCAAACAAACCGTGCAGTTCCCCTCAGAGAGCTTCTCCATCACAGCCAGCTGCTATCTATCTTAGTCTCTAATCTGTGCTATAAAGCAGGCCCATTTTCCAGGCAGTGTTTACTGAAAACACAGGAGCGTGCCTGGCTCCCTTAGCCATACCTCTTCCTTCCCTCCCACTCCCTGGCAGGCAGTATGGCCATGGAGGTCAGGCTGCAGCACTCTCCTACTGCCTTTGAGAGGGCGTGGAGTGAAATCACCAGCCCATAAGACCATTAACTGTGACAGGTTCACTGTTGCTTCCTCTGAGGTTCCGAGAGTTCATTACGCTTACAGCTAGTCAAAATGGTTGACAGTAAAGGAAACTGTAACATGATTGAAATCTGCTTTAGAGAGAAAACTGGTGCACTAAAGGAAACATTTGGGATAGGAGAACACAGTGCAAGATCAAGGCTTTCAGTGAGATCAGTAATTTAAAAATGAAATTTCTGAAAAAGCGGAGAAGAGATAATGAAAAGGGTTAAAAACAAATAATAAGGGATAACTATGAGGTTGATGTTACTCACATATGGTACTGGAGAGCTGAAAAGAAACTGGATCTTGCTGTAGTGCTTAGTACTAGGAAATGTTCAAATCTTTAATGCAAAAGCACATTTGAAATGGTAACTTCCTTGTATTTGCTGCTGTAGATTAATTATGGCTAAGACCCATGTATTCTGTAGTTACACTGCTATTTCTGTGTGGATGCACTAAGTTTTGGGAAGTAGAAACCATCTGGTGCTGCCTTCAGCAAAATTTTTATCCCCATTTCCTGACAACTGGGATCGTGGCAAGTTAATTAGGGACTTTGCTTGAATAAAATATTTCTAGATCTCTTTGCAGCTTGTTCTGAACTAATCTACCCATTCCTATCCATCTTGACAGGTGACTTGTCTTATTCTAGGGGTGAGAAGAGCTATATTCTTTCTTTTCCTTACTGCATGATCAGACCATCAACTGGTCTATCATGTTCCAAATGGCACCCATCATCAGCATATGTCACGCTGATTGTACTTGAACAGTTTTTTTTTACTTGGGACCTAAAAGGAGTAGAAAGGAAGTGGGCTGTATGATTTTTTTCTTGATAACAGCTCCCTTTCTTGCCTGGTGTTGTCATTAAAGCTCCACAGGCTGTTGAAACAGTATTCTAATGGAGCTATATTCAGCCTGTGAAATGTTGGGTGAGCATTTGTGTTTTAAAAGAGAGACTTTTAGGAGCCTACCCTATTCTTGTTAAAGCCAGTGGGCATCCCTGCATGTCAGTGGAAGCGAGATAAGATTTCAAGTCACGTCTTGTATTCTGCATGTTTTCCTGTGTGTCCAGAAATCTCAATTATCTCCACTCATGACTAGAGATCATGATAGCTGTTTGAATTGTTAGTCAAGTAAGACAAATACACCTCTATTCTCTCTAGTTATATATTTATTCAGTAATCAACACAACTTTAAAGTTTACAAACTCGTTTTTTGTTTCTTTAAATGTTTGAAGAGGTTAGGAGCAGTGATCACCAATGAAGATGAAGAGCCACAAGAGGGGTCAGTTTCTCAGCCAGAATGGCCAGGAGCCACTCCATAGTCCCACATGAATGCTAATGCTGTTTTGCTCTACAGACCTGTCTGATGTCTGGTGTTTTAATATCCTTGGGCACTAGCAAGATAATTTTGCATATGGTAGAGTGTTTGTTTTTTCTATCCAACATTTCTGGTAACAAATGAGGAGACAACGTATTTTCTGCTTAGCATTTTGTTTTCTTGTCAGCAGTTTAGCACAAGGAAGAATACTTGTTCCAAAAAAACCTTAAAATACTTTCAACTGTGACCTGTCACAACTTTATTCCTCTGTGTTGTGTTTCTTGGGCTGCAGTGTGAATACAGACTAGTGTCTTGTCTGGCTTTCAACTCTAAATTGTCCCAGTTAGGGAGTATCACAGCTTTTAGACATGTCTTTGGCAACAAGGGAAAGAAAACCCACTGCCCTCCTGCATGACTAAAGGAAAAATCTGATAATATGTTTTGATTTGCTGGAGATGTTAACAAAAGGCTCAGAGGAATCTGAATGACAGCCACAGTGAAAGTTTGTATGAAACTCCAGAATATGGGCACTTTTAGTTGAGAGTAACTAAAATAATTAAATATTGATCAAAATTTATATCAGAAGGACTAAGAAGCCTGGTTTTATGTACTGATCTATTAAAAAAGAGACATTTAGAATAAATATTGAGAAAAAAGTATAATTTTAAAATGTCATTACCTACAAAACGAAATCACCAATCTGGAAATAAACTAGTTGTACTTAACTAGAAAGCAATTTCCAAGAGGTTTATTCCATGAATTAATTTTTATGCATTCTGTATTGGAAACTTATGCAATACAGCTGAACAGTCTGTTCCTTTCTTGACAGGAGTTATGATAATAAATGCCAAGAGCTTTCTATCCTCCCTAGGGGGGCTTTCAGAACTTTTGGCAACTATTCTTTCCTTTCTGTTTGAAGCATCTTTAAAAAAATGAAATGGTAATATTTCACTTAAAGAACAAAATGTCTAGAATTTATTTCACTGCTATTACTAAAATGATTGGATCTTGAACAGGATGTTGGGAGAAAACTTATTTAACATTCCTGTCAACCTTGATAATGTTTGCTTCTCCTGCTGGTGTCTTCTGTTTCTTCTTTCTCTGGTTTACATCATAATGAACCATTAGAGTCAGAACTACATCTTACTTTAGACAGAAGAAACTTACAATCAGGCAAAGCAAGCTACAAACTGCCCCACACCTCAAAGCTGATTAAATGGTCCAGTATTTGGGATTTTGATTTGGTGCAGTTGAACGTTTGCCTGTAATATCTGTGGAAGTCTTGGAAATGAAAACATATACATTATAAATTATATTGTTTGTATCCAATTTAATATTTCTGAAATATGAAGAAAGCCATTTTGTGGTTTGGCTTTCTGTTGCATTCAAATTTAGGGGTATGAACGGACTGACTGTGCTTTTTTCAGAAGTTTATTTAATCGTTAGAAAACTCTCTATTTAAAATGAAATCACAGGTACCTTCCCGGGAAAGGAGGTTATCTTCTACTTAACACTCAGTGTTTCTCATTCAAGTGGAGCATGAATCATAGGGTTTGTCCTTGCTGTAGGATGATGAAAATGAAGCAAAATGCTGATAGAAATTGAAAGCAATTTGTGAAATGGTTTGAAGTTTTATGAGGCATTGGAAACGTTAAATATTTTGTCAGTGTTTGATCACTACGTGTTCTGAAACTTTTCACACACTAACGTCTGTGAAACACTGTAAAGTCCACTGAGGTGGTGCTCACACACACAGCTGGCTACTTGCTCAGTGCAGACTTGCTCAAGGTGCAATAGCAAGCTATGCATGGAGCTGGGCATCTGGAGTTGTCAAGCCCTGCTGTGCTCTGTGCCTGTGTGGAATCCTGTTAGGCCCTGCTTCTGTGCCCCCTCCACTTAGTAACAACTTCCCCTAGCCTACAAGATGCAAAAGCTGGATTTCTTTTCTTCTCTGAAATCAGTTCTTCACTTAGGAAAAGAAGCATTTATTCATCCGTTGGTGCACCTGAAGCAAAGTTGCATGTTACTGATGCATGTGTAGCTGATGCATGTGTAGCATTTATTAGTGCAGGTAGGTGAGGAAGAGTTAAAAGATTTTTTTATTTCAATTTCTTTGAATAGTGCATTAGAGTGAGGATGCTCAGATCCTTTTGTACATGCATTTTATTGCAGTTTGTGTTTTCTGAGATATGCATTATTTCAATTTCAAGCTTTCAGATATGCTCCAAGAAGAGAGTGCAGTTATTTTAGAGGAACAAAAAAGATGGAAGAATTTGCTTTATACCTTTGCTGTCCAAAATGGTACTTAAAAAATCAAACTGTGATAAATGTCAGTAATAGACTCTCTGCTCTGTTTTTCAGAGGTAAAAAATAAAAGATAAGCCTGTTGGCAACCAGAAACCTATTTCAGCAGCTTCTGAAGTGTGTCACAGACAAGTCTGCAAAGACATTTCGTAATATCACTGATAAAGATCATGTAGTATTGAACTGATCTGCAAACATGCAAACACAGACTGAACTTGTGTGTGTCATTGTGCATATGTATTCATCAAGATTTGTGAGCAAGTGGAAGGAAAACTTTTCAAGAATTTTGTAGTAAAATAAGAGAAGTTTATTGCTCATTAACTGTTTTCCAATTGTTCTTTTATTTTGGCTCTGTTTAGCATTTTCAGAGTATGAAAATGAATGAGAGATTAGCAAAAATGTTTCTGACTCACCAATACATCCATTACATGACAGAGTAGTAAATAACTACCATTTCCAGTTTTAAGGGCTAGGACTTTATAAAGGTAAGGGTACAAAAGATGGTGCAGCAATTGTGCTTGACTTCCTTTTTCACTGTCAGTGCCTTATTCTAAAATTTTTTTGTTGTTACTGGCTGCTGATTAACTTATTCAGTGGTTATTTGAAAGTCAGCAAACAAGGATTTTCTCTGAATCTAAAAACAATTATCAGTAATATAGGAGTGGATAGGATGGTGATGGGAGATGCTTTCTCCATTCAGACAATAGCTCCAGTCTCCTAGAGCTCGCATTTAATTCTCCTTGATGTTTTTAAGTTACCAGCCATTCTGCCCTCTTAGAAACTTGGTGACTTTTCACATTTGTGTTAATAGTACATTGGATGTAAATGTACTTCCTAAAGTGCGTGGATGTAGATGTTCTTGACAATGCTTCCTCTTTGGTAGGACAGAATAGACTTTCACAGGAGAGAAAAGTAGGATCATAAGAAAACAGGATAAAGCAGAGCAATAAATGAATGGTTTGCTGAGAAAATCTACCTAAAGTTTTAAAGTCTGAAAATAACATATTCTACTTTTTCCCTCCCTGGCACCCTTGTGAAGGGTCCTATCAACTATGCCTTGTAGTCTGTGACTGGCAGTGAAGCCTGTGCCATCATCAACAAGAATAACCAAGAATTTGGGTTAGTTTTAATTGTATATTTTGGCATATAATAAAATACAGGATAACTGGAATGCTGTTTGTTGGGCAGAATTGGGTAAATCTGGCAACACCCAATTAAGCTTTGTACAGGAGAGTAAGTGCTGTTCCCTGCATGTGATGGTGCTGTGATTTATGGAAAGAGGAACCCTGGTACAGAAGGAATATCTTGGGCGCTGCCTCTATTGTAAGCTCAGAAGAAGGGACGGCTTATAGGGATCTGCAGCTTAAGGGAGGGGAATCTTTTCCCTGCTTTTCCAGCCTCTTGCATAGGACCTGTCTGTGTCTTCAACCCTGGCATCAAATTCAACTGCTAGGTCTTCTTTCAAAAAGGATTAGTGGAACCAATAATAGCTAAGTGCCCCTGTTGAAGTCAGATCTGAGATGCTAAATATGTCTGTCAGAATTTTCCTGGAAGAATGCAAATTTTCAGTAAATGCAGCACTGAAAGCAGTATTATTCTCTAATACATTTCTGCACAGGTCAGCAGATAAAGCAGATACATTATGCAAGCCTGGCAGCAGAGATAGTTTGTCTCAGAGGCATTTTATTAATTTTCCAGGAATATAAATCAAGGTGATTTCATGTTGAATAAATAACAAAATATTTTTGCTCTCATTTCCAGCCACTCAGTAATCATTAAGTACAATAAAAGGACTGTAAGGAAATTAGCTTTTTGACCCGGTATTCACCAGCAGTAGATCCTGCTAACAGTGGGAATAGTCTTAATGAGCAGTTTGCAAGAGAAAGATTTATATATTTTCATTATAAGCACATTTTGTAAGATTTTTAACTTGGTGGCCTGAATGGATGCTTTGAGCCAGTTACTAAGAAAATAGTAAGACTGACTATGGTACATGAGGAGATACAATGCCTTAGAGAAATGGAGATGTGATTAGCTTCCAGGTCTTGATGTTGAGTTTCTTCTGAATGGCATGTCATATTGCACTTGCATGCATTTCAAGGGATCCCTTCTCCTCCTGTAAGATCAGCAGAGACGAGATGAGCAACAGCCTTTCAGAGTTGAAAGGTAGCTGTAAATGCAGATGATCATATATATTCAACACATTCTAACTCCTCTTCATAATTTCACAGTTCCAGACTACTGAGTCTGCAAAGCACACATTTGCTGTACAATGGTTTGATTTTTTACCTTGCTCTGGGTGCCAGCTGGAAATAATCTGTTCAGCTTGATCCCTGATCTGTCTTTCTGTAGGAAAAGGAGGAAGGGAAAGGGAAAGGGAAAGAGGAGATAATGCACTGCTGCTGTTGTGGAGTGTACCTCCTACAGCGTCCTAATCTCAAAGGACAAAAGCTGAGAATATCAAGCAACTTTAAGCTAACAAGAGAAATGCTTGGCAGTCCTCCTCCATCAGGAATCAGATATTTGTATATAGCTGTCTCAAGGTTTAACACATGGGTATGCCTCCTCTGCATAACCTTATCACATGGCCCATACTTAACTGAGTGGAAATGTCCCATTCCAGAAAAGAATTACTTTTTCTGTTCCACCTCAGCAGGAGCTACTCATTGTCCTGGCTAGTGGGAGGAATAACAGAGATTATTTGCTTCAACTATTGTAAGAAGAATGCTATGCAACATCTGCAGAGACAGGTAGGACAGGAGCTGGGATCCCATTAGACTCTACAAGGGCTGGCACAGCACTCAACAGCTTCCAATTTGAAGCAGTTGTGCTTCAAATCATTCAAAGACACAGTACTGTATCTAAGAAGCTATAAGGCTTCTTAGTTCTCCAAAACTCTAGCTAAGAATTGGTTGAAATCAGAAAGGATGAATTTATAAATTATTATTAGTTCTTGTGTCTCACTTTTGTCAGAGTGTGAAATTTTCCTTCGATATCCTTAGATGAATGTCTGTCCTTCAGGTTCATGAGAATTTGCTGTATCTTCAAACTGAAAATTATTTTTATGTCTGTTTTGGTTGTCATTCTGTTTCTTCATAACCTTTAACAAGTCTATGATTATTTATTATATACCATTTCTCATCAAGAAGGGACTCCTTTTACAGTAAGAATCTCCCCACAAAGCTCTTCCCGAGGAAAAAAAAAATAGTTTTTTTCTGTATTAAGTGGGAGTAAGATAAGGAGGCAGAAAGTAATTAAAACAGTTGATGGTGCTCAGCTCTTTCAAAAAAACCCAAACCTTCCATTATATTCTATAGGTGTTTAGGATTAAATATTTACTTTCATTCAAGGTGTTTCAGTCTGAAACTTATCTTTCTACAGCGTCTGGTATAGTGGCACCCTGTTGCGTGAGTGTTACTCCCAGATTTTATACCATAGGAATTTACATTATTAACAACAATAGTAACAATAATAGTGTTTTCAGAAGCAGGGTGCCCGTGGAGCCATCCCATGACAATGGTTCATTGCTGAGTCTGACAGAAACATACCCACTGCTGAATTGCAAGTACAGCTATTGATAGTACCTAGATTAAATTTAGGTATGTATATCTGAAAGCTTTAGTTATAATAAAAAACAAGCATTTTTTGAAAAACAGTGACTGTATGATGCTATAGAAATGGATGTGGCAAGACAGGCTTATTGGACAGCCAACATATTGCACAGTGTGTGCATCGTGTTGGCTAAAAGCTGAGTCATGCTTACTATACGCCCATTCCTTTAAGAATTTTGTAGTAAGAGCAGTCACATGCCTCTTAAAAAAAAAAGTATTCGATCTTTAATAAGAGAATTTTTAATAATCTACTACAATAAAACTGGTTTGCAAAGGTAAAATATATTCTGCTGAAGAATCTTCAGTGCCATTTCAGTGAAATTTGAGTGTGTGGCCACTTTTCATGACTTGCCTTATACCTGTGTTTTCTTTAATAGAATATTCTGTTAACATTGCCAACACAGACTCAATAATGTAATAGGAAGTTAATTTAATTTAAAATAAAAAAGTATGAAATCTCAAGGTGAGCTTTATAAAGACCGTATTGCCGGTAAGTCCTGGCAAGATGACCGCATCTGCTTTACTTGATGGGAAAACAGAAATGTAGGACTTACTCCTGAGACTTATCACAGTGTATTTGGCTTCCTGAATTTGAAGCAAACCCATACTGCAAGAGAAAATGCAGGGAATGACTGGAACAGAATCAATGACTTAGCTGAATCACTTAAACCAACATTCCTCTTTCATGTTAGAGCAAAACAATGTTACAGCTTGAGTTATAATAAATTGCTGCTTAATAAGGCCAGAAGTAAGTCATCTCTTTTCAGCTAATTCCTGTTCAGCTTCCCCAGCTATAAAACACTTATTAAAGAAAGTTTAGCAGCTGTACTGTTCTCTGAGGCATGAAAAATCTTGATTAAGGTCGCTATACTGGAGTCAATGAAGCTTAAACCTTGATATACTGGGACACGGGGAGGGGCCAAACTTGCTTTATACTCCACAGTATACTCCTGCTGACCAATCCACAGAGGACTGTTTGTTTTGGACTCTGAAAAGCAGTTTGCCAAACCTCCTTTCTCTAAGATAAGCATCATGTTATCTGTGCCTATCTGCAAGGTTAAGAGCAGCAAGCAAAAAGCTGTGGTCACAGAAGAAAAGGGCAGGATAGTTTAAGCAACCTTTGAGGCTGAGCTTCTGGCATTCCTGCTTTTGACAAAGAAGAATGTGTCTTTTGGGGGAAAAGATGACCTTTAAGTTTTTTAGGCTTCAGGTGTTGGATTTGAGGAATACATTTCAGCTGCCTATTATAGTTGCCATAATAGCTCTAAGGAAAGCTGTGCCTCCCGGTATTATTTAAATCACCACTTGAAATATACTTGAATGTAACTTAATTAAAAGTGTTAATGCCAGGTGATTAGTGACTGGTACAAGTTGATTATGTTGATGAGTCAAGTTCTACTCTGAACCACACAGGTAAAAATCTTAATAAATTAATTATCTGTCATGGACATTGTCTGGTCTTCCACTTATGTAACAGGACAAAGTTTCAACTACATGATCTTTTCTTTAGTTATTACAGAAATGATTGTTGAGCTCAGTATATAGACAAGTCACTGACATAAACACTAATCAGTTTAGCACAGTATTAATATTAGCATTGTAGGGCTATTTCCACTGTCAATCAGAATTAGGCCTTGAATCTTAATTTTTATCTACAGCTTTTCTAAGCAAGAAGGCAGGTTTCTTGGAATAAATGTCTGGTTTTCCTGGACCAGATTCTGTACTCAACTATACAATATAACTCAATAGACAAGCAAAAATGAGTGGGAATGACACAAGTGGGGTTATACTTGTTTATATAACTGCTGGCAGTGGATCACTGACCAGCCTGACTTTATGGTGTTCTCCATGCAATTCATTAGCCCTTCTCCAAGTTTGCTTGATCATATCATACCAACCTGCTTCCATCATGGATGTCAGAGTTGGAGAATTTTACCCCCTGTAATGTGTAAACCTTCCTGCCCTTTGGGAGAGGCTGTTTCTCCAGCTGTCATGGGTGTTAGTGCCTTGAAAGACTTTTCCAAGAAGCTGCAAGGAAGTAATTCAGATGGGTGAAGTTTCTGATGCCGATTGTCTTCAGCAGCTCTCTTGAGATCTAGGCTTTCCTGAGGCTGAAGCCTCTTCTCTTGTCTGAGTGGGGGAGCATGAGGCCAAGGAAGGAAGATCTGTCATATTCCTAGAATTATTCTTTCCATTTGATTTTTCCTTTTACATGTTTCTCCAAAGAAATCATAACCTGGCCTGATTATATCATTGTACCTGCCTCAATTTAATGCATTTACGTCTAGAATGAATAATAAATGACACACAAATTTTTCCGGATAAATTAACATTTTTTCATCCTGAAACCTAAGAAATTACCAGTTATGTCACCTGCTAGGATATATCTTCCATAATTGTTAACCATTATTTTCATAGACAGATATAATTGCAAAGGCGTTACAGTGAACAGGATGTAGACAAAGGTAAAAATGGCACCCAGAGCATGAGCACTGAATACATTTGTTATTTGCATGCAGACGGTTAGTATGTGCAGATTTTACTCCTGGTTTTGTTTTTAATTACTTTAATAAGCATACATTCCCTTCCATTTTTTTGTGTCTCTCTCAGAAGTATTGATTCCATTGTATGTAAAGAGGTTTGAATAGTATCATGTGACTGAAAGGAATAAAACCTAGCACAAAGTTGGAATGCTAGCTGCTATAGATACAATGGTATTGCAGTCACACGATTAACTGCGTTTTGATTCCTGCATTTTTAATACTAATATTTTTTCCATTTACTCTGGGGTATGATGTACAGGACTTTGAATTAGATCTGAAAAGTGGGGAAAAAGCTTCA
Source organism: Calonectris borealis (assembly GCF_964195595.1). Lineage (NCBI taxonomy): Eukaryota > Metazoa > Chordata > Aves > Procellariiformes > Procellariidae > Calonectris > Calonectris borealis. Next base: position 5,604,323 of record NC_134326.1, on the reverse strand, counting down.
TGTAGAGTTTGATTTTTACTTTTGCTCAGTTTCGTTTGTCAGTCCTTGCAACAAATGAAATATATTTAATTGCTTTCCTATTTGTTTTCATTTTGTACTTACCCTGGAAAGTATTATAAAATACATTCCCACAGGTAATGAACTGCTGTAAATGTTCTGATAAAAAGTGTATAAACTATCTTTTCATTTCTTCGTTAGTAAGTGAAAACATTCCTCATCTCCAATTATAAAATTTATAACTAAAAAACCCCCTGAAACATCAAGATTAATCTGAAAGAGATTTCATCTGAAAATGAACCTTTTTCTGTAACTCCCATTCATCAGCTGCTATTGCAAAATACCTTAGCAAGGAAAGAAGGGATTGTAGCTGGAGCAAGGCCACCTGAGCAAAACACTGATTGGGAGAGTGCGGTTATAAAATCAAGAATCATGTAAAAACATTTTTTATGATTAATGATGATTGGTTAATGAGTAACTGGTCAAGAACAGTTCACACCTCTGTATTGTGGTTGTTTAGATGTAATTGGCGTTAGTGAAATCACACGGGTATTGTATTTTATTTGTATAACCTTGTCTGATTTACTAAAAATCACTTGAGTGTTTTTACAAGTTTGTTTTTTTTTTTTTTTTTTATTAAAGCGGAGAGGCTGACTCATTGTTTTTAATCCATTTGTACACAGACAGCCTCTGATGTGCATGTCAGCATCCATATTTAGGGAAAGGTTCAGAAAGAATGAGAGTTTCTGTGAGTGTAAATGGCAGCAAATTCAGGCCTTTGGTGTCATGCTATACATAACAAATTTTTCTGATATATGTTCTAATTACAAATTGACTGGTGTTTCAATGTATTGTCTTGGGGTTATGGTATAAAAGGTTCAAGGCACTATTGGTTTTAAATGTCATTCAGAAGTTGGGTATTACTGCTGAAGCAACGTCAAAGCATGGCATTGCAAAAGTAAAGATGTCTTCCTCTGGACTGTCAGCCTGCTATGTGCTTGTGCATTTTGATTCAACGATGCATTCTGAAATGCTGCAGAACAGTGTGTTCCTTTGACAGCTTTTGTGGATGAGGTCTGCAGCAAAAGCAAATGCTTGTGATGGTTAGCTAGGTAACTTTTGTCCTGGCCATTCCTTTTCTCTTATTTATTGTTTTGTTGCTGACATCTATTTGGTGATTTGCTATTTTGACATGTGCAAGTCTGCTAGATTATCTTACTTGCAAAAGTCACCAGTAATTATAGATCATGATAACCTAGCAATTCTGCAGTTGCAACTCATAAGGCATATAGTCACATTCTCACATATTTACTGATCCAGCTACCCTGTATTTTGACTACAAATGAATTCCACCAAGGATGGGGTTTCCCAGCTGTATCTATCTGCATCGAAGCAAAAGCTAAAAAAGAAAGGAAAAAAAATTAAACAGATCTACCATAAAACAATCAGGCAATTCAGTTAGGAAGTAATTTTTAACTGCACATTGCAGTAATCAAAGACACGATGCTTAAAGACACAGTACGGAAGAGCTTAAAAACAATTAGCTTTGGTTTATTTCGTGGAAGAGAAAGCTAATATTCTAAGCAGGTTTGGCAGACCTATGAATATCCTAATTTCACTCTTTCTCTTCCCTGACCTCTCTTCCTTCTTCCCGTTCTCCAAACATGTTAGAGGTCTTAAGTTATTTCCAAGAATTCCAAACAGTCTACTGTAAAATAATAGACTTACTTTTTGTTTTGTAATTTTGTTATCAGTATATTGTGTAAACAAATAAGTATAGCTGCATGGGGTTTTCTGCAGAAACCAAACTTAGATTATTGCCTTAGGTCTTTGAAATTTTTTTGCTACTCTAAAATCTAACTCACTGACCCTTTTCCACAAGTATATTTAAGCTTTTTAGGTAACAATTCAGGCAAAAAATAACAGAATTTTTGTGATCTGATATGAAGGAATTTCTTTAGCACTGACATCAGTAAACCAGGAACAGTTTGGTTTCAGTGGGAAATGTGGCCAAATTAGTTTAAAAATTGTTAAGGAATTGCTTTCTAATCGTTCCTAATTATTTTCCTGTGTAGAGATCATAAGAACTAAAAAGAAAGAGAATTGGTAGTCTAGCATTTGTATTCATCTGGGATTTTTTGTTTGCAGTCATACAGATCTTAAAACATTCATGTAGAAAGAAATAACAATATCAAATATTATTTATTATTCTAGAGGCCGCAGCTGTCGCTATCTTTCATTTAATAAATACTGTTCACAATAAACTTAAACCTTTAGGGTGAACCTGCAGGACAGAGGAAAGCTAAAAGATAACTTGAAGAATAATGAACTTAGAGATTGCATGTAAATTCACGTAAATACCAAGCTGGACTAGTCTAGTTCTTACTGGAAAACACCTGTTTCAGGCTGGAGAATGCAGTATTTACTGGAGAGATATGACCTTAACCACCAAGCAGGCACAAATAACAAGTCCTGCATTTTCCGTCTATCAGGAAATCTATTGCTAAGGTGTCTAAAACAAGAAACTGAAATTTGTGCTTATGCTTACTATAAGTGCCATGAGAACTGAAGAGTACCTGCTAGCACTGTTCTGTTTCTGTGACATCCCACCGTTGTTTTTTCAGCCCAGGCTATTCTCTGCTGCTGTACTCATGTGGGCAAAGAGGGAAGAAGTGTGAATAAAACTGGATATTAGCTAAGAGACCTGCTCCCAAGTAGACCAAAGTAAAACTAATTTACCTGGTATATTTATAATTTGCACTGAATTCATTACAGTGACTAATGAAGACATGTGTGTTCAAATGATTTCTCCCAGGGCTGATTTAAGAAAGCAATTTGGAAGCTAGGCTTAGAGGGGGAAAAAAAAAGTAATGCCTGATTCAGTACAGTAAAGTATTCTGTATTATAGAGATTTCCGTGGTAGTTTCTTCTTTGTAGACTAGTATGTGCAGACCTCCCCCAAGGACTGCTTGTCATCTCCTTTGTTATACTCAACTCTTAGAATAATTTTCCATAATTTTGCAGCACAAATGATTTGGTCATCAGGCAGGTACATCCTTCTGTGTAACCTAGAGTATACAACAATAGACACAAGGAGGATTACATTTATTATTGGTGTTTCCACTGAGTTTAATAGATCGACCTCAGGGATTTTCTCCATTGCAGGAGGTAAAGAAACCTTATATAAATAACAGGTTATTTGAACAGTAAAATGTTTTTAAAGCAGCCTGTACTTGATGGCCCCTTCGGTCTTGGATTGGTACCTCCACAGCTGCATGAACTGCATTTCTCTGATTTATTCTTCTTCCTCAGAAATATTGTCAAAGCTTTAAATGTGCAGATATGAGAATATAAAGGTTATTATTATCATCTGCAGTAGTGCAGCTTTGCTGAAGAGAGTAGGTCATATTTGTTAACGCTAGTTTACCCATTAAACCCATTTAAGACCCATTACCCCACCTAAACAGTGCTATCCTACCTTCTGGAGAGGTCCCCACAGGTAGTGTGCTGTAATTCTGCAGCATGGCACAAATTAGCAGAAGTGCAATGAATGTAAATGTTTGGAGCTCCTAGGTACAGTATTGAGCTGTAAGCAGTTTCTGTCAGAACAGTGTGTGCAGGGTAGCTTGCTCTCAGAGAAGATTGTCCCAAGAGAGCCATTAATAATATAACCTGTAAACTAGTAGTAGGGAGAAGAAAAGGCCTGCTTAAGGGCTAATTAGATCTCTGGTAGGTTGTGGACTTACACACCCGTCATGTTACCCTATAACAAGATGAGCAAGTGAATGTGCTAGTGACTGTACATCTATGAAGGGTATACATGGCACATGCACAAGGAATTCCCTAATGCCTTACAGGCATTCAGCACATACTGTTGTAAGTGCTATAATATAGGTATGAATGACAGCAATCAGTAGTGTTAAGCTGTTGTTTTTACTACTATTCTGTGAAATCTAGCAACTGGATCAAGATTGCATTCTTATTTCTCAAAAGCGTCCAAGCACCTGTCACACATAGTTTGTACTTACTGCCACAAGTTGAATTTTGAATCAGAAGCCAGATGGATGGTTTCAGATCTTACTTGAAGCCACACTAGGCATTCAGTCTTACAGCAGAAATATACTATTGCGAAGAAACCTAGTGCTTTAGGGGATTTTAAATTATGTACAGGGTTAACAGGAAAGCAGCAGGCCTTATTTATGTGTAGTACAGGAGTTGCCAGAGCAGCAGAAATATTGTTTTCTTTCAATGATTAATGTGCTCAATAAAAGTGTAGTATCTGCTGCCAGCTTTCATTAACAAATAAATGAAAAACAAACCCACGTGGTAGGCAGTGTGTCTGGGGACAGCTTAAACAGGACTGAGCTGCTTTAGATTTCATCTATTTTCTTTAGCACAACAGTGTGGAGCACTTTCTTGTTTATAGGATAAACACATAGGATTGAAGTGATCTGTGTAGCACGCAGGAGCGGTTGCCAACCCATAACATTCTGCAGAATGCAAAAATTCCATAGCTGCTCCCTTGGGAGTCATAGGCTACAATCTTCTTGCATGTTGGTTTCAGTGTAAATAACAGTTAAATCATCAGAACAGACAAGCTGCCAGTAAAACCTTGAATAAAGTATTAGTTAGTCCATTTTCCTTCCTTCATAATACAAGTTCAGCAGACTCAGAGCTCAGTCCTTATATTGGTTCAGGAGACGTGGTATTTCACACCACATTAATACAAGTAATGCATAAGTGTAAGGCTGTAAATGTGTGGGTTTTTAGCTTCCTCGCAACAAAGTAGACTCTCTGAAATACAATACATAACTTTATTTTTAGCCTTATTTTCTATGGAAACAGGGTTTATTTGATCATGGTGTCTTTCTCTTCCACCTTTTGTCCTTATAACTTCTGAACCATATTGGGCAGTTCCACCCTCTTTGACAACGAGAAAAAGGGAAGGAGGGTTTACATACAACAGTGTCTCAACATAGGGGAAGGCCGCAGTGCCTACTTATAGACATCGCAGAATCCACACAGCAGAGAACCATTGTGAGTATGCCATTCTCATGGAAGTTTTGATCAACAATTGCTGACTGAACTGAGTCCATGAAATTGTAAGAAGCTGATCTTTCTCAGCTCTGGTACTGCTAAAACTGCTTTCCTTCATGGAAGTTTGAGAGTGATCACCCAAGGAGATCTCAGTCTGGACGTGACTTTGCATCTGTGACAAGAACTTCACTGCATCAGTCTCAGGATGTGTAACGATCCGAGTATTGCTTTCAGCATTTCCAGTTGTTTCAGGCTTTTTTGTCTAGAAATTAAGTTCTTTTAAACAAATAAGCAGAGACTATTTGTGGCTATAACATGACTGTCCTTCAGACACATGGAAGCCTAGCAATCTCCAGAGCCATCTGTTTCCATATTTGCAAAATACAACTTATAAATTCATAGTGGAAATACATCACAGAATGGCAAAAACATTCCAGTGCTAAAAACAAAAGATACAAAACCATCATGACCTGAGGGAGATAATGGAGCAATCCCTGCAGGTTATATGATGAGGGACAAGGACAGCTTTGGGAATCTAAGATATTCGTTCAAACCCAATGAGTACCCTAAGCTTAATGGAAGTACAGACAAACTAGCTGTACCTTCAACTGTACCTATGAGCTATGCTGAAACCAGGGAAACCTTCCCTATAAATGTTAGATAGGAGACCAATTCATCTGCTCTGCAACCTCTCCCAATTATCTTCTCTGCAAAGAGCAAAATATCTCCAGATAGAAGAGAATAAGCTAGATTTCAACATCACAAAGGCTAAGCTAACATGCATCAAAAACTGTGTACATACCAAATAGATGGGATTAGATTTACAGTTTTCCTGTACATGACTTTGGTGCTTAGTACAAACTTGGTACTCATGTAGCTTGTACGGTCACACACTGAAGAGAATTTCATGTTACTGAGAACAGAACCTAGTCCTCAGTCATGACATACTGTAACTATCAATCATCACCATGCAAATGTGATTTGCTAATGAACAGACATCCCTCTATATTGAATTGCATCATGCTTTTCAATCTTATATTCTTTCTGTGGTGATTATGTTCCCTGTCTGGCATGAATCATCAGACTCTTCAGATACGTATAGTGTGTGATATGCAGAATGATGCATTGAGCAGGTGTGGCAAAGGACAGGGCAGTTCAAGTAAAAGGAAATTGAAATGTATTTTCAAAGAGAATGTACAAATACCTTGGTGTTTGATTTCCGGGATGGTGATTAATTGCAAACTATAAGATAAGAACATACAGAACAAATAAGAGCAACAGCCATTTGTTATATTATGTAGTAGATTCACCTCTGGTTTAAGCTGGCTTTTGGTAGTATGAACCAGAAAGCAGGGACGCTGGCAGTGTAAAGAGGAGTGAAAGCCTGAATTCCCTCTCTCTGGTGAATTCTGGGGGCTGGCAAGCTGTACACGGAGGACACTGATCTCAGCAGTCTGTGCGGGCTGAGATTTTCTGGCACTCTGTGAGGCCATTAAGAATGTTAGCCCTATTAGATATGATTGTGAAAATTAAAATATGGCCTGCCCACATGAACGTGCAGATAATACCCATGCTGAAGTTGATCCTACTCATTTACTTGTACTTGCTTGTGCTAGAGAACAAATCTTGGCTTGCATGTGCATTATGAGTTCAGGGAATACAGAGTGACTGTACTTAAACCCTGAACTCAAATGCCAGCAATGTGATCTGCAGTCTCAGGAGGTGCAATGTGTCATCAGACTTTGTCCAGCTTATACTTGAGCTAGGCTAAAGAGCAAAAGAAATTTGGAGCTTTTACTTCTTTCCCTTGTATTTATAAAATCATTGTACGCTTTGGTACAACTTGCAGTTCCAGCTAAAAGCTGTAAAAGTTGCCGTGTTCCAGGTCATAAATTGGGGTGAGATGGCAGTGCTGTGTGATGAGGCTTGCACAATACCCACGCAGCTTATATCTGACTCAAGGCTTTGCTATTAATTCCTCACTTTCATGAACACAAAACTCACATCCTGTTCTTTTTCCACTCTCTGAAGAACACCTCCTATTACATGCCACAAGCAGAAATCTCTTTCTAGACAGTACAAAATTCCTCGAGATGTAATGCAGTGAAGCAAGATCATCTCTGAAATGAGGTTATGCATTTCGCCATTAACCAATGCCTCACACCACTGGAAAATGAAATGAGTTCCTAGCCTGAACGTTCCTGCTGTTATCTAACTCTCACTGTACTTCATGTCAATTATTAACATCAGCAATGATAGAAATCTTAACACATGTTAAGAAACAGGACTCCTACATAATTTTTGTTAATCTCTATTATTTTGCCTTATGATCTTTGTTTTGGAGCCTACCTTTCTCCATCTCCTCTTCCAGTGTGCTCTCACAATTGGAGTGTTTTGGGCTGATATATTTCTTTCAGTCTTTGGAGGACAGGGTGCAAAAGCCGTTTACTATCTCCTTCACCCTCCAGCCAAAGATCTTGTTCATCGTATACAACCCTTCTGTTTATGAGTTAATTTTACCGAATAATACCACAAAGACCTTAACAGAAGACAGCGAACACCACTAAATAACTTAGCTGAGCTTTCAGATCAGGACATATTTATGTATATTAAGGAAGTCACCGAATATCTGCCTTAAATGTGAAAAGCATTTTTTTTGTTGGCTCACAATGTTTTTTCAGTCAATTTCAGGCCCAGTGATGGTCCTTTGATTTTTCTCAAGGTAATAAATAACGCAGTGTAAAACCTGCTAACTGCTAACAAAGTGAACCCTCCAGTTATGTAAAGCTTGGGGTTGGGGGTTGGCGGGGATGGATGTACAATCCAGGCACTTGGAATGAATGATGAATACAAGGAGCTGATTTGGCTTTGCTCCACTTCCAATGCAGGTTTGAAATAGTACATACTGACCAGAAAGTACTTGGGATTCTCCAGCTGGGAAGGCTGAGTGTGTATCCAGTCCCCAGGAAACACTAATCTTGGTACAGCATGTGTGTTGGGGATGGAGAAAAACGTGACTAGAGACGTGTCTTTCTGCTATTTCTTTTCAGAGGATACAGTTTTAAGCTTTGCCATCTGGGAAGTGTCAAAGCAGATTTCCATCTCCTTTAACCTTCTCCAGGTTTGGGTCTTGGGGAAGAGATTCAGGGAGCCATAGCTTGCCTCTTGACAACCTCGCTGTCCCTGCCTTTGTCCAACAGAAAATGGTTACACCCTGAATCTGACTCAGGAGGAGTTTGGGGAGTGAAAGAAGTGCAGGACTAAGCTCATGATATGCGGGCTTCTCAACAGGGTAAATGAGGATAGTATCCAGTACTGGGTAATCCTACCCCCATGTTTTCTCACTACCATAATGTAATAGCATGTGTGCAGATGGCATCACATGTGTCTCCTTTCTTTGCATAATTGAATATTGCTAGGTACCTGGGACAATGAAATATAGACATCAGCTAGAAAAAAGATACCAGAAACTTTTACTGCTGAAGTTTCCCCAGCTTCATGGAGCCATATCAGAAGAGCTGTTCTAGCATTGCAGGTGTGATCTAGTGATTTATTCTGAAGAGTCACAGCCTGTTCCAGAAGGCATTCTCCTGGAATGAGAGAGGTTTAATTTTAGAAAATTCAATTGAAAAAAGAAATTATAATATGTGAACTACTATGAGTTATGTAGTGATACGCCAGTATCAAAGCTCTTAGCTGACCTTGGACAGATCACTGTGAGAATTACAGCAGATGTACTACTTTAGTGACCTAAAAAGTATGCTATTAAGACATATGGTATGTATTAGATTTCTATGTAATTTTGTAGTTATATAACTGTTGTATCAGTTACACAGCAGCACGGGTGGATATTATCACCATTCTAAAATGAGGTACCTGAGATGCAGTCTTGTTTGTCTTGAACTGTTGCACAGTGATGGCAGAATTGGAGGTTGTACCTGCAGCTAACTCTCAAGTTTATTCCTCCTCCAAGTCTTCAGAATACATGCTAACGCTGCCATCCCTAACTCATCAGTGCTGTAAAAAGCACATGTGGTGACATGATGAATTTTCACTAGACTTGAAGAAGTATTAAGGCCAGTGATTTGGGGATTATTTATCTGGAATATAGTTATTATCTATCATCTGTGCTCAAGGAAGGAGATTAAAATGGTAACAGGCGAGAGAATTGTTACTAAAATGATCAACGAATTGGAGGGTTTCGTCAAGCATAAAAGATAGAACTATGTTTAATTAAGCAAAACAGAGGCAGTGTAAGGGCTAACAGATAATGTTGACACAACAACCAAAAGATATAATTTGGCTAAGAATAAATCTGGAGTGGAATTTTTATATAAAGTCAGTTAGAGCAAAGAAATTCTGAAGTAGTCTTCCAAGAGAAATAGTGAGAGGGAAAAATAATCTAATTTTAAGATGGAACATAATACTTTTACGAAAGGATGAAATGATGCAGTGTCATAAAAGGCAACTGTACTCAGTTATTCATGAGATCACCTTGCAGTCAGTGTTCCTATAATCCTAAATTTCTATGTACCATTTGAAAGCATGAACAGAGTTATTACCACTCACAGGCAAGAATTTAATTATCACAGAACTAGGCTGTTCCTTGCCCTAGACACAGTGCTATCACAATTTTGAACAGATTGCTCATAGTAGGTATTGGTTAAGCAAGAACTGGCATGGAGGGCTGTGCTGATGTAGCTGCTACAGCATATGGGACATATATCGGGAAACTGCAATCCTGCATCATCTGCTACTGTGAGTCACATGGCGCTACATGGACAGCAGCAAAACAGGTGAGCTAATGATACTGCCACGGACTTACCTTATTTTTTGCCTTTCTTTAGTAATTAATGTTTACAACAATCTTAATTCTATGCTGTCATCAGAGCCTTCTGTTATGCTAAGGCATTATTACCTTTTTGTAAGGTGATTCTTGAAATACCATGCTGCCCTCTTGAGGTTGCATAATATATGTTTGGGGTTTGAGGGTTTTTAGCCAGTTACTGGAAGGAAAAAGACATTTTAATGAATGGAAATAAGCAAATTAGGCATGAGCATTTCAAAGCCATCTCTGTGTTTTGGATGTTCCAAAAGGAACGGGGCATGCAAGTCCTTGCAAATGTCTTTGTCTTAATTTCTCCACCTTAACTCCTTAAAAGATCTAGAGGATCTAGAAGTGCAGAATGTGTGCAGAAGTGCCAATGGCTGGGAGTAGAAATAGGGCTGCTTGGTTACAAACATTGTTCTATTTAGATTTGAACACAGAAATAATTTGCAGCGATGGGAGGAATCACATTTCTAGTTCTCTAGCATTGGCCAACAGTCTTGCATGAGTTTGGTCCTGCTACTATCAATAGTGGTAAGGCATACGGTGACTGATACATCTTCTACTGCAGAGATCTGGCTGCCTGATAGTTTCATCCAACTATGGTGTCTCATTTGAAATGATTGGTTAAGAGAACTAAATGTGTCTATATTGGCAAAATGAGGAATGCAAGTGGTTAGAACAAGTGCTGTAAAGCACATGCGAAGTATAAGCGCAGAAGAGGAAGACAGTGTGACAGAAATTGCCTCTGATAGTTGGGGGTTTTTTTAACATTAAAAAAAGGAAAGTTACTGGAGTGGCTCTGTGTAATAGTCTCTTTTAAATGAATTGTTTAACATGAGACCAGATGGACAATGATGGGAATACGGTTAGGTGAAGTAGGATGCCTAATTGCTCATTTTTTATTCATTGCTCTGGGAATCAATTTATAGTACAGTGTGTTCATCAGAGACAAACAGACTGGAACAAAAGAGGAAGGAGCTGGTTAGGTCCCATGTGTTTTTGTGCCACTGTAAGGCTTGGATTTGACAGGATATGAGGCGTTTTAGCCATCTGTCTTCTCCCCTTCTGCTCCACAGTGCCTGTGCCATTCCAAGTGGTTCCTAGAGAAGACAAATGATAGCAGCTAGAAGCAGAGGTATGCTGGGAGCGATTTCTAGTGGCAGAAGGTTTGGCAGAGCTTCTACTGCTTTGATTAGAGGCAAAGGTTTCCATTTGTCCGTCTGGTTTTAGAATATTTGCTGCCTGTCCCTAAGGGTTCCTTTCAAGCCTCAGCTGTGTTAACATGAGTGGGAGTCAGAGCCAGTGCAATGTTTGGTCAAGCTTCTTTCAGGCTGGCTGCTATGCTTGGCAGACAACACTTTGTTGGCAATGGGCATGGGAATGACTGGCAGTTGTAATAGCAATGCCAAAATGAATGCTAGCCTTTGCACTATAAATTTCCATTCCAGCTGGAATCATGGGTCCTTGTAGAGCACCTCCAGTCTGCCTGCCTTGACTAGAAACTAGTAATTGTACTTCACTGAGCAAATAACCATGGAATGACTAATGCCAATGAACCTCAAAACCATCTCCGTTACAGGGATTAGTGTTACTAAATATAGAAGTATGTATTCTTAATATATAAAATGAAAGCCAATGCCCTTTTCTAGTATCTTCTAAAATTCCTGAAAAATAGACAATGGTCTGTGTATTTATTTTTTCACGAGTAGATATAAATGCTCTTTAGCCAGTCTTTTTGTATGCAAAATTTCCAGGGCCCCAGTACTGTACTTCCTCATCCATATTTTCAAGTATTCTTGTATTCTTTCTGTAATGATTGGCATATATAATGAGTAAAGACCACTACAAATAAGAAAAAAGCCAAGTAACAAATGAAATAGAAGTATTTATAGCTATGAAAACGAACTTCCTTTTTCACAGCTTGCCTAGTTGAAAGCCAGACGTTTACGTTCACTTTTAAATGATCAAATGCTTATTTCCAGATCAGGATATACCCGATAAGACCAGCAACCATGCAGAAAAAAAACCAACAAAACAACCAAACCCAAAAAGACCCCAAGAGCTTGACAGAGTTTATTTCAAGTATGGAATAATGTATTTGAAAAGCAGGACTGCTGACACAAAAACCACAAGGTTCTTCTTGAAAATTAATCCTATTTGCTGACATTGTTATTTTTCACAAATGAAACGTTTTTATGTGGAGAAAGCTTAACTGAGTACAATCTCTTTCCTTTCCCTAATGCAGAATAGGTATGCCTTGTTCCTCAAGGCAATGTGACTCTTCAGCAGCTTTCCTGCCTGATATAGCATGTCTTTTCACTTGTGTTGTTCATAACTTCTTAGAGACCTGCAAATTGAAAATACTGACATATGTTCTCATGCCCTAGGATATTGGTGCATAATTATAGCAAAATAAATACTGAATAGAGAAAAAACATCTCTCATGATGTTGCTCTCGTATGTGCCCTTTTCAAAGGTGTGTTTACTGGAGAGGGGAGTAATAGATAAAAAGAATCATAGAATCATTTAGGTTGGAAAAGACCTTTAGGACCATTGAGTCCAACCGTTAACCTAGCACTGCCAAGTCCACCACTAAACCGTGTCCCTAAGCACCACATGTACACATCTTTTAAGTACCTCCAGGGATGGTGACTCCACCACTTCCCTGGGCAGCCTGTTCCAAGGCTTGACAACCGTTTCGGTGAAGAAATACTTCCTAATGTCCAATCTAAATCTCCCTTGGCGCAACTTCAGGCTATTTCCTCTTGTCCTATTACTTGTTACTTGGGAGAAGAGACCAACACCCACCTCACTACCACGTCCTTTCAGGTAGTTGTAGAGAGTGATAAGGTCTCCCCTCAGCTTCCTCTTCTCCAGGCTAAACAACCCCAGTTCCCTCAGCCGCTCCTCATAAGGCTCTAGACCCTTTACCAGCTTCATTGCCCTTCTCTGGACACATTCCAGGGCCTCAATGTTTTTCTTGTAGTGAGGGGCCCAAAACTGAACACAGTATTTGAGGTGTGACCTCAGCAGTGCCAAGTACAGGGGGATGATCACTTCTCTAGTCCTGGGGCCACTCTATTTCTGATATAAGAGGAAAGGAAGTTAAGGGGGCATTAGAGCTGTTAATCCCTTTTTCTTGATACCACTGACATCACCATGACAGAGGAGAAGATGGGACACATAGTGGGCATAAAAAGGCACTCTGAACCTGTTGCTGGTCCCACTTCTATTGCATAATTTCTAACAGCACAGTCTACCCTTCTCAATTACATCTGGGCTACATCTTCACCATTGTAGACTGCAGAATTTTTAGGGTAGGATTTGACTTTGACAAAGAGGGGCTTCAGTCTGAAAGAATTCCCAGAGTGTTAAATGGGTGCAGAGGAGGTGTCCCAGGCACTAAAATGCCTCCCCATAGTCCTGAGTTCCAGGTGCACAGCTGGTGTACCTCTAAGATTCAAGTAGGGACAGATTACTGTAATAGACCCTGTCTAGTCCCACTCTACTGCAGCCAGCATGTTATGCTCAAGCCCCATCTTAAAGCTAGCAAGGTTTTCACCCCTGCTATGTCTATTAGAGTGCGCAGCCCCTCATTTGAATTTCACATACTTTCTTCTAATTTCTAGCCTTATTTTGCCTAATTAGTTTTAAGCCAATATTCTCCTTGGTCTTACGTGTCTTTTCTTCCTGCCTGTTCTTATCTATAGATGTGCTTCTGTTCCTTTCAACCTTTGCTTACTAGGTTAAACAAGGAAGGATCTTTCAGCTCATCAAACAGTTTTTCCTAGTGGTCCTTCTCTGTTCATTGACCCACTGTGACCATGGATGTCTGGAGCCATCTATAGCTATGTAGTTTCCTATTTCATGAAACTAAAATTAGTAGGTGTTACATAACATCACAAAAATTAGACTCCTTGGCACACTAGTAGAGAAACTTTTTCAATGTCTGTTAAATGAGAAAAAGCTCAAAAGGGACAACGTACCACCACAGTTTATCCAAACATAGTGACCTTTATCCAAACATAGTGACCTGCTGAATTGTCAAAAGAGAATCTTGAACTTTTAATATAATAATACCTATCATCTGAAACAATTTCTGTAAAAATTGCCAATTCTGACAAAAAAGGGCAGCTCCAGGCTGCTGGAAAGTAGTGTAGATCTTTGGTGACTTGTTCTGCCCATTCAGGACTCAGCCATGCCCAGAACATCTCCAGAGTGAGCAGCATCACTCCTCTTATGCAAACACGGTATCTACAAGAATATAGCCATGGCAAGCCAGACTGCACAAGCATACCTAACATCTGGGGTAGATATTCCGGGGCAGGAGACCTTGCCAGATACTGCTCTTTGTAGTACAGATATGAAAGTTATTTTCAAAACAATAAATTGTGACACATCCACAGTTCTCGGATAAATTTTAAGAATGTTGCAAACATGGCCAGAATGCAGAGCTTCTTTATAAGCAAAATCTCAGAAATAGAACTAGGGACATGATGAGAATTGGTTACAGATAGGCATTTTTAAAAATACTTATCCTCTATTTTATGTCTCAATGGCAGCTCAGTTCTCCAGAAATTTCTTCAAGACAATGTATATGCAGACAGATCAATGTGTAACTTTGTAAACCGAGTGTACTCTTGATGACATTTTGCCTATAATCTCTAGAGCAGTGCTTTTCAGATTTTCTGTGGACCCCGAGAATCTCCAAGTGAAAACTTGCTTAGACATCTTACATGCAAAAGCTGTTGTAGAGCTGTTGTTGAAATTCATGCACTTTCGTACTTGCTTTATTGGTTTCCAAAAGTTCATGGAAAGTCCTGTTGTAAAGTTCCTAGTTTTCCTTTCATTGTTGTCAAATTAACATTAAATAGGGACATTGCTCATGCATGCTTAGTTTTAATATCTGCTGTTATCCTGGTGAAACGTCTGACATGAAACCTAAGCGCACGCTCAGTAGGAGCTGTAAAGTATCTGTATATTTGTGTGCTACATTTCATCTATTTTATTCTGCTAAACTTCATCTGTATCTTATTTCCCTGAACTAGTGTGTTACAGCCTTAACACAGGAAAGCTCAAGCTTTTGTATGCAGTAGAAATATGCATCAGTAAACAAAAGCAGCAGCTGTGAACTCAGCATCTATAAACTGTGCTGTTTTGTATATTACTCTTTTTTTTAGACTGAAATCATACATAACATAAAGCTTAATGACTAGGCCCAGTTCATTTTGCCTGAAGCCATATGACCCTGAACTCCGACACTGTCTGATTTCAGGCTAAACAAGGTTGGTCTGGATCGGTACTAAACTGTGAAGAAACAGGAAATGACCTTCAGTAACAACGCTTACTGCTGGTTCAGAGGGGACATGATCATTCAGTAAGGACACACTTTTTCCTGAGTTGATACTGAACAAGGTGGGAGGCAAAGTGTTGTTATTAAAAATGCTGGCCAAAGTACAATTTCATCAAAAACTTACATATCCATTCTTGTTCTAAATTATAAATAAGATCTGTCTTTCTATCCTTGCATTTTTATATCCAAACTAGAGAAGTGTATCAGAATATGAAACACATGATATGTAAAGTATTGTGTTATTAACTAGTAACAAGTTGTTTCTGTCTCAGAATTTGAGGAGCGTAAACAAAGAGAAATTTGATCTTGACAGAGCCAAATACATTTTTTGATTAAATCTTATATAGAGATCCTATGAGAGCAAAATTCTAATTTTCAGCACAAGTTCCTGTAAAAGCACACATCTGCAAAGATGTATGCAGCTGAAAAGAAAATGTAATGTGACTTCAGCAGATTATCTGGGCTTCCCACATGTTTTGGAGGTCTTATTGACAGAAGTGTCCGTAGACATCGTAGGCTTGAAAGCAGCCTAAGTAATCTTTAGATAAGTGTAATTAATAATAGTAATTTATACAATTTGTCATCTCAGATTCTGTTTCTTGGCAATGGAGCATTTTGTTTTACTTGGTTTCATTCTGCTACTATATAGTCATTGCTTCTGAAGTAGCACAACTCTAACCCTTTCAGATATCCAGACACAGAGTTAAATTCTGTTGTTTTATACGTAGGCCTGGAACTCCTACTTTTCAGACAGCTGAGACAAAAATGATAAAAGATGATGTACATAGCAAATAGAAAGTATTGTATGTTCTCCCTTAAGCTGTCATGGGCATCTTCTTAGTAAAGTAATGAAGGAAATTCTTGAGGACCTTAACCATAAGCAAAAGGTAGGAAGAACCTAAAGTCGTTTGCACAATCCAAAAAAGTATGTCTTGGAAAGAAGTTTTTGTCTATGGGAGTAATTAGAGAAGTTGCTGAGAAGATCTTGAGTAGAGAACTTGCCCTATGGCTTCTTAATCATTCCTGCCACACTGAGGCATGAGAGGAGTAGTTGTGAATTTCCATATAATAAATATTCTGTACATATATAATACTGAAAAATTTGAAGTGTTTGAAGCTTTACTCTGACTACAAATTGTACTTCCTTATCAATCAGATCTTCATAATGTGCATATTCAGTAATAACTTCTTACTTTAGATGAAGAAAAAGGATTAAAGAAACACTGCTTCAAACAATAGTCCCACTGACCCAACTCAGCTAAGAATTAGGGAGCTGGATTCATTTTCCATTGCATCAGCAGCATTTCTTATGAAGTTCTAGATGGTGACACGTAAGCAGAGACCCTCTCATCAGCACAGAGTGGTGGAATTACTGCAGCCTGCAAATCTCTCGTGGTGTTGGTAGTGTGTGTATTAGAAAGAGCTCATTTGAACTGACAGTCCACAAAACTGGAAATTAAAGGGAAAAAAGTGTGTGTGACATGATTGTAGTAACAATTTAAGCACTTTAAAGACACTGTTTGAAACAGAAAATGTGTTGAGTGTAAAAAGAGTACTAACAAACCTGGTGCCTTTTCAGAATCTTGAAGAAATACATTATAAAAACTGCATGTTTTTTTCTCTTTCCTTCTAATTTACTCTCCATAAAATTTTCCCTCTGTGATTATGAGTCAGTCTTGGCTCAGGTGTCCTGGAGGACATGTAGTGGTCCTTAACTAAACAAATAGAGATGGCCATCTAACCATAATTTTAAGTAAGCATTTGTAGTCATATAGATAATCCACCATACAACTTGGCATATTCATTATTTGGACAAAATGGAACCTATTTACATTAAGATCAGATTATCAGTTAAAAGCTTTCTGCAGTATAAAGTTGTTAAGCTTCATTATAAGTAAGATTTAAAATTTTAAATTCAGGAAAATTGTTTTGACAGCATGAGGGATTTCTCTTTAAACATGTTTCAAATATTAGATCATGATGAAGCATCATCTGTATGTGACCTTCTGAAGGTCATGATGAAGAAAAGACTTTTAGGTTGTTTTGGTAACAAGCGTATCACCAACAATGGCAAAACACGTCAGACTGAACTTATAAACATTACATCAGACCTGTTGCTAGAGATAACATGTTTGCTAAACTTCTCAAAATGAACTGATACCACAAGTCACCTCGTTGTGATCAGCACTAGGGCTATTTCCTGCTAAGACTGGCTGGCAGACTGGTATATTGTTGCTTGCCCAAAATATTGAACTTACAAAGTGAAGCTATCTTTATTTTATGTAAATAAGCACCAGCATTCTCTCCTGGAAGGACAAAAAGGTTGCTAGCAAATGCAAATAATGGAAAATACCAGTATGCTAATGATAAAGACATTTGAAGTTAATCTATTTTTAAAGAAATCTTATTATTGCATTGATAAGTGCAAAATATTGTTTATATTTTGAATTCAGCAAAATTGGGCTTTGATATTTAAATAGGTTCTCTTATCATGCTACAGGATGTATCTTAAATTTTGGAAATTCAAAATGCACTAGACTTATTACTCTGTGAAATAGGATAGAAATTTGTTCAGATTTTGCCGTGTGCTGTTCATTGTCTTCTCAGAGATCACTTCATGTTTTGGAAGTTTCCAAAAGCTAGGGAGAACAATGCAGAGTCCACCTAGTTGGGAGGGCAGGGATAAAAAGAAAGTGGAGAAACAAATGCATAAAACTAGGTCAGAGCACTTGCTTGCATTTCTAGAAGGAAGTAACTTGAATTGGTTAATGGTATTTTTGTAAAAATTTGTAAGTATTAAAAATATGCCGTAGATATTCAGGCTAATTTTCAGCGGACTGTAAAACCACATTGTACTGTTATGACCCTGTATGGACCAATGATGAGTCTGTGGGAACTAACATGGCAAATAAAACAGCAATCATGTTGCAAAAGTGGTTCCAGTTGCGGGACAGAAAAGGATGAGCGTTTTGTATGAAGAAAAGTGTCCCTATTCCTTGCTTTTGACAGAGATAGTAGCACACAACTTAAACGCTCTTATTTGCTTTATCTTGGTTTTAGTAGACTTGCATGGCAGCCTTCTACACTAGAGCAATTGAGCTTCTCAAACATAGATTCACTGAGGGGCTCCCAGGTGACACACTGTACTGTTGCAGAGCCCCATTTGACAATGACTCTGTTAGCAGAGAGAAACTCACAGAAGAACAGCACTGGCTTGTGGATAATTATTATAGGGCAACTAAGTCAAATTGAACAGAACTTTCAATTTTTTATTTATACTTTGTGCTGCAGACTGTTGGGATCCTGAGCCGTCTTTGTATCAAATATCTGGTACTGAAAACCTACTGAGGAAGTAAAGACTAATTTATTTTGCTGAGAAGCAAGATAAAATTAACTTTGTTCGCTGTGCTCTGTGGCTAGATCCTATCCACTACCTCAGACGCCTCTACGTTAACACAAGTGACACTTTCAATGCACCTTTCCCTTGGTTTTGTTTCATAACTTGGAAGTTTTCTTAGCAAAACAAAATGTCATTTGTTGTCTAACAAGCAAAAAACATATTTCATGTATTTCAGATGTTCAAAGTTGCTACTGACCAAAATTACAAGCTAGACATTAAATTTAGCCCTGCTTCTGCTGAAATTTATGTCATATCTCTTTCTAATGCAATGCACAGCAGCTCTCTCTGGTGATAGCAGAACTGGTTCTACTATGCAGCAAAGGAAATTAATACTTTGCGTGAAGGCTTAGGTCGAAATAGTTGATGGCTTGTGTGCAGAAGCTATTCTGTTATGTGATTAGGCAATACTGTAGTATGTAAGTGGAAACCTGAACACATACTCATATTTATTTTTAAATTTCAATTGGGACATTTTTTAAACCATTTGTTTTTAGGATCAGCATTATTAACATTTCTTACATTACAAGAGAACCCCACCTATACAGAGAGCAGATGACCTTTTCTAGTAGCATATGCTGAATATGTTAAATATTTTAATTAGTTTCAAATAAAGAAATGGGTCATATTATTTATCTGCAACATAAAAATTCTAATGACCTTGAAAGAAAATTAAGATTATGTCCAATTTTGTATTACCTCATCTTTGCTACTTATCACTATTTTGTTTGTTTGTCTTAGGGGCTGCAAATTTAACCAAAATTTTACATAAATATCTTTGAAAGACAGTTAAGCTAAAAACAAGATAACTATTTCTATATCACAGAGCAGAACTCCTGAGTACTTTTGGAAATGTCAGTGATAATCAGGGAATTTTCAAATGAACTTTGAAGTGTTGTAAGCAAAATCTTGCCTTCCGTAGGACTTCATGAGTCAGTTTTGATTTCTGTATCTATTTCTGCTTGTGAAGAATCATTAAAGAAAAATATATTTGCCAAAATTACTAGAAGGAACATGGGCTAAATTCAGAGAGTTGAATTTGCACTTAAATCCAAATATGTGGTTCTCTTCGACTTTAAATTGGAGGAAAGCAGAATTTAGTCATGAGCTGTGGTTATGTATTCTGAATATGTTGAGCAATTATATTTTTGTCTCCAATTGTCATGAGACTATGACAAATGGAAGTATGTGCTGTATGTATGCAATCACAGCCAACTAAAGTCTGCCTGCAGTTAATTCTCTTCACCTTCAATGAAACAAATGAATTAATACAGAAGAAACATTTTGCCTCATGTTCTTTTAATTCCTAGTTGCTAGAAATGGTTCATTTAAGAAAAGTAAGTAATTTGAACTGTGTGGCCTTATATTGATTATCTGCAGCATTATGTTGCCAAAATCTTGCTTAGCAAGAGGTGTCAAGTTGTCAAGAACGTTGTTTGGCATAATGGAAATAGGACACTTTTTTTCCTCAGGGGTACATTTTCCATATTTATGGGATTTATGTACTTGTAATGAAATGATACCACAATGGTCTTCCATGTTTCTAAACATCAAATAATTATTTAAATTCCCTTGTCTATGTACAAAGTAGTACTTTTCCCCAAAAAGCCCTTTCCCTATTAAAAGAATAGGAAAATAGTACCATATTTTTTTTTCCCTGAAACTAAGAATAATTACTGAGCAGAAATCTAGGCATATTGTCCTGGGTTTATAGCCAAACTCCTTTGTGTATTACTCTGAGCCACTTAGCACAAAGGACTACACAGCCATAAATCTTTAAAGTTGTTCCATATTAATATCGCATATATATGACAATTAAGATTGCACTTATCTGGCTGCTGCTATGTTTTGAAATCTTTTCTTCTTCCATTTCAGAATTCAAAGAAATAATGCAATAGTCTTTGCAGTAAATCCACTGGATAGAAAGGCTTCACTATTTCAGTTCACAAACAAATTAAATACTTGTGCATTGTCATATTAAAAAAAAACATTGCTGGCCCTGCAAAAAGGACATTCTTCCTCTCCTAAGGTTCCTCCAGTTCACCATTTTTCCAAAAATGAGGAAAAATGTTTACAAAGGCAGTTGTATGTTACTTCCAAAGGCACCAATGTTTAATCTCCACGTTGTTCTCATGGTGCACACATTTTATTAGTCGCTTACTTACAGATACAAATGCTAGCTTGAATTTGTCAGTCCTTACAAGTATCCTTTCCTTTTATTTAATTAAACTTTATGTTCAGAAAAGACACAGTATTTACATTTCAAATCCTATCATACTACTTAATCCATTTTTCTGGTGCTAGATTTGCATTTAATTCAGGATTTGAATTATGTTCAACCTCATTGTTCCAATTAATAGAGTTTACTAGGATGGATATACACAATACTGCACATAATGAAAATGTGAGAAACAGAAAACTAAATTGCAAAGCCAACAGTGGAGGAAAAAAAGACTAGCAGTTTTGGGTGGCTGCATTTTGGAAGGCCAATGTGTTTCCAAGGTCTCATTTTCAAAAAGCGTCACTGAAGTTTCCCACAGTGCCAAGAAGATTTGTCATCATTTCTTATTAATCAGATTAAGTCTGAAAAACACACTGTGTACATTTACAGAACTGGTGTCAAACTGCTTGACTAATTGAAAAGAAAATTAAAATTTTCTATTCTCAGAAATGTTGTGGCTTTCTTTTCATATTTCCTACACTAAGATAAGACAAACTGTCCTAGAACTTATGTTCAGTACGTTCAGGAAACACGTCTCACATTAATACAACTCTAATAAAACTTATGAGCCTGCCTTCTCAGTTGCTTACATGTACGAGAGATTTTTGCCATTTGGTGTTAAAAATAGGCTTCATAAAGTAGGAAGAGGAGGAAAAAATCTTTAAAAATTATCTAGAAATTGATTCTTTCATTTAGTGAAAAATGAGACTAAAAAATGAAATGAATGTGCTTTTAAGGTATTCTTAAATAAGAGGATGCATTTTTAAGAACAAATTAAATAACCAGCAGATGTGGATTGGTATTTCTGTAAATAAAAATTAACTTCTTGTTTCTAGGTACATGGCTTAAGATTGAAGAGAATTTCCAGCTACCTGTCTTATGCATGACTAAAATGTAAAAGTAAATAAAAACAATTTAATTACACACATATCTTCATGCATTAGAAAACATTTATTAGCTAGAGCACAAAATGTGCATAACACTTCCTTAAAAATAAGTGTTTACTAGTCTTTTCTTATTCTGTCCCCCCAATGTTACAGTGGCTTTTCTAAATCCCAGAATTACAGGTAGTAATAAAATATTTTCTTGCCCCCCCTTCCCATCCTTCCCATGATTATCTAGTAGATTTAAAGCACTAATTAGACTAAAATATCTTAAGATTACTTTGCATTAGGAATAGTCACCCTTGAAAATGATTCATATGAAATAATTCAACTAAAAAAATCACTTAAAAATAACCTTTCTGACTTGTACTCCGAACTTATATCCACAATTCTTCTTGAAATAACTTTCCCATGGATTCAGCCAGTAAACCATATTGAAATGCCATATGATCACCTGTGTCACTGCATGATGCTATCCCGAGAAACGGGGCTTTCTCGAAGTGAGCGTAGTGGATCTCTGCTCTGGGATTTATACAATGCAATAAAAAATGACAAAAAACACAAATGCAAATATATTTTAAAATATAATATTAGCATTGTCAACATGAAAGACTTTATTTACTGCACAGAAAAGAAAATATTCAGAATAGTGTAATTTGTTTCGGGGAATGCACAAAAAAGTTTCAACAACTAACACACAGTGTTTCTTTGCAAAATAGCCCTTTGCATGATGCTGAAGCTGAAATGGTTTTTGCCCACTGGTATCTACATTCTTGTAAAAGAAGGTCATTAGCCTGTATTGTGACTGCTCCTTTTGGATTACCTGTCTTTGTCTTTACACAAGTCAAACAATAAATAAAGCTAGTCTGTTAATATAGATTAGAGGTTAAACTGTTATTTATTGTCACATTTTATGGAGAGATTCTGTAGAGACTGTTACTGACCTTCTCTGCCTACAAAATAAGAGTCATGTATTTATCCCAGGCAATCCATTTGCAATGAAAAAGAAATTACAGTCTTCTTGAAGAGGCACAGGCCTGCATGCAGAAACTGAGGCACAATGATAAATCCTGATGAGGAACAGTTGCTGAGTTAGTGTGTCACAAATTCACATCATGTTATGTTTCTGAGCACATTAGATGAGGAAATACTTGAGAAACAACAGATTTCCTCCTGCAATTTTTGAAGTCTTCTTTTAAACATCGTCTGGGATTTGGATAGAGTTGAGCATGAGAAAAGTATATAACACATTTTCATTCCTTTGAGTTTATGTAGTAAAGAGAGCTATAAAAGTAAACAAAAAAAATTTACCATTCTCTTTCATGTCTTCCTTGAAGTAGAAGTAGCTGAAGACAAATCAACGTAACAGCCACCCACTTACTGTGCCTTAGTCACATTAACAGCTTGCCTTTACATTGGTCTGTGACAGTACTTCTGCAACATATCCTAAATCAGAACACATTTCAGAAATAGGTCTGCAAGGTTGCTATAACCTTGAAACCATGGAAGTACTTCCTGACTGCATATAGTACGGAAGCTTCTTGATAGAATGAAAAGAAACTCCTTATCTGATCATCCTAAATTGTGAGGATGTCAGAAATCCAGACTAAGCGTCCCATAATGCTAAAAATGGAGAGGAAAGAAAGAAAGAGATGACCTCATAAAAATGTAATTTTCTCTTGTATAAAGCAGCCACAGTCTTCTGCTTCCTCACCCAATCTGTCTTTCAGGCCCAGACCTGACCAAATTCTGAACATTTGAAAAGCTTTAAAAGCCACTTCCTTCTGTAGCCCTTCTGGGCTACCTAGTTATCACTTCACTTGTGACCACACCACAGTATTACAGGCAGAAGTAAATGGACTGTAATGCCTCTTTGAAGAAGAAATTATATCCATCCAAGACATGACCTTCTTTTCTAGCCTGAGTTGTCAAAGTGTGTGAAAAAATGCTCAGAGGAGGCAGCAAAGAAGTCTTACAGGCAGCTGGATAACTACTGGTAGTGTAGCTCTACATCACAGAAAAAGCACAGTAGGGAAGGGAGTGCTCTACAGCCAAGTATGAGGTAGGTTAGAAGTGGTGGCAAAGAAACTGTCTAACATTGCTTCTGCATTATGTCTTTGCAAAGGATTACACGACTGCATCGTTCCCTTGTACAGATCTAAACAATCTGCAGGACACTGGTTGGCTGCTCAGACTAACAGAGGTAAGAGGACAGTCGTTTTACTTACTGCAAAACGCTTAGAAAAATTAAAATATTTTAAACGCTTGAAGAAGTAAGGTCATGGTTCATTTCCCAACTGATGTCTGGGCAAGTACCTCTGAAGTCTGCTGCGTTTAACCCTGGAGAAGCACTCTGATTAGTTTAACATACTCATTTATTCTTCAGAGTAAACCCCAAATTCTCAAATTCATTAAATAAGACACATAGAGAAGTAAGTCCTTATCCAATGATTTTTTACAAATATGTTTACAAAAAGTACATGAAAAACAGCCAGGAAACATCATAAGGAAGCGAAGAAATTGTAGCATAAAAATAAGACAACCGCATTTTCCAGAAACTTCTGAAGTTTTCAGAAGGATGTTTATCTGGAAAAAAATACTGCTGTAAAGGAGAGTAGGCTAGATCTGACTGTACTAGCCACAACCCGGGATGTAATATAAGGTAAGAAAAACATGAGATGACTTCAGCTCCTCAACAGCATTTTAATGGTACGTTCCTGCTAACAACCTTATTCTACTTAAAAGTTTGTTGAGTTTGATTGTGTTGCCCTCCTTGCAGCATGTACTCTAATTTGGAGAATATCTACACATTGGCAAGGTTTCAGTAGTCACGTATTTTTGAGACAAAACATACCAAATGTAGTACTGATATTTTGTTTGCAAATGGATTGTTACGAAATATGCCTTGCTTTTCATTTTTATAACTGCCTTCTTGGAAATTCTGTCATTTTAATGACCAAAGTTTTTCTTTTTCTCCTCTTAGTCTTGGAAAAGACCCAAATCTCCAAAGGGATTCTTTTCATGATAGCACACTGGTTCAGATTTGTGCTTACTCTTGTTTTTAGACTCCCCAAAGCAGGATCTGCTGAATATCTCCTAATTTTGTTTTTGTTTAATATACAAAGGATTTGTTATTTCCTTGCACACCACACTTACACTTTAAATTGAATCCTGTCTCCAAACACCTTCCAATGTCCCCCACAAATTTCTTGACGGCTCGTCCTTTATATAGTTCATCCTTTGTATCTACACCTCTATTTCTCTCTGAAGTATCCAAGCATTTGTGAATAAGTAAATTCTATCTCATTTTTCAAAAGTATATCTTAATTTAGTCAAACTGCAAGTCCTATACCTGACAAGATGTTGACTGAAGAACAAAATAAGCAGAAATATTTTAATGAAAGTGATTACCTTCATCTAAAAGTGACAAAAGATTCAACATTTTTGTGAGGTGTGTGTGGTTCTACGTTTCATGTTAAATAGATGAGTTGTACGATAACATTTTTTTTAGTGTAAAATAGGTAGTGAGGGACATTTAGTGAAACAGTGCCCCTTGCTGGGAGTTTTGTGTTATTGTTCCTGATTATATTGGTTTTGAAAGCTCATGTGGAGATCAGTTTCTCATTTTAATGAGTTCATTCCTGGAGGGAATATTAAACACATTATTGCTAACAATAAGCACTGCCTTGCTTATGTCACTGAATTATTTTAGTACTGGCTATAGAAAAAGGTGGATAAGATTGGGAATGAAAGGAAATAGTGTTTTCAGTGACATTTTGATATCCCCCATTCATAAGCATACGTGTTAGATCTGCCAAAGTGTACATCTGTAAAACTGGGTCTCAAATGGCAATATGGGCTTCTGCCCCTAACTGTGCCACAGGAATCCAGACTGCTTGTCTCACCAACTCCCAAAAAAGACTGTTTTATGCCTGCCAACTTGAGATTCAAGAGCTACAGTGCGTTCTTCTCAGCTTGCAAATCATGAACAATAAAGACACTACAGTACAAATGTTTTCTTGAAATAATTAATCCTATCGGTGATGCACAAGCTGGCACAGAATCCAATTTACATGCTGGTTTTGCAGGGTACAAAAAATAGGAAAAATCTATGTTAATTAACAAAGAGCTGACATGATTCCAAATTTAGGCAAGGAGCAATTTGTTGGGTGAGGAAGTATGCTCTTTATGTAGTCATTTTAGATAGTAGCCTTGCTTTAAAGGAGGTTTCATTTTGTGTTAGGTAGCTTGGATGCATTGATGTAAAGAGGTTTAAAAAGTATAATTAATTAACTTCTCCTGCTGTCACAAAAGACAATACCTACCTCTCATTCTTTCTTTCTTTATTGAGGTCACAGAGGGAATAATCACTATTGTGAGCATGCTTTGAAAAATGCAGAATACTGGAATAAATGGATGGCCTTTCTTACATAGGAACATAATCCCTGAAAAATTTTAAATTTTTCCCTGAAATCCCTGAAAAAGTTTAAATCCATAAATCAAATTAACCCCTTTTCTTTCCTGTGTGAAAGTCACGGTGAGCCAGAATGCCATTTCTGGCCCAAAATCTCATTGCTTGTATAGCTATCCACATTGTAGTATTCGAGTGAATAGTTTCAGACGCAGTCGAATTAACATGTAAACAATTCAGTCCAAAGTGTTTCCATTTACTGGTCACACCGTTAAGGCTTAGACAAATGAATAGGAATAATAGAATTGCTAATTGTTGATATATCTCATGTCCTTGCACATGTATTTCTGAGTAATGTGCATCATATTTTATATACACAATGAAAACGCTGTATTTGTAAACCCAGCAAGATCATTTGAAATCTCACCTTAAGACTCATTCTGCTGTCCATATTATATCCATATCATAGTTAAATATGGATTTTTTTCCCCTCAAATACATTTTATTATTCAGTTATTTTTAATACAGCTCAGCCTTTCTTTGACCTCAAATACAGAGTCACATTTTACTGGCAGGTTACTGCTGCTACCGCAGTTATTCAGATTAATTCCTTCTGAAAACAATTAAATGGGTTGTTGCTAGGCATATTAACCAGGTTACCGTTCACATCATGAGCTGTTTGCACTGTCCAAAATTTTTAGCCATCTGACAGGTGTACAGAGCTTTATTTAAAGTGCCTGTATGTCACTTGTCCAGCTACTGGACCCTGTAGTCACTATGTTACTAGTGGCAAGCTTGCTAGGCTTGCAAGCTCTGCAGAGAGACGAGGTGTGAAAGCATCAGTGGCTCATGCTCTTACTCACAATCAAGCTTCACCTTAGACTGAAGTACATTGGTAGGTGGAAGTTTAAATTTCTTCTGCATCAGTTTTAATGTTTTGTTTGCTCATTTTCAGGTTGCCTGTTTGCAGCCAAGTAAAATCAAATTTAGGGAGCTTTTTAAACCAAGGTTTGCACTTATGTATTCCAAGAGCTCTAGAGCTGCACTACACAGAATGTTAAAGATGCTTCATTGCTGCCAATTCTGCTTCCCAGCAGCAAGGAAAGAGGGATTTAATCAGATGAGAGTGGCTGGGCAAAGTGGTAAATAATGCAACTTTCCAACAGTTGGCAATGCCAATCTGATTAGGCACAGTAGACTCTACCTCCAAAGCATTAAAAAGACCTAACAGACATATTTTATTGCATCAGCAGTTGCCAACAAATCCTGGCTAATGTGGTCAAAATGTTAATGAACAATGCCATGAGAGTTGCTTCTTGCAGCTTTTTCCAAAAGTGACCAAGGCCATGCTACCATGCTACTTATGCAGTAATATTCACCTGCTGATAGACCTTTGTGTCAGAGAAACTTTTGAGAAGGAAGCAATAAAACAACCTTACATGAATCATCTTTGTGAAGTAAATTGACCTCCTTATTTTGGAATGACTATGTACTTATATTTGTGAATGTTTTTATGGCACTTCTAGTCTTTTTTTTCCACTGGTATAGTTATCAAAACCAAATGTATAACAGATAGAAGACAGACTTCTTGAGAGTAAAACCAAAAAGTAGATAATAAAACATTGAGTATCAGAGAACTGATGAATTTTTGCTTCACCAAATGTTGATTTGCAAGAAGGGCTAGGATTTGTTATATGTACACAATGCACATTGCTCTGATGAGATACGATTATTGAAATAAGTCAGCGTGGGATTTTACACTTTTAAATCCTCTCTTTACTGTTTTATATACTTTTCTTAAACATTTACATTGAAAGTTCTTGTTAGAGAAAAAAGCTACAAAAAGCAGCCACTGAAGCAATTTGATCTATTATATATAAAGAATAAAAAGCTTGGGCAGTAAAATGTCACATTTTTCTCCAGAAAATAAATGCTCTCATGTTTTTCACTTGAGGCCCATTGCTTCCTTTAAGTAATAAGGTGGAGCCAGGAGAGCATGTGGCTAATGAAAGGAGATTAAAAAGTGATGAGCACAGAGCAGTGACACTGAAATGATCCTAAGGTTTAGTGATCAGTTTTTGGTAACAGCCATGCCGAGGTAGCTAAGACCACAACTCATGATCATATGATAAGGCATAAAAATTAGTATGTAAATTACTGAGGAATATGTACTAGACTAATGTAACTATCTAAGCAGAGCCCTTTTATACCGTGATACTTACTCTTCCTACTTTCTTTTTTTATTTTAGAGACACACACAGATTTTAACTGTTCAGTTGCTGAAATGACAGTATTTTAGCCCTCAGAAGGCAAACTTTTTGTTGTATTCAAATCTTCACTTACACAAAGCTAAAAAGAAAAATCTTGTACTTCTGTTTGAATACCATTTTTGTGCTCTCACGGATTTAATTCCAGTTCTTCCGCTCTTTAGCAGAGCCTGGATTCTGAGACAGCTCCTTAGGGTCCCTCTAAGTCTCTCTTTTGGTAGGCAAAGCCTAGGCTGGAGTCTGGGTCCTGCTCTGAGTCCAAGCCTCCGCTTTGAGATAGCAACTAGTTTCCGTAACTTTTCAAGTCAAGAGATTTTGTGGCTTCTTGGACCATTTCCTAATTCAACCACTGGCTTTTTTGGCCTCTCTCTCACCCGTGCAAGAACAAGATAGGTTTGTTAAATGACCCACAGCTGGGCTTGGGTCATTCTTAAAAGCATTGGTTATCCTGTGGCAAAAGATGATGTTAATTACCTCACTGCTGTGTGATGTTTGCCTGGCTGTTGGTGCTGTGAGATACTGTACACTTCAGTATTGAACACACTGTTGGTTAACAAGCCATGAGGTGTTAGGTAGGGAGCATGAAGAGTTAGACGAGTCCTTACATCCCCTGCTCCTCACGAAAAGGGTGTTTGTGTGAATCTGCTCTGTGCTCTCTCTCTTCTCCCTGAGACACAGAAATGGACAAAAGTTAGCAGAGCAAGATCTCTGTTAAGTCATATTCAATCACTATCTGTAGTCTTTGTATGATTCCATTTAGAAAATAAAAATACAAACACACACCCTGGAATCTGTAGTCTTGCTTTCTGAAGAGAGGAAAGTTGCTGGACTGGAAATGAATGTCGCAATGTCACAATGAAGGGCTGTCACAGCAAATGAAGGAAATGAATGTCACAATCTTGATTTCTCAAGTTTGTGAAAAAAAAAACTGGTCTAATTGGGACAAAATTCAAAACCTCAACCAAAAAAAACAATGACTTGACAAATGAAGACCAAAAAAAAAAAAAGTGAAAAAGTGTTTATGTCAGAATAATGAAAACATTTACTTCTCATACTTTAAAGATGGCAAGTTGAGACTGGCTTTTGAAATTCAGATTCACAGGTGTTGATTCAATTTTATGAACAGTTTATATTTGAGTTTATGCTTTTTAACAGAATAAGTAGGAGGAAAGTTTATTAAAAAATTCTAGATCAGCTGTCCTGATTACCTGAAAAGAGAGGTGGCTGACTCTTTTACAGGATTTGTAACTTGCTATAATTATTTTCAATCTACTGTGATGTTTTACAAACAAACCCGCTATTAGTAAACGTGCTTTTGTTTTATGTACTGCTAAATATATGTCCCATCATACATAACCTGCCTACCAGTAACTGGATGTGGGGAAAGGTAGCACAGAGTTCCTCAGAAGTATATTTCAGGAAAGCTTTGCAGATGCAGGATGTAGAGGATGCTGAATGTAGAACATGCAGAACGCAGTACATTGCAGAATACACTCATGAAAGAATTGCTTGAGAAATCTAAAATGAGATTAGACAAAAAACTGGTAAAATGTATAAAAAGGCATGATGGCACTGCCAGGGAGCTGGAAAATCTAATCTGAGGTACAGTAACCTCTGCAGTTCTGTAACAATAACCTGCAGATTCATTACAATCATGAACAAGGAGCCTGACCAGTAGTGAACAATTTACTATGTAGCTGCTTATTTTTTAAACAATATCTCCATTGCAAGAGTGTAAATTCACAATAAAATATCTTCGTGCGATACTAATTCAAATGAAAATTCCAGGAGGGATTATGTGAATAAAATATTGAGAGAAGTTTGCTCAGAAAAAGTAAATATTTACACAGGTAAGGAAGTTTTCAATTTCATAGGTTACTTACTTATTTAGAATTAGCTCTTATAATTGTCAGCAACAAAAAAACTGCAGTATTATGCGTAAATTGGCAATTAATGTCAGAATATTCTTATCTTTTCTGTTTTACTTAATTTCAGTATATTTCATCTAACTTTAGAAGGAAATTAATAGTGATTTACATGTTCCGGAGGTGTCAAAAGAGATATTAAGTAGTATTAGGCGTGAAGAAATAATCCCACTTTATCTTCATTCCTTCTGCAGACTGTGGAGAATAGTAATGTGAATGGATTAGGAAATTGGTGTAATACCTGTCAAGTAATGTTATGTGTGAACGTCTATGAACTCTCAAAAGTTAAACTAACTATTTTCTATTAACTTCCTCAAGTGCTCGAGGAAGAAAGGAACAAAAATAACCTACTGTCAAATTGGTTTGTAAAGATCCACTTTGAATTGGCCATTTTTATTTTCCTGGTGCGTACAGATCCTAATCCAGTGCTTTGTAAACATGTTGTTTCTGGCTGAACCCACAATTCTTTGCTGCAAGGATCTTTCTTGGCATCTTCCTTGAGAGCCAAGCAGAAAAGGGCATAGCTTTGGACATGTAATTTCAGTCTTTGCAGCCACATCAGAGTGCAAGAATCTACAAATGTTTGGAGGTATGCAACTCTAGTGGCACACCCACTATTTTGTGACATGCTTTCTGCAAGGCTGAATGACTAACCCCATCCAAGCACGTAGCTGGGAGACATTGCTGCTACTGGTGATGGCTGTAACTGAGTAAGCTAATTTCAGGAAGCAAGTCTTGTCTGGATGTAATATACATCTAGCAAATAGAGGACCCTTTTATTTAAATATTATATCACGCTTCCAGAAGGTATACTTGTGATGTCAAGGGAGAAATCCTCACAATGTAACTTTATGAAGGTTCAGGAAATGGACTTGTCTCCTGCTGAGGGGTAACTAAAGTATCTGCCTGGTCTGGAATACGATATTTTGATTGCAAGCAGATAATATGCAGTTCTGCAGAGAAACTAAACATTCTGGATTTTAGAGTATCTGTGATGAGGATAGATGGTACAGTGTGTAGGTATTAATTAGTTCTGGATTTGTTGAAACCCAAGAAAAAGCTTTTCTTGATCCTTTTATTGATATCAGCTGTGTGGTGACACTAGTGGACTCCAGCAGGAAATATTTTTTCTGAGTTTACTGGAGTCGCCACACAGCTGACATAGTTACAGAAAGCAAAGAGGCATTTGGTATGGGTAACATGCCATAACTTGTACCCGATGATGACTGGAATCTGTTTCTTACCCTCCTGGAATGATGCACAGGTCCATCATGTGCAGGGAATGAAAGAGGTGAGGGCTCTGAAAGGATGCCTGGATTCATAGGACGAATATATTGTCAGCTGTTAATAACTCTTGACAGCCTTATTCCACGTTCCACTTTGTTAAATTTATATATGGTGTTATTTCTTGTTCAAACAATTTGCAAATGTTAGGACTGACTTCCTTTATTTAGAGCTAAGGCCAGCTGCTGCATTATTTGTGGGAACTGGAAGCACCTACCATTTCTTTGTGCTGTGATGCTATTCAAGTGTGTAGCATGCATCAACCTCTGGTAACCAAATTACACGGATCCTTTTTATGATTTATCTAGCTTCCAAACTTCTTGAGAAATGAGCATAATAAAAAAGGATTGTGAAACATTTCTGTGGTTAAATGTCAGTGCTAATATATCAGAACACACAGAAAGGGGTATTATGTATAACTATAAACATTTTGCTGCATTTAAATATGCCTGATTTGTCATAAAATAATTTCTTTGTGGTTCCAAAGAAATCTAGTAATGTCATAAGAGATTTCACCCATTTAGAGTTTACAGGAGAAATTATATACTCTCAGACTGGTTCCTGGAACAGTCTTGCAAATTCTCATTTTTGTCTTTTTGAGGGGTTTTGGGTTCTTTTTTCTTTTCCTTATGCAGGTTGATGGTATATTTTAAATTATTTTTATTAGAGAAAAAATGAAAGCAATGATATTTATGTAAAATTAACCTGAACAGGACAGACTCTGAAAAGAAGAATAATTTTAGCATTAACTTTTATTGAATTTCTTTGCTATAAACCAAGTGTGGTGAAGCAATGGGGAGAAGGACCTCATTCCCATTTTTGGAAACATGATCAATAATATTACAAAGAGATATGTAATTGTTCACTTTACATTTTAGTTTGTGTAGGAACCTCAAGAAAAACCTTAAGTTTGACATGTAGAAGCATTTGTTAAACACTATCTGCCTATTAATGCTCATCAGTGGAGTCTGAAATACTGGGAGGATGTTATATTCATAACTTAGTTGGCCTGTGAGCCAGACAGACTTCTGAGATGTTAATGAGTCCATTTATCCTTTGCAGGGAGTTGAAGCTTGATTAGACTTTTAAAGATCTCTTTTGTGTCTTATTTCAACTGTTTTTCATGTTGACATCCTTGTAAAACTAAACAATAATATGGCATACTTCATTGCTCATGATACATCCAGCAGACAAAACTTTTTCATCTGTGCTCCCATCTGGACCCACCAGGCCTTGTACATTATGTGTGAAGTTCATTCAGTTGGCACCTGCAGCTCAGTAACATTAATCATGCAGCAGCACAGTCTCCCTCTGGCTCGATGATCCCAGGTGCCAAATGCAAGAGAGAGACAGAGGCCATTGTTGTTATTTCTTTCCCACACTCCCTCCTCTGCTAAGTGATGTACGTGCAGGTACAACCCCCATAGCATGTGATTCAGCTTACAGAGTTTCAGATGCTGGGTCAGAAAAATGTTGAGAGTTGTATCTACTGCATTTGTACAGGTATGTTACATTTCCTTCTCCACTTGTCACATACCCAGTTCCTCTCTCTCTCACTGAAAGTATTTTTAACATAAATATTGACTTTTATTACTGTTAGTAAGTTCTATTTTTATGCTCTGTTTTGCATATTTGTTTTCAAGCTAACATTCGCATTCGTACCTGTCCTAACTCATTTAACACAATGTGGCCATTGTCATACTGTGAGAAATCTGAGCCAGGACATGCAAATGTGTGGAGAAGAGGTCTTAGTCTTTGATGCTAAGTAGTTGCCATAAAATGATCACAGCTAATAACTTGCTAACTTATGTCAAAGTTATTTCAGAGCGGTCTTGTTCATATTTGAAAGACTGTTAAACTCCTGTGTGAACTGATTTCACACATTCTCTCTTCTGATAAACGAATCTGAACAAAATGCTAGTATTTCAGTTTACTTATGTGTTTCAGAAGATAACGCAACTTCGTCCATGCCTGCACACACAATATGGCAGCTCATCCAGGTAGACACATCATGATTTTTGTGCAGACGCAGACACGGCCAGGATATGTAAATATGAGATTTTCCACAAGATCAAGGCAAAAGCCGGAGTCAAAATCTAGCAACTTACAGTTTGTTAGAGTCAGCAGTCCTCTAAACTTGATGCTGTTTCTTGAGTTCAGTAAAGAGAACAACCTGGATGACAGGGTTTTTTTTTTCCCCACACACTAATCACAGATAAAACACAGCAAAGCACATTTGTGTGTAACATGAGACCTGGAAGAGTTATTTGTCAAAAGCTAACTTCAGTAAGAGGAGGTTCAGTTCTCTCAACAGCCACTGTAGTCAACAGAATGGAAGAGGCTTCCTCTTGGGTTATTTCAATAAGCCTGAATTACCTACTGCGGATGGCACTGTGAGGGATAATCACTCTGACAGTATAGAGAGAGGCTAGTGTAAGTAGCTTTTGTGAGTGTCTTCCTTCCTCTTGCTACATCCCTTCCCCCTAGCATTAAAATATCACTGAGTGGGAAGCTAATACAATATGCTATTAAGGCAGTGGCATTAATTATCTGACATCTATCACATACTTGTCATTTTCACATTTGGACTAAATCACAAACCTTTTCAGCCAAGCATATTGCTGCTTTCAATTTACTTTTGCCATATTTTAATTGTGGGAAAGAGGGCCTCTAGTGGCTTCTCTTTTGTTGCTCTGTAATTCTACCATTCCAATTTTCAGAGATTGTAATACTTACTGAGAGTGCATTATGTGGAATTTGTGATATAGTTGTATTTATACAGCACAAACGTCATTGCAAAAATTACATCTTTTGTGGTTTTTTATTCTAGTCAGTCAATTTATGAAAAGCCTTAGTTACAGGGAAATGCCCCAGTGGAACAGCTGAGACAGGAATTGTTTCAGGATCTTTTGTTATGCCTCCTACTGGCCATTTCATGAATTAATAAAAAAGAAGTCTGGTAAAGCAACAAAAGTAATCAAGCCTGTAATTTCAAAATAGTAATAGAATTTCTCTGAGCAGATCATTATTCTTTTGTTCTTTTTAATTCTCATTTCTATACCTCTAATGCTTATAGGGTATTTCATGTAGTAATGTATGCAAGTTGGCAAATGAAAAATAATGTAGATGATTACAATAGAAACAGCTAATAGAAGCTGTAATATCTACATTGTGTCTCTAACCATTACAGTTTATAGTATTAAATGAATTTAAGTGAAGAAGGGATAATTTGCAGTGTAGCAAATGATAAACCTGACTTACTGATATTAGCATACTCTCTTATTTTTCTCTGCAGTCTTTCAGGTAGTATGCTGTTATTGCTATGAAAATCTAGGAAGATAAAACAGCAGTATGGTAAGATAGCTGTGAAAACTGAGCTATTAAGCAATGCCATCTCAATCAAAAGGGCTCAACATTTCCCAAAAGGCAATCTGGAATCACTGGTTTCTTAGGATCTGGAGACAATTTCACAATTGCTTGCTTTATAAACTTACTTTCCCCATGCGGATGAGAAAAATCTGACTGAATGGCATTTGGTATGTGAAAAGATGTAGAGAAGTGTATGTGAGTGTATATAAGAACTAGAAGCAGATACCGTTCTATAGCTCTAGAAGCTTTACGTGCTAGAGTAAAGGTTCACAGTTGCTATGAAGTCCTGTGTCATTTCAATGGTTTTATTATGAATGGGAAAAATAGATGATAACATCAAAAATCACTTTTATTGTGAAATCCAAAAAGCATGAGGAATTCCTGAATGCTTCTTGAAAATCTTCCACCCAACTCCCGGAAGTATCTGAATTTCACTTTAAAAAGCCCTGCAAGACTAGTTGTGCTTCCGAATTCCATTGACTCAGACTTTGCATGCCAAGCAGGACTTCTGCTTTCATGAGTAGTTCTCCCTTTCCATGACATATGGGACATAGGGTCCCAAATAGACGGAATTTTATCCTTATCTCCTCCTGCTGCAATCCACAGCTTCTCAAATTCTTTTTCAATGCCCTCTTGTCATACTACTGCTTTCGTTGTCTCATCCGAAGACAGCGCAATTCTGTGTAGTCTTCCTGCTTGAACACTAGGTGTTAACCCCGACAGCCTGGTAATACCCAAACCATCATCTCGAGTGCTGGAATACAAAATGGCGTCACAAGTACTTGGCGGTAGATGTAACCACTCCTTGACGGCAGATCTAATAGCCAAATCAAGGGTTTCCAGGTATGTGACTTTAACATCGGCTTGGTCCACTAGGTAGATCAATCATGGAATTGTATATCCCTTCAAGATGTCAACCTTCTGAAATGGCTTTAATGCAGCCTTTCCAATCCATTGTAACCGATCTTCCATCTTTTTCAGTAGTTCTGGTTTTAATATTCCAGTCCATGGATCAATACGTAGAAATGACATATGGACAATGAAGAAAGCAAAAATATTTGTGAATCTCCCAAAGTTCCATTAAGCATAACATTTATGATTAATTGCCGAAGCTATCCCATCAGAACCTAACTGATATTTACTGTTTATGTCTTCAAAAATTCACCACCTAATCACCTGACTTTACTAAAAAACTGAACAGCACAAATGTTATATAAGAAAAAACTGCAGGAAATATGCCTTTATTTTTATGTGAAAGTGTTCATATCAACTAAGCAGTTTCACCAGACGATTCTGTCTGTGTTAGCATTATACATGCACTTGTCTTCAGTCATTGATTATTCAAATCTTTTGCATCCCATATAATTATCTTAAATACTATATTTAAGAACTACTTTAAAAGCTATAGTTTAAAACCTATTACCACATAAAAGAACTTTCCAGAACACCAAGTGGAGACCTTCCAGAGTATCTACAAAGCATAAGCTTATGCTGTTTATTGTTTAAAATATTTTTCAGAAAAATATTTCATATCAACAGGAAGCACCTTGTTGATTTAATGTTAGAATTTAAGCTGTCCGTGCAAACAAAGAGAAGAGAAGAACATCTGAGATGTTAAAACCTGATGTGCTGTGAGCCTGAAAAACATAGCACTGACCAGAAAAATATTTACAGGTCAGGCAACAGAAGGAAACAGGACTCTATATAGTGATGTCTATCTTCCACTCAGATGCCACTGTGTATTTTCCTAGTTCTTTGCCCACTGTAGGAAGGTATTAAAGTAGATGCTTAGATAGGCATCCTCATGTATTGCCTTCTATAACCTGTTGCTGTTCAGGATCTCCTTAAATGAAAATTAGTATCTAAAATGGAAGGCAATGATATGTGCCTCTAAGTCTGATAATGATATGCATACAGCAATCAGCAAAGTTAAGTATGTAAACTTACTAAATTAAGTGCAGGGTTTTACATGGTCTGAACAGTTGGGGTTTTTTTAAATGTATGCATTTAATATAATCAGTGTCTTAGAGCAACACAGACTTATATTGCTGCTGTGAAATGCTCTAATGGTTTTCATTCTATAGGTGAACACTAGTGTTTTTAACATTTTCTTAATCAAGTATTATTAAAACATTCTCAGAAAGAAAAGTGTATTATGTGTTATACAATTTCTTGAAGTTTTCTGGCTGAAAACTCCTCAAGCGAAGGAGTTTCACAACCCAATATACTATGTCACAAATATATATTCTAACTCAGGGTTTACTCCTCTTGGTTCATGAGCATGTGTTAAGGTTAATCAGTTCACTTTGCAGTCTTTTCTACCAGTCACTCTTTGCCTCAACTAATTGGATTGTAAACTTTTCAAGACAAAGTCTGGCTTTTGTTTTACTGTGGCCTTCAGCATTTAGCAGTTTTCGTCAATGAAAATCCTACATGTGCTCTAAAGCTTATGAAATACATTATTTCATCAGAAATAACTGTCGTAAGTTGAGGTTGTGTGATTTTTTGTGTGTATTGGTTTGGTTGCTATTTGACTTTCCTTGCAATCTGTATTAACATTTTTTATACTCAGGCAATGGTAAAAAAGCAGTTCCTCTTTTGTTAGAGCTTTTCATGTGGAAGTTTAATAACATGTGTTGAAACTTCAAACTCTTCTATTAGATCCACTAGAAAATTTTTATGAAAGCTAAAGCTTTCAAAGTAACAGCAAACGGTTATATTTTCAGTAAAAGTTTATTTGCTTATATCTCATCTCCTATGTATTGCTGTGTTTGTAAATATGATTTCCATAAAAGATAGACTCTATTAATGTTCATTAAGCTACTCACTAAAATATTGTTTGTCTTTGAAGTGAATAGATTTTTTCTACTTCCCATTAGAAGAAGTTCTTGAAAATATTTTTGTAACTGTGAGATACAACATGAGATCATGGTCTCTCTCTTTTTACTTCATCTCTGATGAAAGGAAAATGAATTTGGATATCCTTTATTTTGAAATCCTCCTGTTCAGTGGTTGTGTATTTAATTGTTTTATTTTTGCCTGAAATTCTATTCAACATGATTTTACTGCAGAGGTGAGGAAAGCAGTTCTGTAAAGTGATCTACACTGTTTTAGTTGCCTGCAGTGCTTGCTGATTCACATTGTAATCCTAAATTCATGACTTGAAACATATTTCTAGTCTTCCTGATCTTTTTTCCTCCTTAGAGAACTGGTTTGGTAGTAATTCTGTCTTTATCTGAGATTCATAAAGGTGGTTGAATGGCTTCACCTTCCATAACCGAATGTATTCTCAGAAAGACTCCAGGGAGACAGCTGTTTCATGTGTTAAAGTAGCATAAGCAGCCAGATCAGCCCATGATTAAAAAAAGTTACAATCAAATTCAACTGCATGTATCTTTACATATAAACCTGTAGGTTTATTTCAGGCAAAGCTGAAACTGCAGCTCATAAACTGACATGCTGAAATTGTTAGCAACACTTATGAGAACACTCCTCACACAGAGGTGTAACTTAATAGTTTAAAGTATTAATTTCAAATTTTCATTTTGAAATATTACCTTATAAAGAAATCCAGAAATTATTTCAGTTCCAAGTAAATTTGATTGTAAAAATTAAATATCTCTTACTCTCTTTTTTCTTCTTAAAAGAAAATGCCTTATACAGTCTACCTCCTACACCGTTGATCATCTTGCTTGTTAATATCTCAAATTATTGAAGATTATTTTTAGAAAGGCCTTGCCTTTAAGAACCACTCTACCTGCTTCATCCAATTAGTTCTGGCAACTCAGTTTATTGTACATATTTTGAATCTCGTTTTTCTGGTGGTTACAATATTCTATTTTTCCTTCTACAGTATAGTTCACAGAAGAATTTAAGTACAATGTGAGAGATTATTTATAGGATGTGGAAAAAAAATATGTAGAAAGTAAACTTAAATAAAATATTTGAACAGAGGTCATTGTGGAACTGCCTCCCATGTCTCGAAAAACTCCCCATTACTTGGTAATTCACCTCTTCTGAGGTCAGCTGTATCTTTCCCTTTCCCTACTACCATACTAGGATACTACACCTGTTTTTCCTAGCAATCTGTACAGTAAAGCAGGTGCCTTTTATCTTCATTATAGCTTCCTCTGCTAACCCCATTCCAGGCAGCCATTTAAGCATTCTCCTTTACAGGTTATTGAAGAAAATAACTTCTGCTTATACTAACACAAATGTTTTCAGGAACTTGCTAGGCTACTGCTTTACTTACTTGTACATATATTCTATATAGACTTTTATACATTCTTTTATATATAGGAGATATATAAAAACACCTTGTTGTATGTTTTCTTTGTAGACACCTATACTCTGATATTCTGCCAGCAAAATCACCACCTTCTGCAAACCACAGAGGACTTTTTCCTTAGAGGCAAACAGAAAGGGCACAGCTAACTTGTTTGCACTGGGGTCCCTGCAAACTCTTATAAACTGAAAGACTATAGTACAGGAATTAGTGCACGTGTGACGTGTTTCCTGCTCTGCATTTCTCATCTTCAGAAAGCCCCACAATCTAAGCAGCATATCGTGTTTTCTCTCTGAATCACAGTTTAATTGTGCCTTAACAGAAAATGCTATTCTGAGTTGCAATTTAGCTTCACCCGCAATCACAAAACAATACATTTAGAATGCTTTATTTTAAAGAAGAAGTTTTGTGAAAGCACACCCCTGAAAAAGACGGAAAAAAATGGAAGAGTAAGTAAATGGCAGGCAGCTGACTTCTCTGTCCATCTGTCCTCTACTGCACATCCAAGTAATTCCACTCTTCTTTGAGGGACTGGTAACCCTCCTCCACTGGTGCCAAACAGCAAGTTCGAAATACAGATGAACGCTGAGCCGCAGGAAGTGTGGTTGCAGTAAATTAAATGAAAGTGCTGACAGCCATTCCCTTGCTTGATGACCCTGGCTTTAAGTACTACCGGGCACACACTGGGGAAGAAATGAACAGTTCCCAGCTCCAGGTCATTATTTAGCAGTTTTTGTTGATTTCAACTCAAGTAAGATAAGTGCATCTAAGGGCAGTGTTCATTGTTGTAGTCTAAATTGATAAATCTGTATAGCAAAGTGCTGTTTTACTTGAATTTAGGTTCATTATTTGACCTTTACTCATCACATTCTCCATACTCCATGTGAATTTAAATTGATGACAAAAAGGAACTGACTGTTATAAATTAGTTGCCGCAACATGCAGTAAGCGCTCCACAGGCAGGACCTCAAAGGACGAGAGGAAATCGCCATTCACCATTCCCCTGTTGACACCTCAGTCCTCTCTCCTCCGTTTCTGCTTCAGCTCTTGCAACATTTGTGGTTACTTTTTACCTCCCACTCTTAAAATCACAACTCCTACAGGGCTCTTGCAACCTACAGACGTTTCATGTGCTGGAAGAGGGACACATCATGGGGCTTTCCTTGCTGAGCAAAGCAGAAGGCAGCGAAGCGCTAGGGCTGCCCTTGCACGGGGGCATGCACTTCCTCCTGCCTGCATGGGCTGCTGCCCGCCCCAGGCCAGGGGAACCCTTGGGATCGGTGCCTCCCAGGGCCGAACTGGAGTGACCAGCTCGTCCTGCTGCCT
This sequence comes from Calonectris borealis, assembly GCF_964195595.1. Lineage (NCBI taxonomy): Eukaryota > Metazoa > Chordata > Aves > Procellariiformes > Procellariidae > Calonectris > Calonectris borealis. The sequence goes on along the minus strand of NC_134326.1, from coordinate 5,563,736 downwards.
GCTGGGAGGAAGCCATGGCGCAGCCAGGCTGTGGTAGCGGCAGCTCCTCACCTCTGGTGGAAAGGGCTGTGTTGCTGCCTGCCTGCAGACCCCACCAGCACCTGTGAGGTGCCAGGGGTCAGCCAGGCTGCGGTTTCCTCGGGGACAGCCCTGCTTGCTGTCATGGCAGCAGGGGAGGAGGAGCAAGATCACCCTGCGATATCTGGTGTTGTGCGAGTTTTTCTGCTAGCACCCACTGTGCACGCTAGGGAATGGGGGCAACCCGGAGGCCCGGCTGTGCTACCACCCCGGCCTTCAAGAGCAGGTGGACCGTCCCTGCAGGCTACACCTGGAAGTAGGGCCGTGGGCACCAGCGCCCTGGCAGATGTGAGGCTTTGTACGCCGGTATGCCACGGCGGGGTTGGTAGCGATGGTTCCAACTCTCAGCAAATGTACCTGCCCATGAAGCACCCCCAAGAGCAGGAGAGTGCTGTCACCATGGCCTGACCAATCTGTGAGGTAGCTGCCATCGCTCTGTTTCAGTCCTTGGGCCTTCCTGTGCGGCACCCCTTCTGCACTACTGCTTGTTCAGGACAGCCTCTGGTGACAGGGGAATCCTCAAGCCTTGCGGGGCTCCCTCATCGCATGCTTCATGGTGGCCCATGTGGACATCAGGGGTGGTGCCTCCTGGGGCTGAGCCCACACGCCCACCCCGCAGAGGGCTTTGCTCTCACTACAGGCCATTCCTGGGGGGAGTAAAAGAGGGGCACGCTCTCCTGTCTGCCCTTTTAGCTAAGAGCAGGGTCTTTTTCATTTCTTTGCACCCTTTCTGAACACACACAGTACCAGGGTGAAATAACCCTCCTTTTTTTTCCCTTTTCAGTGTTGAAACAGCTTTCCAATGACGTCATACACTTAAACTTGCCTGAGGGTGTCCTAATATGTAAGGAGAGAAGAGCACAGAGAATGGGCGAAGAAAGAACTGAGGGATCTGGTATTTAATCTCCACTCTGTTACTGACTTTTTTTGCATGTGTGCCTTAGATTCTCCTTCCATAAATTGATGATAGAAACTGATTGCAATGCCTTTTTAGATCTTTTATAAAGTTTTCAATTAAAAAAATTACAGAATTTTGCTTGAGGAATTCTTCATCACTATTATAAATATGCTTATTCACTATTAGTAATTCTATGTCTAACGCCTAAAAAATTTCTGAAACAGTGTCTCTAAAAGAAAGTAAAGTAAATAAAATCCAAGATTTTATTCTTCCTCAAGAAGACTTAAAACTATTCAACCCCTTAGACTCTACTTTCAAATAACACTAATGAAAACAAGGTCTAGTCATTATATCTATCAAATGTTTGATTTATTTGATATGAGCTATATACATATATATAAAATATATATATTACTCCATAATAATTTGGGGTTTGTCCTTTTAGGATCTTTGGCCCTGGCTGATGACCTCAATGCAAAGCCACTATCTGAAAGGAAGAGAGTCTTGGACGAAGAATCTATGTTAAACGTATGTTCAATTTTTTTTGTCATATTTCTCAATGTGCTGAGATGTTCTACATAGCGAGCATTATTTATGAATCACCCAGAGTTTTTCCAGATTTTATTTTTAGAATTTCTGAACAAGAAACAGAGAGCTTATAACTAGGCCAGAAAATATTATATGTGTAATTTTCTTTAATATTTTTCCTAAGGAAAAAAAATCCTAAAAAGGAGTGTAGTATAAATTTAAAAATTCAAATTATACTGAATTTCAAACTGTTTCTAGTCTTAATCATCACCAGATTTTGATTTTTTTTTTTTAATTAAATGTTAAAGGGAGGGAATATGATCTCCAAAATAAGCAAAAATATGTTGATTATAAAATAATTACCTATACAGACATAAATGTTCCTGGCCAGGCACTAGCAGATTCATTAATATTCAGTGCTAATAGTGACATTAATTTCTTTTACACATGTTAATGTCACAGTAGCTCCATCTTGTGGTTGACTGAATATTAATTGACGATTAATTTTCATTTAGATTCTGTAGGAAAAGTAAGGTCGAAAACAAAAATGAAAAAAATGCTGGTAAGGAGAGGAAATTTTAGATATAATTAATTTCATTGCAGTTGTTTGTAAAAAAAAAAAAAAGGAACAGAAAACAAAAACAAAGCCTGAGTGTTTAGTAGTTGCCTTCAGTAGTTGCAATTTGCCATATCTAAGTGGATAATTATAAAAGGGGGGAAGTTTTAGTTAAAATATTATTTTAGAAAATCAAAGAAAAAAATTCATAAAGATTATGATTAGCCGGATTACTGAGTTTATGAATCATATGTACACTGCCAGTTATGTTTTGTTTCTATTTCATACAGGTGTTCAAAAATGCTGCTTCTGATCGGCAGTTTAACCTTGAGGCTGCGATTAAAAATGTTGACAAAATGTCCAGTGAGCTGAAGAAACTAAATGGTAATTCTGAGTTCATCGTCCAGCTAAACAAGAAGCTGTTTAAGGCATCGTTTTAAAAAGTGTGCAGTTGCGAATGGCTTGGTTTTCTATGTCATACAACTGTTTTTTAATCTAATGAAACAATACAGTTGCTCTTCTGTTTTGAAAAATTAATGAAACAGTAATTACATTGAAATGGAATCGTGTTAGCTAACCGTGGAAAAAATCTGTTAGGTAGTCGAAGTCATTCCTTTGCAGGAACAGTAATAGTCTCCTAATAGAAATATTACCAGTATGCTAATACCAAACTTTATTTAACCATCTTGAAGTAAACAAAACAGGGCAATCCTTCAAATTTTTGAAAGAGTTGATAGGTGAACACTTCAAAAAGTGCTGTATATAAATTGCCATTCATTTAGCATCTACCATTCAATAAATACCATGATCATACACTGCCCTTTGTCTTTCAGTGGAAAGCCAGCTACTGCTTTGTGACCTTATTTTGAATTTCAACCATCCTATGAAGGCCAAAGATTTAAGAGAGGCTGAAGAAAAAACTTGGAGTTTGACAGATTAAGTAATAACATCTATCTTCATGCATTGTTTTCTATTAATACTGCTTCAGTTTGAATGTAAAATGATAGTATGGTTTCCTGCATTTAGGCTGTTTTTATTTTAAACTGAAAATGTAGAGTGGAAAAATGCTATAAATAGCTTATTAATTTTGAAAGGGGTTTTTTTAACACAAATTTCCCAAATTAAGCCAACTAGGCCTGGAAAGACTGATGTAATTAACTAAAAAGGTCAGGAAACTGGGCACGAAGTTTTTCACATGTGGTTGTCTCCTTTTAAGCAAAGACATATTGGAACAGTATCAAAAGATTTTAAATTACTTCAAGTCATCGCTCTCTTATCTCAGTTGTGCTCCAGAAAATGGGATAAGAAACAGTCAGTAAAGGAGCAACTGCAACTTGTCATTTGATCTGCCTTCCTCATTCTAAAAATGTTGCTGAGGAAGCAGGCCAAAGAGCACATTATTTCTGGAAAACCAAAAGTACTTTCATTCTAGTTTCTGTATTGACTTTCTAATGCACCTAGCTACAAAAGAAAGAAAGAGTTAGTGGTCTAAATGCTCTATCCTGAGATCTGCTTGGCCCAAAATTTGAGTAGCCAGTGTTTTTGTGTAGTTCATTACAATTAATATTCAATCATACCTTACTTGTGGAGATGTTTGAATGTTGCAGTGTGTTTTTATTCATACACAAAACATATTTATCTGAATAATCAAATCAAGATTTACTCTCCTGAAAAAAATATGCAGTATTATCATTTGTTATGCTGGTTTATGTTTTATTTCTCTTTCACTAATGAGATGATTTAAAACAAATAAAACACAATTCCATAGGAGGTATTTCTGGGTTGTCAGACATTTCAGGGCAGTGCAATGGCATAGAATTGCAACCTCCAGCTCACAAAATCAGTGGTGATATGGGGGATGCTGTTCTTAATTTTAACATTTTTTGAAAAACATACATTATAACTGACTTTTCTTTCACAAGATTAGTAGTGAGCTTTTAAAAAATATTGGGCTAGAACCAGGTTTTGTCATCTGAAGAATTTTTAAAATTTTATTTTTCATGGGGTTTTTTGACTCATAGTTGCATGGAAATGAAATTCGCTTACTTTGAATTCCAGCTCCTAGCTAAATATATTAGAAAGAAAGATAACATTTACAAAACATATATATTTAAAGTAAAACTGTTTATAAAATCTGATTATCTTATCTGAAAAGCTATGCAGATTACATGGAAGATATTTTTGTGCCTTGAATTTTGGTTCAAGTGTTTCAAGTGATATACATACAAATGGCTTTAAAGGAGAAAAAGTGTGACAAATTCTAACATAATTATCAAACTAAGGTCTTGTCAGAAAACAAAGGTTACTAGAAAACTGAGGCAAAGTGTTGGATAAATCCCACTTAACAAAGGAGAGGGAAAAACTCTTGATATAGTATGCTCCAGTGGTCCTAAGCTGCAACTTATATTTTAGAACTGAGAATGTTAAAAATGGAAAGCAGTTGTATAAGAGGAACTAAGTTTAGCCTGATTGTGTCTGTCTGCTTTCTAAGAGATTTGGGTGTGTTCTGCCAATTAAGAATCACATGATGATAATCTTGTTGAGGTGTCTCCTGTAAAAAAGCAGTTGCTTAATTTAGAGTCAGAAAGCCACGGCTAGAGAGAGGTCTGTGTTAAGGGAGAAAAGCTTGTCTGTGAGTGAGGCTAGAGGATCCTAGGAGATACGTAATTCAAATTTGTGGGTTAAGACATGCCATCGGTGAATCATCAGTGATATGGCAGAGAGAACATGATATCTATAGATATTTTATTTTTCCAGAAAACTGTCAACAAAGACAGTTTCACAGCTGAATAACACAGACACAAATCTTGACAGGCAGCTGCATATCCAGGGTTGGGGTTTTTTTTGGTGTCACTGAAACCTAGGTGTCTTTCAGATCCAGGTCGGAGTCCCAGTCTTCTCATAGAAGTGGCAGTAGTTAAATTTATTGGGAGGTGGATTGTGGGAAAAAATTGGGCTTTTATTGTCTTTTGTCTACTCCTTAACTTTGACAAGGTTTGGGTCTACTCTTGTATCACATTAAATAACATAATTGCTGCTGCAGTTCTGATCTGAAAAATAGTTTACTTTTTTTTCTCCTATGAAAGCAGAGACTAGTATTGGTATTTATTTCTGGGTCCTCTAATTTAGGGTGGAAGTCATTTCAGGAAGATACGCGTATGTTGGAAGATAAAAAATTCTCAGGTACTGTATGATTACTGGACAGTAATAAACACATTGTAGGAAAATCAGATTTATAGAGTACTGCATTTAAGGTATAATTTAAAAACAACATTTTCTTTCTTCCTTAAAATGAAAAGGATTTTTAATTACTTCATTATTTTAGTTTGCTAAAAAAGGAAATATCCTGAAGTCTATGAACTTCAGTAGGCTTCGATACTATATGTGATCTTCATTAAGGTCTCATTTACATATGTCCTGCAGCATATTTTAACATGCACTGGTTTCTTGAACCTCTGTCTTTTCCATCAATCAGAAGAAGAGGTGTTCTTTGGAAGTAATCAATGATATCTGCTACAGAAGAAAAATCCTGTGGAATGGAAAACATGAGAAGGCTATGACAAAAATGTCAGAGTCATTAGTAATTAGTAAAACCAAACTTTTTTTTTTAGCTCTAAATATTTAGCAGTCTTATAAGGTCCAGTAAATACTATCAGATCAGCTGTTTTCATTACTGCCATAATCTGTAGCTCAATAACTGTTAATCTAGTGTGTGTACAACCTATTGCAATGTTGTATAATTAATTTGTGCAGACTTGGCCTGTTTAATACCTGATGTTGTCATTCTGCTTGACATGATGATCGCGCTTGAAAGTTCAAAAAGTTGGCTGATAATTTGAGAGGGTTCTGACTCGATCAGAACTGCAGTACATGTGCTGACCGGTCTGCCTGGTGCCAGTAAATCCAACGCAGTACTGCTGGACGTAAGTAAACCAGCAGTCTGGGAGCAGTGCAGTAAATTTGGCAGATTCGGATTTGCTCTCAACTGTATATTTCCCTTATCTGTTATCTTAGTGGTAGACAAACATTCCCTAACCAAGTATATGGATTTCTAAAGGCTGTATTCTAAGGCTATCCCTTCATTCCCTGAGTGCAAACAGGAGAATCTGATTTTACTTCCAGCAGTAACATATTCTGTCAGGAATAACTTAAGACAATAAGCAGAATTCCACTGGAGTAAAACAGCTGCCAGGTTAAGTAGCCTGACACAGAAATGGGACAGGAGAAACCTTAAGATGAAGGGAAGTAGTGTGAAAAACACATAGTACCTCTTTTCCTTTTAAGCCGGTTCCTAACAAATATATGTGATTTTGCTCCTGGTAACGAATCTGGATGTTGTATACTTTATCTCTGTACAACACCATCAGTACATATGGATGAGTAGCAGTTTTTCTTGAGCTGTCTCTTACCAAGAATGTTCCATCCTGAAAGATGAAAAAATGAAAGATGGCAAATAAACGTCACTTCTGGGTTTGATCAGCATAACAACCTTAGCTAGAGCACTCATGCTTTTAAGTGTTTTTTCTTTTGAAATCTCTTTCCTCCTAGTAAGAGAAACTGCACTATTAAAGAGGTTAGGTCATTTCTCAAATATTTTGTCTTTCAATTTACTAGTTAAAACTTTCCTGTCTGATACAAATGCAGATTTTTAGGGAAGGGAGGAATAGTGTTTTAAGGGGAGAGATTCCATTAAAGGAGGAAGTAAAATATCAAAGGCCAAACCTCACGTCACTTTAACTCCGGAAGAGGAGTTCATTTCTGCTAAGTAGCAATCAAGGTTCCTATGTGATCTATTGACAGACAGCCTAAAGTAATTATAGTGTCTGTGTAATTTTGGTTAAGGCAGTGATATTGTCTTGCGCTCTTTCTCTGCTTTTCTTCATTTCAGATCTGTTTTAACAAGTCTTCCATTGAAACACCCTTTCTTAAAGGCATTGAATGTGATCTCATAAGCTGGACCTTAGTACAAGTCATTGAAATGCTGTACATGTCCTCTTCAGCTCATTGCATGTGCTGTGAAGCATCATAGAGTAAACACAGTGGTGTATCCCACAGTGATGGGATTGAATCTGTACTTCATTTTGCTGGTAAATATGGCCTAAAAAAGGGTGGGATTCATCTCATCTAATTCAAGCTATATAAAACTTGGAATTTGCAACAAATTCCTCACCGGTGACCGAGAACAAGTCACTCCTCCTAAGAGAGGCAAGGTGGAACTGCTTTCTGGAGACACATAATTTGTTCTCTTGGACTATGGAAAACAATAGCCTTCATGGCTGGATTAGACTAGATGTGTAACTTTTATGTGGGTAAAGATATTCAAGGTGAATTCCTCACTCTAAGTATCTATATTGGGGCTATAACCTTACCATGTTATTTATATTCACTCTTCCCATATGACTGCAAGGACATCTGGCTAGGAGATGGTGAGAATCACCAACTATTTAAAGAGTACCTTGTTTATTTTTCGAAGAGCTGCTTCTGCTTCTGGGCGGCTAACATAAGCAACGTACCATTCATCATTTAGTAAGTCCTATGTTTTTTGTGAGAGAGGATAAAAGAGAATGTCAGCTGTCAATGAATTAGCTTGTGTTGTTAACAACATACAAATAAGTAGAAAGAAATTTGAATGTGAGGGATATTTGGGTTTATGTGCAGAATCTCTGAAGGTATGGGCTTTAGGGATCGTAGTATATATTACTGTATGGTAAGTGGCTCTAAATGATTTTAAAATTTTTTGCTCACTTTGATAAATTTGAAAATATTACAGACCTACCTATAATATGTCTGCAAATAAGCTAAGAAAACAGATATTTCCAAATATTTTCGGTAAAAGATAGATTTTAAGTGACATTTTCTCTTTTGTCTGCCTGGGACACTAGCATCTTTTGCCTCCATTTTTCTGGGGTTTTTTAAAAATTATTTTATTTTATTTTTTATTTTTTAACTATCATCTGAGACAATAATGCAGACTTCCTGTGAACATACCATGTATGGTTGCCCAGCAGCGTTATCACCAGGAGTGGTTTGCTCTAAACTTGTCATATTTAAAGAAATGTGAAACAAAAATGCACTTAAAGGGTATGAATTCTTTACTCACCAAAGTTTTGTGGAAAGAGAACTGAATATGTAATGCTAGTTGAAGGCAATTGTGCAAAACAAGTAATCCAGCAAGTATTTTTCTTATTTTGTTCTACTGGGTTTTTGCTATTGTTTTTCTTGGTGAAGACAAAATAAGGCACTAAAGTTTGACACAGAAAAGGAAACCGAAAGCACCTACTAACATCCTGACAGTGACTACTAACCAGAAAAACAACTTTGAAAAACATTCTCTCTCGAAATCAGAAAATTTGCTATGTGTAGCAGTTATGGTTAATACTTGTAATGTTTTGTACCTCATCTTCCTCCACATTCGTTTGGTGAACAGTCTGTCTGCTAGGAATTGGCAATGGAGGTCTTATGTCAGCTGTGCCTCTTGAAGGAGATCTGCTGTTGTTGCCTCCAAAGATATAAAAGTAGAAAAAATGTTAAAACCAGGAAAATAATTTCATCTGTGGAGTGCATACAGGGTGTACAATCTTGATTTTATGAGGCATGAAGATTTTACATCACTCCAATACTGAGACATTTTGAATTGATTTGAAATCAGATTTAGGCTACTGTATGAGAACCAGGTTCTTTACATAAATTCATCCTTGGTGCACAGGGACTTGAACTGAACTCTTGCAGTTCAGGTTTCCTTAAAATCAGATTAACTTGAAATAGAGGTTACATCTTCTTAGCTTCTGTACCAGAATTATTCAGTTGAGAGCATCTCCGGTTTCTTTAGAGATGGTTAGAAGTAATGTTGTCCCTTTGCATTCCTTGCCTTCTTAGCATGTAGAAACTAAAAAATGTCACTGTAAGACATTGGCAGCTAGTACCATATGTGACAAATTATTTGCAAAGCAGTAGATTTCTAAGCTTCCTTTATTTTTTACTCATTATTATAAGATAAATATGCAGCATATTTCACATGGAAATATTTCACTTTTTTGAGAGTATTAGTATACCACAGTGACTTGCAGGTAGTGTTGCTCAGCTCTCAGTAGTGTTAGCTATACTGAAAAAGATGCTTATATGAAGTTTTGACAATGGTTTAACTAGGCAGTAAGCCCAAACTTCATAGGGAAAAAAAATCTTAGATTCAGACTAAGTTAGTTACACAAGATGCCTTTCAGGAACTTGATAGTTTTCTGTTCATAGTCCAACCAGAAACATCCATAGAAAAAAAAAATAATATTAACTGCACGGAAACCACCTTTCAGCCTTCAGTCATTTTTTGTACAAAAAATGCAGGAATGCAGGATACAAACCTAGATGTAAGCGTGGTGGTAGTGAGCCACTTGAAGACAGGTTTCTAGCACTATTTAAAAAAAAAAAAAGTAGTCAGTATAAATACAGCATTGCTATACAACATTTCTGTGCTCTGAAGAAATGATCTGGACTTTGTGCCTGTTTTACAGAATGTGAGATCCTCTTGATACCTATGCAGCATAAGGATAGCCTTCTCTTAACTCTTCTTTTTGTTTTTCTTTCCTTCTTTTTATGTAAGTAGATCCACCATAAAGTTTACTTGAAGCTCAGTATCTGGGAATAAGGTAGAGGGAATCAGTAATGGGCCACCAAGACTTCTGTATCAGGATCAATGCAGAAAACTACTTCAGCTTGTTGAGTTTTCACAGGGAATGACTACTTACTTTATTCCCCTAAAGCAGGAAGCACATGCAACAGCTTGCTAATATTTCTTTCTGTGGGGTTCCACTTATAGAGTCATTTTTCTTGTGGCTTCTATAACATTGTTGATGAAAATGCAGTTTCTTATCATTAGTGTTGCAATGATGGGTGTGGAGCCACTGGAAAGAGTCCAGTGAAGGGCCGCTAACATGGTAAGGGACTGGAGTATCTCAAATATGAGGAAAGGCTGAGGGAGCTGGGACTGTTCAGCCTGGAAAAGAGAAGGCTCAGGAGGGATCCTGTTAATGCATATAAATACGTGAAGGGAGAGCCAGGCTCTTTTCAGTGTGCCCAGTGACAGGCCCCAGAGGCAGTGGGCACAAACTGAAACGCAGGAGGTTCCCTCTGAACATCAGGAAACACTTTTTTACTGTGAGAGCACTGGAGCAGTTGCTGAGAAAGGTTGTGGAGTTGCTGTTCTTGGAGATATTCAAAAGCCCTCTGGACATGGTGCTGGGCAGCCTGCTCTAGGTGACCCTGCTTGAGCAGGAGGTGTGGACCAGATGATGTCAGAGGCCCCTGCCAACCTCAACCATTCTGGGATTCTGTGAGCTATGAGCTGACAGTGGCACAGAGCTTATACCCTCAGCCCTGAAACACTTCCATGTGCCTATGCTTTCCCTCCTGTATTCATTTTTATGCTTTTTGTTAGAAAATCTACAATTTCCTTTTATGGCCTGGTCCCAGAACCCACATCCAAAACTTCTCAAAATGAAGAGTCCTAATCTTCAATTTTTTAATTTTTTTTTTTTTTAATTTCTTCACTTAATTGGGAACAAACTGTCAGCAGACTTTTCCTTTACAGCTCATATTTCTCCTCTGCTTAAATGAACTGTACAAAAAGCTCTGGGATTAATATGTTAATTACGTCTGCAGAACAAAAACACCCTATCATGACTTGTGATTCATGGGAGAGAATCAGCCAAATGGAGGCTATAGCAAAATTTGGCAATGCTGTTTGAATATAAGCAGGAGTGTTCATTATAGAATAGTTCATATTTGCATATGACCTTACTATTGCTACTGCAATATTTGTTCTACTGGGGTGTCAGCAGTTGCAGAGGATGATGGTAAATGGGAGGAATTCATCAAAGAGCCATTACAAAAAAAGAGATTAGAAAATGTACTTCAGACTTAGACTCAAGGAGCCCACTCTAACTCATCAAAAGCTCAGTCTGTTGCACACTACATCAAAATTCTATCAAAATTTAATTAAGGGCTCTTCCATCTAGCAAATGAAGACATAACAATCGAATATTTTGGAATTTGAAGTTAAAAACAATCATAGTTGAAGCAAGGTTCACAATTTTAAATAGGAATTATTAACCATTAGAAAAGGGTGGTGAAATTCTTTCAGATTCAACTCTAGACAACTAAGGTTGTGGGTTTTTTTAGTTTTGAAGCAATTAGTAGTCACAGCTCTAGCACTTAGGCTACTAGAGTGTGCAGAATCCTTTTAAAGAAAGACCTCTTTGACCTACATCCTGCATAGTCTTGTAGGAGAAGATGATCCCTTCCCGAAAGGGCTTGTCATTCTTATGGATCCTGCAGGCAATGGGAGAGATGTCTCAAGAATGGAAGCATTGTACCATATAGGCCCTAAAATACTTCCTTGACATAAAACTAAGAGATTTGCATTTTTTTTCTTGGTTGCCTTATGTACACTATGTGCTTCACTGAATACAGAGCTTCAATTATATGAAGGATTCTCCTTGACAGTAGGAACAACACAAATTAACATATAGTGGAGGCAAGGGTATAGCCTGAAAAATAATGGACTACTTCAAGTAGTTACCTTGTGTTTGCCTGAGAACCCTGTAGCCACATACATACTATTATTTGGTAAATTGCAAAGAGATTGAGATTTAAAAGGAATGACACAATAATGGGTGAAACAAACCTTTCTGCACCAGGCATACTGTTGGATCCTGGCTTAGGTGGAGGCTTGACAGATTTGGATGGGAATGTATTGGAGCTGTATGGGGGCAAAGATAGCTGTGGCACTGGTCTTTGGGGTGCAGCTGTGGAGAGGAAGAGAAGGAAACTTAAAACTTATGTGAGACATTCTTAAATGAAGAATGAAGAAATGCTGTCACATTACTGCTGTTTAATTAGACGAACATAATGGAGTAAACTGTTCTATAAAAAGTCCTTGATGTGTTAGTTACAGATTGTAAACTCATATGGTCAACTGAGAACTTAAAATTAAGTATTAAAATTAAGTATTAAAATTAAAAATAAACTGGAACAGGCTTAAGCAACATTTACATTTTCTAACTTCTGTTTTGGATAAGCCACAATTCAGATACCTTAACTGCAGTAGAGCTGAAGGTGGTACGTAACCACATGTTCTCTGTTACGTTGCTTCTAAATAGTGGATTTGAGGTTACTTTTTTGAACTTCATTCCTTTGTGAGATTTCTCTCATATCATCATAAACAACAGCATAAAATAAAACATTTCCTTTCTGCAGTGTCCTCAGACCTCAACTACTGGTAAGAGGGGAACAAATTAACTGTGCTCCACACAGCTTAAATAGCCCTATTCTTTATGGAGTCTTAAAGGCAGCGATAATTTGTAGAGACTTGGCCAAATGTTCTGCTTCTGTTACGGCATCACTTTACCAACTTAATTTTAGGAACTGGGATTCTGAAGTAATTTATAAATACTATTATTACATAAAAAAAGTTCTGCTTCTGTTTGTTAGAGTAAATAACATTACACAGAAGACTAGTACCAGCACAGTTTGACTGAATGTTTTGCTGAAAACTCAGAGGACACTGGGTTTACATGCCTAGCTGTTTGAAGCTGTGTGCAGATCACAAATCTCTAAAATGTAATGTGTTTCAAAATAAGAAATCCTGCTGTCTTGTAACTGGCTGACTGAAGGAAGTTATTAGCTATTGATTTCTGTGTTTTGCGACTTTGATATATAAATCTCTATAAGGTACTTTATAAGCATTCTATAATCTGTCAAGATACCACCTGACTTTTTGAAATGGCTCTAAAGAAACAACTCTGTGATCATTTTTTTTTTTTAGAGCTAAGACAAAGAAAGACCTTAAGTTTTAAAAATCACTGTAGAAATACTTACTGTCGTCTTCTTCCTGGGGAGCCAAAAGAAAAGAAACATTAGCAATGTATTATAGCACAGCTTTTAGAAATATTTTACGAAACAAAAACCTGGAAGTTGGTGAATTTTGAGTATACGAGGACTCCAAATCTATACTGTCACTTTCCTCTAAAATGCTGGGATTTCTATCTTCATGCAACACCAAATAATTTTTAATGTTCTTGTGTTAAGGTGCAGCTATTATTTACAAAGAGGCTGTGAGATAGATGTCCCATAATGGACCTTGACACAAAGTAGTCAGAAACTCTCAGCTGATGTAAACTTCCCTCATTCTTTCAGTAAGTGTAGGCTCTCAGAGTTATCTGAAAGTGAAATCCTTAGGTCAGCTTAAGCTGAAAAAAAAACCAAAAACCCAAAACCTAGTGTAAGCAAAATCACTTCTTGAATGTCATAAAAAAATTCTGTCCTTGTTCTTCCTGTTATCTAAGATAAAGTACTCAGGGAATAAACTGAGCTTGACACAGAAGAACTGTTTAAAAAGAAACTACGTGCTATGAAAGATCCATGAGTATTCATTATAACTGATAAAAGAAATGAGTTTACCGTTTCCAGAATTATTAATTTATACAGATACTTCATTTTATTGTCGTCCCTATACCTTTAAATATTTGCTTTGAGACTATACTTACTTCATTTTTTTTGTGTGGTGGCCAACCCTGTCTGAAATGAAACACAGAAAACAAAACATGAATCATAGGTGGAATATTACTCATTCACTTCGTGTGCATTAGGCCATATTTTCAACTAAGACATGAATTTATAGTAAGTTTTACAGACCCAATGAATGCAGAAACATTTTTTTCCTCATAAAAATATCTAAGATTCTAATTTTCAGCCATAATCTAAGACGTTATGCTAGTCCTTAGCCCATCTTTGTTCTTTCAACAAGGAAAATGTCTGATGATTTCATTATAAGATTAGAGCTTAAAACAAGTTTTTACAAGGATGAAACATTAGACTTCAAGTCTTGAAATCATTTATAGTACTTAGCAACATTGCTGAGGCACATGATAAGCCTTCCAGTCTTTGTTTCTCTGATAAATTATCCTGGCTGATTAGCAGATCTCAATTACTTTCTTATTTTGTTTTAAGATCAGTCACACTGTTCAGCCCACAAGTTATCTAGAAAATGCTAGAGAGTGATCTAGTTCTGCTAGAGAATGCTGTTTGCTATTAAGAAAGGGTTTTGCGGGCTAGTAAAAGCAATGATAGGTAAGTAAGACTTTCTTTTTCTAACATCCTAAAAAAAAAATAGCGATAGAACTCATGAAAGAATGTTCCCTAGAGCAAGAACTTAATCTGGTGGAAAAAACATGGATCATACATTTCTTTGTGCAACTTGGAAATGAGTCATGCCCTACGTAATGGCTGTTTCAGATATGACTGGAGAGAGAGCTTTTTGTGTGTTCACGTTTTTCTGTAGCTCACAGCACATCGCATGCATATTCATAAAGCAAAACTTTGATATCCGCAGACACTGCAGTCATGCAGTAGCAATAAATTATACTATCCTGTGTTGCTTATCCATATTTTTGTTAAATTTAATTTATCCTTTATTAAATTTCAATTAAATGAACACTTACTTTACAGGGGTTTGTTTCCTAAGAGGAGATGGATTGCCTCTTTCATATCTGTCACATGGTGGGACAGGAGGTTTTGGCATCATTGCTAGCTGTTCCCCCAGGGATCTAAAGCAGGAGCAAGATGATGAAATAAAGGCAAAAAGCTGCTTACTAAGAGATAACTGGGTAATACCGGCATCGAGAGTCTCATCTCCAGAGGCAAAACTCTTACCTTAGCTGTGAAGTCAGAGGCTGTAAAACAACAAGGAATAGTTACGAGAATGTGTAAGTGTATCAAAATAGGTGAAAAAACACCAATAAGCACCAAACAAAAAAGACCTTACCTTTTCAGGAAAGCCTGGCTTCCTCCCTGAAAATAGTAAAAGCTTACATTTAGAAAAAATGAAAGTTAAGGTAATTAATTAAACCTTCTATGAAACAAACAAGTTTTGAATATCCTTGAAAGTGAATTTTGCAGATTGAAGCACTCAGCCTCCTGAGATGTAAGCCAGAAAAATATTTTGGCTTGGCAAGAGATGGCAAAATTGCAATATCTCTTATTAAAGGAAAATTTAAAAATTTTCAAAGTGGCATGTTTTACAATCATATTTTCTATGGTTCAACTTTGAATTACTGGATACTTTTATGCCATCATATAACAGATGAAAGTGTTTAGATAATAAATAAAAATCATACAGTAGTCTTTTTAGATTCTTTGTAAAATATGGTTTTCAGGTCTGAAACAAATGCTATTTTTTTTCTATGTTTTTTCAGTTCTCAGCATTCTTTTAAGTCTGGGTGCCAAATTACATATAGTAGTGTATGCAGAGTTTCATTAGCTTTGTATGCAAAAGTTATTTCCTCTTTTAACCTACTAAATATTTCCTTGTTCATTCACCTAAGTATTACATCAGACCTTTATTGCACAGGGTTCTCTTAATGTCTTTCTGTTCAGCTAGTCCTGAGCTAGGGTTGCTAGTTTCTAGATACAATTTCTCTCACTTTATAATACTGTTCACATTATTTATTCATAAACAGATCGTGTATGTGATTGGATGACAGTGCGTTTGGTTGAGCCTTGTTCTTTTGCATGAATGATATTCAAACTGATAATTTTGAATAATTAAAAAAACCCCATTGATATTAGCATAAGCAAATACTGACCTGATACTTGGCTTTCTCTTTCAAATGGTGGAGCAAGACGATCCAGTGGAGGTTTTGTGCTTCTGTCTATAGAAGGAGCTGGGGCTAAACACAAAAGCTGTGTAAGATAATTTGCTAGTATAAGTCAATATATCTTTATTTTGCATAGCCATGAACTGGTGTTACTTCTTAGAATAACAAGTGACGCTTCTGTATAAATAGTAGAATAGAGTGGAATTGAGGAGATATAGGCAAAAGTGAAGTGCTATATAGCCTGTGGGAAAAGCTTTACAAAGAGAAAACCAGCTGTACTTACGTTTCAAAGGCTTGATATTTCTGTCTCTACTCAAGTCATTGTTGCTTGGTGGAGGAGGAAAAGCTGGCAGCTAAAACAAATATTTTACATGTGGTTAAAGTGTGTCTTCATCTTTCTGTTTTAATTTTAGTGTATTAACTCCACCCCACCACATCTGCCAATGTTTGGTACAGCACAAGGAATAGGTCTCTGCTCAACGCAGGGAGGATAGGAGCCATTAACACTCCTGAAGAATGACCTACATACATGGTTTTTTTGTTAGATACAGAATTGCCTCCACCTGTTTAGTCTCACAAGGAATACTGTAGTGGGATATTATCTTTGGAGAGGGCATGAGTATTGTCAAAGGAAGGAAACAGGAGCTTCAACCATGCTGTTGTATCTTTGCCCTTTCAATGCAGCAGATGTTAGTTTTGAAAACCAGTATTGAAATTAGTGGATGTAAATTTGAAGTTGAGAAATACGTATTAAGTCTGTGTTACTGACTGTTGCTGACTGAGGCAGGGAGAGAAAGGACTGTTCTTTGTTGCTGGGAGAGCTGGGGTCAAACAGCATTGTATTGTCAGCAGCTGCAAAAGATGTTTGCATCTAAACCTAGATTTCTCCAGACAAATGCCTTCCAATGTTCGGTCTTATTCCAAAAAAAAATAGAGCAGCAATTTGGTACAGCAGTCTTGAGAACTCATGACACCCAAGAGTCCTGTGTGTTTTATATATATGAACTATGACACTGGGTCAGACCAAAAATCCCTCTGTCACATCCTAAAATTACCTTTACTTGTGTACATGGGTAGGTCTAATGTACATCTGTTCTGGCATACTGTGAACTTATAATGCCAGTTGTAAACAGCACAATAGCTTTTGGTTTTGAAGTATTCACAGTACCAAAAAAGAGGAAAAAAATCTGGGTCATCAGGGTTCGCGTTATACAGTCCCTTATACTTTTCTGTGATCTTAATTCAGTTGGACAATTGCTAGAAGTGTCGCTTGGAAAGACTTAGCCTTTTTTTCTTTTTACAAATATCACTGAAGAAACAGAAAGGCATCTATTATAAAACTATAATTTATATGGGAGAGGCATTCACAAGTGGGTACAAATTTCCAGTGTGAGAAATAGCCAAGTAATGTGAAATAATTTATTTGTCCCATGAAATTTAATTGTTCCATGAAAAAATGGCCACCCTGTAACAGATTTCAAATCTATTTTGATGACTGAAATTCTTCCTCTACCTACACTATCTGAATAAAAATGGCATTACATTTGGACTTCTAGAAGGTACTGGCAAAGAAATAGGTGAAATATTAAGAAAGAAACATACAGAAGCACATCTTCCCCCAAATGAGGCTGGTACTGGGGATGGACCAGGTCGCTGGGGAGGTACTGGAGGCTGATGTGATGATCTAGTTGTTGGAGGTCTGTCTAAAGAAAACAAAATTCCCAAACTAAACAACTACGCAGAGTTTGGTTATTTTATTCTCATTAGATCTTTATGAAAAAGAGCTGTTGCAATAACCTGCATACTTAAGTTAATACATCATAAAGGCATTGTTTTAGTATATAATGGACAGTTGCTTTATGATCAATGTTGTTTTGGCAGTTTACTGGCTCATCTGCCCCTTTGGTGGTGAGGTGACTCCATCTGCTAGTATGTTGGCCCACACTATTTATTTTCATTCACTACAGTGCAGTGACGGTGTGAAACACCAGCCAGTCTAAATGGCAGTTTTGTACTCCTGTATTTGACTCCACAACTGCAGACTGCTGAAGAATCAGACATAAAAAAATGACAGGCAGAGAAAGCTGATCTCTGTCTTTTCCCAATTTTTACTAGAGTTTTTTGCCACTGTTGTGACAACTTGCTCTGTTGAAGGTTGCACTGCTAAAGCTCATATAGTATGCACATATGTTTAACTTCATGCAGATTCAAACCAAAGGCCAAATAATGCACACATCACACGAAACTAATCTTTGATCTAATGGAGCTTGTCTGAAGTAGGAAATTTAGCTTTAAAAGTCACAAAGCCACCAACATGTTGTAAGTCTGTGTCACTAGATCTTGTTCATGAACTAGACTGTTGACTTCAAGAAAAACCTTCTATATTCCATTACCAGCCACCTAAAATGTGGATGATAATGTGTGAAAATATCATTTACAAATTATTAATAACACTTAATTTTTAGTAATTACCTATATAATCTGTGTTGTTTGCAAGTGACTTGGCAGGAAATATGACATTGTGGTGTGCTTCATCATTATTGGATGGAGGTGGCTCATAGCCATCACTGTCATGTTCTGCTTCCTCAGGTTCTTCTGTTGGTGATTCATAGTCAGCCTCATCTTCCTTTTCCTGGTCATCATCAGGGCTTTCATAGTCATCATCTTCATCCTGGCAAATGTACATAAAAGGTGGGTGCTGTAACAGGATACTAAACACTTCAGTACAATTTCTTTATGGCCTTTCACTGTGGTATCTTTCACTCTGGAGGATATCAACTTTTTAAAACCAGTTTGAGTGAAAAAATTTTTTGTTGAAATAAAATGGGGAAAGGAAGCAGCATTTTATTAATGCATACAGCACTCAACAGCTTAAGAAAGGAGACGAGTATGATTTTATAACAGTAACTGCAGTGGAAGGTCAAGATAAGGTGATAGCTTATTGTAATGTACAGTGCCTTTGTTTTAGGTAACAGACAAGGTGCCAGCAAACAGTTCAGTGCTTCCTAGAAACACATTGGAGCAGCAGTTGATGCCTGTTGATATTTGTTCTTACTTAATAGCATGTACTCTACAGCCTGCAACTCAACTATTTAAAAATGCTTCAGAAAAAATGAGGTCTTTGGTATGGGTCTTGGTGCCTGCCACTGACCAGAACCAAAATAGCTTTATACAACTTGCAGGACTAGTAAGATCACAGTGAAAATATGGTAGTGGTCATTGCACATATCTTATGTGCAACCTGCCAAGGCTTACAAGAAAAAGAATATTCAATTTGTCATTGGTATTTTGGCTAAAAGTTCCAGACTAGTTCTGTATTGACATAGAGCCCAGGTGCTCTATAGGTGGCTACTTTTACCTTTTGTGCTCCTAAAATAGCAGCAAATCTCCTGCAAACTTAGTAGAAGTGGTTTTTAAAAATCCCTCTCCATTTTTGGCAAAAAAAGCATTGGCACTGGTCAATTTAAGAGATCTTCATAAACCTGGACTGTGCATCAGTCAGCTTATTGATTAGTCAGCTAGCTGAGTTGTGTATGCTTCACCAAATGACGTTTACCAATGCATTTTCTATGCTGAAAGGCAAAAGGAACTTTTGCAGTCCAGCTGGCTTCAAAAAATTAGATTCTTCAACAAATCAACTCTAGAGAATAAAATGGCAAGAATTTGCCGTTGAATAACATAGCAACCTTTCCTTTCCTAGCCATCTCTTTTAAGAGCTTGAAATGGCCATTTAAAATTCAGCTAAGGTTCTGTGGAGACCTGGTCACAGGCTGTGAGCTTCTACTTGAGCCAGTGGACTGCCATTCTGAAGCTTTGCCTTGCATTACTGGGGGAGACCCTCTTCTCAATGAAGAAATTTGTATGCAGCTACTCCAATCATTCATGCTCCTGCTTCTCTTTCTCCTCATCCTAACACCCCCTGCCATTGCTCACTCCATCCGTGCTGCCCAAAGTAGATAATGCAAGAAATGATGGACCTTACAGAAGAGGCAATCCATTCAACCAGTAGGTTTTGTTAATCCTGATACTCACAAATGAAGACCAGCCACCGTCTTCTTGACTGTATCCTGCGTAAAGAAGCATAATCACAGGCTTCTTAGCATGTACAACTTTAAACTATCAAGACATAACTTGACAGAAACGACACAACAAATCCCAGATCAGTTCTGAACCACAATACTATGTCACAGGCACAAGGTAGGCCTTTCAAAGGCAGGCAGATATTCATGAAAGGTACTACGAATAACATTCTGATTCAAAACTAAGAGTATACCTATCCTTGTATGAGATGATATATGTGCTATCACTTCAAGTTTTGTCCTACACTTCCAGTTTTAAATATAATTTGAAGTAGAATGCTTTCAGAATGAGCACAGACTTCTTATCTCTTTTTTTAATATTATTTTATCTTTCATATCAAAAGTTTTTTTAGTTTCAGTAGGACTGGGAGAACATGGTAGCTTGCAGAAGTTTTAAATGCTCGTGACCTATTAAGAAAATAATTGAAATAAAGATTCAGAACACAGCAGACATCTAGAAGCTTACTTCTCTAATATAGGGTGCTGCTAGGAGTAGGGGCAGGGGGCAGAGGTGTTAGAACAGAAATACATAAGCACTGATACTATGTATTGGGTTAAAGAAAGGCAGTTTGGGAACGCTCATGTAGATGTCCCTGCTCTTGCCTTTCTTCACCATCTTTTCTGTTTTAAAATATTTTTTCTTACTTGTTCTCCTGTAACTACTCTTTATTCCTTTTGCAACTTCTTTATGCTCTCATCTTTTCCCGTTTTTTGTTTCACGTCCTGTCCCCACCTTTACTCTGCTCTGCAAGGATTAACTTAATATTTTAATATTTTTAAACACTTTTTGTTGTTAGACACTATCTGCCAGTACACACTTACCTGGATTTTCAGGACATTTTTGTGTTTGGGCCCTACAACAAAGATACAAACAAATAAATTCCTTCCTTTTGCAATTCTTAAATATTTTAAGCATACTAAAATCTATTGCAAATAAAGGTAATGGTTATCTTTAACAGTAGAATGAAGCTTATATAGGTGAGTTTAACTCCACCCAAAATGCCAAAAACACACTACTTCATATTTCACATACAGAATCCTAATGTAAGTTAAGCTGTCTTGAAAAAAATTCAAGTCAGTAAGATCGAGTGTTTAGAAACAAGGGGACTCAGTAAATAAACTTACTGGGGGCCCCAGTCCTGAAAATAGCAACTTTCTTTAGTAATTCCATACAAGCTGCTGAAAGTCAAGTTCATAAATATTTGTAGGGTTGATAAATATTTTTGTGGTTTTCAGTTCTAGTTTTGAACTCTAGTTAATGCAAAGATGTAAAATCATGTTATCAGATGATGTAAAACCATGTTATGTAGACTAGACTTTGATTTTCATTGCATATGAATATAAATTCCTCATGCAATGTTCTTGCAATTTTTGCTCTTTTTCTATTGCAAGAATATTATATTCAATGATAAGTCATAAAGTATTAAGAAGTGTAACGATGTATAGGTCTGTGAAATGCATTAATGATGGTTTATTAATGCAATAATATGTGCCTAGGCTTTATAGCATTCCTAAAGATTAATTTACTCAGGTGGAAAATTGTATGAAATTTATATGTTATTTGGTTCTGGACATGGCAGAAGTATCTAGGGTGTTCATGAGCCCAGGCTTTGCTATTCTTAACAGATAACATTAACAAAACAGAGTTTTATTTTGTATTGTTTCCAGGCTGTCCCTCTGATCCAGGTATTATTGATCAAATGGAAAACAGTCCAGAAAAGATATATCTGAAAGCTTTGAAAAAGAAAGCTGAATTGTTTTACTTACCATTTTGGAAAGAAAGATAGCCTCCCTTCATTTCTGTTTATTTCTTGACTTAGTTTACTTACAATTCTATTTAAAAAAAAACACAAAAATAGTTTCAAAAAACTCCTTGAAACTTTCCTTAGTTGCTTTCCCTCAATATTTACTAAATTAAACCTGGTAATTCAGAATTATTATTTACTATGTGGTAAGAATATTGAATTTACCATCTTATTGCAAAGTTGCATTATAGCATATCCAATTGAAAACTAGATTTTTTTTACATAGATGAAAATCCATATTGTTGGAACAAGTTTAAAAATAAACATTAAACCCAGCAAGCCTTAGAAACTTTGGGTGTGGTAGACATCACGCACTATAACACTGCTTTAAATAATGGTGATTGCATTTGTATTATTTTGCATGGAAAAAGCAGATAATGTATCAGGAAACAACTTCTACCAAGCTTATGGTTGCAAAAGCAGGGATTAAATGTACCCTATATTTACTCTCTATTCTTTTTGTCTCCCTCCCTCTGAAACCAAAATATACCTAATGCAGAATCCCTCCAGTAAAGAGGGTGAAAAGGTTGATTTAGTTCCATGTTACAACACATTTGCAGGGTAGGGCAGGACAGAAATATTCATGGAACATATGAAGACTATAGCTGTATGTCTAGAGAGATTTTTTGCATGTTGATGTATTTGTCATCACTCGTGTAGTTTGTATACAGCAGTAGGGTCAATAACAACCCATGAAATGCAATCTTAAGTAAAATTTCAGTCAGGAGCATGCATTTATGCTGCTAATATTGCTGGCATCCATAGCCAGCACAGACATCTGGACTGAGAGTTTTTATGTTGACTGACTCCCTGAGAACAACTCTGCGGTTACAGGATAGTCATTACTGAGATTATCAGAATTAAGTCCACTGAAAGCAACAGAATTCTGCTCTGCTAGTAATGAAGTTTGCCTCTATGATTATTTTGTTTCAAATGAAATTTTTGTTTCAAAGAAAGCTTATGATGAGTCATGGTCTGATTATTAATTCTCATTATTTCTTTTTGAGGAAAGTCCCACTAAGAAAGTCCTGTGACAACCAAAACAAAATGGTTACGTACATCTGGTTAAAAATACCCCATTTTCCTTCTAGCTTGTATTATTTAGGTCTATCAGAGACAGTAACTGTGGAAATAAAAGTAGTATGAAAAAAATCAGGAACTCAACATGTCTGTTTATCTCAGATTCTAAATTCTGTAAAATCTTAACTTTATTGTTTGTTAGTACAGAATTCTTTTCCATACATCTTAGATCTGGCCAATCAAACTTTATCTCAGTATTGTAAAATCTTTGTTTATGGCCAGGCAGTTACCACTCTATTTTGTTTTTCTTCTTCTTTCATGTCTTTTTCTGCTGCTCAGCAATAATAATCCCCTAGTTTTTTCCAAATGACCTAATTTGTGCATCTCTTTCATGTCTAACTGCTTTTCTGGGCTGGGACTTGAGGAAGACAAGCTTTCAAGCAATCTAACATTAAAAAAAAAACAACCAACAAAAAGATACTATTTTATTTTACCCTGAACAATGCTAAAATATTTCTTTTATTTTGAATATCCTTTCTCTTGCCCTTGCTACTTTCCTAATACTTACCTTACTGTAATTCAGATTAAAAGATAAATTCACGGCATAGGGTTGCTCTGTTTTCTTAGGGAAAATGCTATGGGGACAGATCAGGCTGCCAGCAAGTATCAGAGAACAAGCAATTTCAGATCAGTATGGTCATGCTGTCTGAAAAGGATGAAGATGGGTAATTTGAAGTTAAGGTTATGTACTCAAGGATGCAAGTATGAAAATAGAAAGGCAGAGGAAGAATATTTTGTGGTTTTTCTTCTTTAAGACAGTACTTTGCAGTTTTCTTATTTGAAGCAAATTTTGTCATACTTGCCCCTTTTGAAATAAGCACATGCACAAATTTTAATAATTTAAGAACAATTACAGCTCTCTAAATCTGACATCATTACCCAAGCGAATTGTATAAAGCAAGAAAAATGCCAAGTTATAGGCATAGGACTCCTCTTGCTCTTCTTCTTTCCCATGCAATCAACACTCCTCTGCACAAGAGATTTCCTTCTGCTGCAGGTGGTAAGGAAGTTGCTGTGTGAATAATAAATTCCATGTGAGACATCAGGAAACGTTCCAGGGTGAACAGTGCACTGTGTATACCAGTGCTTTGGTTGAGAAGTGGATTACGGAACTTGTGTGTGGCTTATTCTCTGTTGTAGAAGAGGTAGAAGAAGGATCTTTCATAATATTGTATTTATTTTCAGCTAAAGAAGTAAAATGAAGGTCACTGGTTTCAGAGCTAATAATTCTTCTAGTTCAGACTCCATGGGTGTGAATGAGACCTGAGTGTTTGGAAGCTTTCTGGACTAAACCTGGGCTGGCTGCTATGTGGATTAACACCAACTGTTTTTTGAGGAAAAATTAAAAGGAAAAAGTTGCTCATCTTATCTTGCTGCCAAAATATTAATCATTTGCTGCTTAAAATACAGTGTCTGATCTTTATTTCAAGTTTGTTTTAAATGCTTCAAACCAATAGCTCAGGGAGGTTATTAGAAGAAAGCAAAGTTTAGGATGGTAGCACTTTACAAGCAACGTTATTGCGGAAGATTGGTGCACTGAGCAGCTGAGTCTGTAGCCATGTGAGGAAGGAAGTACCAAAACCACACTGCTTTCTGACTTGTGGGAGTGGATGATAGGAGAGGATAAGGCAACAGCACTTGCAGAAAATGTTACTCAGACTTCTCTTTCTCTTTCTACCTCTTCCACCAGATGCTTAGCTTAAAACTGGCAGGAAGTTGAAAATAAAAAAAACCCCACACAACCAACCCCCAAAGCAGTACTCCAAAACTGGCTTTTGTTCGCTTAACTGCAGATACTGTTGTCGTGAGTAGAATCCATTCTACATGTATTGGGATAAAGGACTTAGTATGGGTGAGAGAGATGGAAGGCAAAGTCCTCTAGGGCCAGGAAGTTGTGTAGTTGCGTATTGAACACTGTCAAGAGCATAGTTGGTGATGAAGTCTTTGTTTTGGCCTTTGAGAAAAGTCTGTTGGGCAGATGCAATGCTACTGTGTTGGCTTCAAAACTGACTGAATATCAATAATGTTCTAAACCTTTCAACAACATTTAGCATCCCATCAGAGAGAGCATGTGTGCACACATTCACCTATGCCCAGGGCATACCTTTTTAAAAGAGAAGGGCATTATAGATTTCTTAATTTTTAGGTTTGCACTGAACGTAGAACAACTTTCAGACTGTGCCATATTTGCAGGCTCTGAATGTGTCCTGTTCAGAACTCACACACTTACCATGTTTGAACTGGCAGATGCAATTATGTACTTTAGTGCAATGATGCTCTTTTTATTACTGGAAATTTTCACAAGTGCTATGGGATATGCCATAAGCTTTCTGACCAAGGTTGAAAATTTCAAATCTCAGGTTTGCTAGCAGCCTGCCACTGAGGATAGCCGAAGGGATCAACAGCCTGTATTAGTACCTTGACTTACTGAAAACATGGAAATGTTTTATCTCAAGATAGTAAACAATAAGAGTGGCAAAGACTAACTTCAGTGTTTATATCATGGTTCATGTATCAAGCAATCATCAACGTTATTTGGAATGAGATCTTTGCTTTTTCTTGTTTATTAATTCTGACCACATTAAGTAAGGCACATTCTGTTGAATGCTGCCTTAAACCAGTCCAAGAATCTCTCTTCAGTCCCTCTTCCCTATGTCCACCCAGAGCAGTTCAACTACAGCACAGAACTGGCAAAGACCAAGTGGCTTTTTTCACCTCCCTGTTGTCTAAAGGAAAGAGTGAAAGTGAAGCAGTGAGTGGAGCTGTACTCTGCCTTTTGCTTTGGGACCTTGTGCCTGAACTAGACTTTTCATTCTACTGTGCACTTACGTTGGAATGAAAGAAAGGCTTCCATATTAAATCAAAATATAGCATTAAGCAAAGTTAATTTTCTAAACAGGGTTCCAAAGTGTGACAGCATCATCAATGTAAATATTCTGAATGAGAGTAAAAACTTACTTATATTTATCAGAGAAGCCCCAAATGGAAGAATAGTTTCAAATTTGCAGGTTTATTTAAAGGCCTAGGTACTGCAAGGAAAGAAGGGCGTGTGGGTTCGTCTAATGCTCTGTTTCATAGAATCATAGAATCATACAGGTTGGAAAAGACCTCTAAGATCATCGAGTCCAACCGTCAACCCAACACCACCATGCCCACTACACCATGTCCCTAAGCGCCTCATCTACACGTCTTTTAAATACTTCCAGGGATGGTGACTCAACCACTTCCCTGGGCAGCCTGTTCCAAGGCCTGACCACTCTTACAGTAAAGAAATTTCTCCTAATGTCAGTCTAAACCTCCCTTGGCGCAACTTGAGGCCATTTCTTCTCGTCCTATTGCTTGTTACTTGGGAGAAGAGACCAACATCTACCTCGCTTGGCACAGCTTTACGCATAAAATGAGGACAACTTTTGGTTTTGATCCTCTCAAATACTCCATGACAAAGTTGATCTTCATTCAGTCTTCATTTTCCATCCTCCACAAGATATCATGCCCCAATAGACATGCGGAATAGATTTCCTTAACCATGCCAGTAAAGATCACCTTGTCTACAAGACCTCAGTATCTCTGGCAGGCATACAAGAAAGTTAGGTGGTGACCGTAAACAAGGATGGAAATCCCTACTGAGATAAATGGACTGTGGAGTTTGTTATGATCCCTCAGGAAATCTATGTGTGGCCTATGCATATGCTGGTGCAGTGAATCCTGCGCAGACTTATTGTCCATTAACCCTTGTGCCTGCAAAACAGTAGCCAGGATAAAACTTGCAGGACCGTCTGGATGCATCAGCCACTTTTATATGGTGTCCTTATATATGTAAATTTTTAGCAAAGTTTTCAGTAAAGAGCTCAGCCCTTTTAATGGAGAGTTTTAAAGATTTTATGAAGTATTTTAATTTTCAAAATAGTGTTTAAATCCTTTTTTGGTATTTAAAAGTAAGATTCATGGAGATGTGCAGCTGTAACATGGCTGGTGGAGATAAACTTTCAAAATAATAATTCTGTTAATAATAATAGAAGATTGTGGGGGGGTTTATTAGTTCCAGGAAGTGGTCTATCATTCTTTGTAATGACAAATGTTACCTATTTAGACACGTAAAGATTCTTGTAAAAGTCACAGAATCGTCCCCAAGTAGTGACACAGTTATATTCAAAACTTGATCAGTAGATTTGCTCAAAAGTATATATTTAGTAAAACCACATACCCAGCTCCGGAGGTCTGTGTGGATATAGGCTGTGGTTTGCAAACCTTATATAGTTGCAAGTGCTGGGTTCTGTTCTTGGTACATGTAGGTCAGCATAACCCTGCTAAAATTACTGGAGAACAATCTCTCTTGTATATGTACTTTTTATTCATTCCACTGGTCAATGCTCTAAGTGTGACACTTGCTATTTACGTTAAACATTTTTACAGAATATGCTCAGATTTTAGCACTGTTGTGTATCAGGTACTATAACTACAATATACTAACGTGTATTTCAGCTTCTAGAAAAACTCTTCCTACTAGGTGAAGTTTGCATTATGATATAAAAGTAAGGAGCGAATGTGTTCTAATAGAAGTCAACAGCAAGCACTTTCCATTTTGGTGAGAGCATGAAGGTTATGAATAATGAAATTCTGAGTAATGAAATTAATGTTAAAAAGAATGGCAGGTTATTCTACCCATGAATTTTATTCTGTTCTTTGGTTGTTTTTTTTTAAATGGCAACCAGTTCTCTTCCCTGTTAAAGCTCTAAATTCTTGTTTTAAACAGTGGCATTACATGGAGGACCCCACATCACACCAACCTTTTTCCATGTATATTCACAATATTCTAGTGAATTGTTTCCCTGTTTGTAAGTGAGAAAGGAGAAAGCTGAGAACAAGGGCATTAGGTCTAAAACTATCATTCAGATTTATTAATTTACTTATTTATTCAGTTCTTCAAGTTGTGCACCAAGCTTCGCTCTTCTTTTAAAACTCTTGATTTCAAGTTCTCTTCTTGTTGAGAAACCCAAAAGATCTGACTAGAAAAGGCTGTTCACTTTCTGCTAGAGTGTTATAAGGTAAGTGAACTGTGAAAATCGAATTTTCAAAACATTTTTGAGATATCAATAGATTAGACGAGATAGGAGCAACTCCACATTGTTAGATTTCATTTTAACTATTCACCTATGACATTAGTCTCTCTTGTATGTTGTTTATTAGACCTCCCACTGACCACTTTTGACTCATGAATTTGAAAGGAAATCACCAAAAGTTCTCAAAATTAGTTCAAACAAGGAGAATACAAGGGAATTTTGCTAAATGACTGGTAAGGAGAGACAAATTATCAGAGAATTACAAGCAATGTGTTTTTACAGTATGGTAAGATGAGTTTTTCACAGACAATCTGGTGTAACTCTGGTCCCTCGGTCTCTGTAACCATAGTTAAATGTTGCTTTTAATTGACAGTAAGTTCAAAAATGCTGAGACATCTGGGCATCTTTTTTTTATAGCATGTGGGCCCCCTTACTAACACATCATATACCAGCAATCCCTATTATTGGGAAATTTATTGTGTGAAAATATAGATATGATCTTAAGAAACATGTCATGTCTGAGGCTTTCAAGTTCAAGTCCTTGCATATCTGATCCGAACAGAGGTATCCTCCTGCCCTCAGATCTAGCCACCAGCTTACCCATGAGTGCATGAATGTGGCAGACCACACAGGTATTTCAAAATTTTTCGGTATTCTTAGCTTCACCAAAACATCTTACACAAGCTCTGATGCACCAGAAAAGGTGAAGCAGACTGTATCTCCCGGAGCAAAATCAAGATACGCATAGAGGGAGTGAGTCTGGAACTGGGAAATGAGCAACAAAGAAACAGCCATGCTGGAACAACTTCAGTTCCTCTTTTTTTCTCCTTAGTTTCTTTAGAAGATCGTGAAGAGCTCCATGTGTCTTATGGTTAGGAACCTTCTAACTTCCAGCTTAAATATGTACCAGACAACTCATAGCAAAATAAAATCCTTTGTTTTTCACCATGAAATATTAGAAGAAGCTAATTTCTCTGATACTCAGTATTGATTTAATGGGAATATTGTTCTTCATTTAGTAACTTCTGTGAAATTATGAAAGCTATTCAGATAAATGCAAAACTTTTTCAAGGCCTAATCCACAGGGGCTGAGGAAAGATATTTAACACTGAATCAAATGTTCCAGACTGATTTATCTTTAATGCCTACCTAAAGGAAAATCACATGATGAAAGTCGCTTGAACTCCTCAACATACCTGACATCTTTTTTCCTGTGAGTTAAAGTCAATAGTTAAGCAGTGAACAGTTAAATCATACTTCGAAGGTAATACTGGCAAAAAAGTTTAACCTTTGTGTAGCTGCTGTCAGTCAAAAAATTTATGGACAAGTTCTTCTGAACATCCCCCAGACAATTTTTTTTTATTGCATCATTATTGTTGAGTAGTCATGACAACGCTCCTTTTATTTTGGAATATTCTTCTTTTTCTCTCAGTACAGTGCAATAAACAGGTCTCTAACTAATCACTTGCAATCATTTGCCCGATATTTCCTATGAGTTTTCACTGCAGACCAGCTAAGATTGTTTTTAATGTTAAATTGGTTTGGTTTTACTTACGGCACTCTGAGTTTCGGAAATTTCTGAATGTCATTTTCAGACATGTTCTGAAAAGGAAACACATGGTATATATCACAAAATTGTCTATGGAACACCCTGAGATTTACAAAAGTTTGCGTATTCAAAAATGTGGCATGAAGTTTCAACTAATAGAGACATAAAGTGCATAGGAAAGCAATGCAAGGTAACAGCCTGCCCATCCCATGGCTCATTAGAGAAGTGAACCCATTTTAATAAAAAATCCTCTCTATATTTTTTTTTTGTTTTGCTGGATGTTGGTTTTTACTTTATGTTGCTGCCAGTTATATTAAACTAGCTAGGAGATTCATAAACATCATGTGTATTTGTTTACACACAAAGGACTTCAACAAAGTAATCACATCTAGTTTCAAAGAATAGTATTTCTGTAGCTAGAATGTTTTAATGATAGTTTGTTAAAAAGATCTGTAAGGAGAAGTAAAACTTTAAACCAGCTCTTACCAGATGAGAGTTGGTTAAATTTGTTTGTTTACCAGCAGATGAGCCATTCTTCTAGGGTTAATATCAAATTAATGGGACTCTGTGCAAAGTTAAAGCCATTTTCTTTTCTGGTTTGGGTTCTAATCCAGTTCTTTATTGATGGTATATTTTCACATTGACTTACAGGCAAGGTTAAAATCCATCCCTGCTTTGCTTCTCAAAAGAACTGGAAATAAAAGCCTCTTCTGCAACAGCTTCCTCCCTGGAGATTGTCAAAGATACTTAAGCTAAAGCAGGTGAACAGACAGTAAACCAAAAAATTCCAGAACTGTTTTTAAGTTTTCTGGGTTTTTTCTCTTTTCTTTCTCTTGCTTTCTGGGTATTGCTTTTCATTGTAGATTGCCATCACCTAGCATACAGGAAAACATATCCTTTATGTATTTATTTTTAAAGAAATCTTCAGCTACTATAATTCATCTCAGTGGACAGTGTCAAACAATTAATAGAGAGTTACATTCTGGTAACATACTGTGCTACTGATTATGGGTGTGAGCTTAATAGAACATGTGTGGTCTGCTTGAAATCATCATCAGTGGCATTCTTGCTGGCAATTTTGGAATTCTGCTTCTCACAGTGAATGTAAAAGGACAGAATATTTCAAACGCTTTTTTAAACACTTGTAGTTTTAAAACAATGTGCAACGAAATGCCCTTCGTAAAGAGTTGTTCCTGGTAGGGAAGACAAACTTCTACCATACATTCTGATTTTATGCTATTTTGCTTCACATCTTTTTAGTACAGCTAAAAATATGGTATTTAAGTGACTTCAGAAGCTAGATATATTGAATTCCTTCATGTCTGCATGGTGAAATCAGGCAAAATTATGTACGATTGCAAAGTTTCAGGGTAAAACTGTAAATCTTAAAATAGAACACCATTTGCTGGAGCAAAGGAGGGTTTTGTGCTAAGAACCTTATCTGAAACATCAAAGTATATGTAAAATCACATGTTCTAGTGGAGATGTAGCTGGAAAACTCCTTGGACTTAAGAGCATCCTTGGCAGCCTTCTAGAAAAATCTTTCTAGAAACTGGGATGGGGGGGAGTGTTTCTTCCCCCTTCAACCATAATATAGCAATGAGGTTGCAGTTTACTCCTGACCTGAGCTGAGATGTGCTAAGTCTTGAGAGCTTTATGGATACTCTGGCTGAGAGAGTCAGCCCCTCTCTCCTTCCATCATGTGCAACTCCAAATTTAAGAGAGTAGTACATTATGAAAACTTCTGAGAAAGTGTTTTGTTTAGTAAATCACAAGCTTTGCAAACCGTCTTTGGAACATGGATGATAGTCTGGTTCTTTCTGTCTTTCTTACTGCCAACAGTAGGAAGTTTCTAATTACACATTGGTTCATAATGCTATCAATGATTTTCTGAACAGAACAAATCCTCTCTGTGTTTTTCAGCACTATTTTGCCTCTGGGAGTACTCACAGGAGTAAAACACAAAAAAATGTACTCCCTTTATGGAAATGTCCTGCAGAATTTACTGAAGAATTGTAATTTTTTCTAAAGACTTCCTAAGCTTCTCTCTGGAATTCTGTTCTGGTGATAAACCTGAAAAATATTATGGGTTTAAACTCTCATAAAAGGACCATGCTGCCGTTTTAAATATTAGAGAATTTTATTAGAATAAGTTACATGGAATCCCTCTGGTTTTATTCCTACTACATCTCAACTGGACTTTCCTTGTGGTACCCAGTAGATACAGAAATGCGACTTTGAAACTAGGATGTTATTCTGATGAATAAGACAGCAATATTTTTACAGTCAGGTTTACCATATAGATTTGACAATAGATACAAAACCTGCAAACACTCAGTCTTAACAGTTTCTTCCATGCGAATGTAATTTGGCAGTTTCCAATAACTTACAATATGTAAAAAGATATTTCTTAGAAAAACCATTCATACAGAGAAGCAATTTTTTTTCAAGATTGCATTGTACTCTAGACTATTCCACTTAAAGTCTCCTTTTGTTGTTCTGTTTAACAGGTGAACCTTTTTTCAATTATACAATTGACAAGTAGGTCAAAAGCTTAAAAAAAAGTCTCAGCAGACGTGAGCAGCTGCTTGCTTACTTAATAGAAAAGCATCCTTTGAATCTACTAGGATGCTTCTGAAGAAATGCTGCACTCTGAGCTATGTGTTTACAGAAACACTCTGGAAATAATAGGAAATTACAAAAATCGCTTAGGAATCACACAGTTATTGCTCTTGTTATTTGTGCCTCACAAACTTCCACAATTTCATAATGCCTCCAGCGCCAGAACTCCCACTCCAGCCACAGATCCTTAGTGCTTGAGGTAAGGAGAATCTCTTAGGGGTTAGTAGGATAAATCCTATGACACACATCTGAACAATTCTGACTCCACCCAGTAGGAGGGAGGTGTAATATCCTGTTCCTACTAAAGCTGTTTGAAAATTTTTATGTTGCATTTTAATGAAATGTCAAAAAGCTTGATACATTAGGACAAGTAAATAAAAAATAAGAAGGCTTTAGAAGAGGTATGCATAGATTTCCCCACTATGACTAATTATATAAATGATCAAAATGACTACTTTTGGGGAAAATAGAATAGTTAATATTTGGAAATAAAATAAAATAGAAGCAAAATGAAGTAATAATAAAAGCCCTTACACATCTTCATGGGTGTATATTTAAGACCTAAAAACAATGGAAGTTGTCAGCCTTTCTAAAGTTAAGCCAAGTTGTTGGTAAAGCCTGGAGCAATGTTGATTTAAACCCACTGGGACTTTGCTTACTAGTTTTGGTGCTCTTAAAGTTCATTGATTTTGTGTATTGCTGCAGAAGAAATCTCATTTTTACTATAGAGGCATGAAATAGTGATTACAATAGAAGGCCAGTCATTCTGACCACGTCTGTGTCTTCTTTAGTAGAAGAGGGCAATTAATAAATGTGAGTTTTCTGTAGTTATTGTTTGAAAACAAGCACTTTCTATAAAGGAAGAGATGAATTCAAGACAAGATTGTGGTTTTATAACTTCCCTGTCAGTTTAAAAAATACTAAAATATATGCATATTAAACAACATGCTTGGGTTCCCAGCATTCCATATTTAAAGCAAGTCTGGCTGATTTGAGCAAAGGCATTTACTTCTCTTGTTTATACCTCAGTAACCATCTGCGAGCTAAGTACTTTGCATCCGCCAATGCAAAGCAAGGAGGAGTTGAAACAATCACTTAATTGGAATTTTATAGGAAGGAATTTTACAACTCTACTTACCAAAAACCTCTGTCCATTTATGCTGTGCTTTCTCACAACTTTCTCACAGTCCTTATACTTTAACTGTCAATGAAAAGAAGATGATTATTACACCCTTAATTATAAGAATGGATTAAGACACTTAGACATAAGGCAAGCTTTGAGTAGATGCTTCAGGTTGCCCTTTTGTATGCTAGAGCCTGTCTAAATGGCTCATTTTGTTCTGTAAACATAGATTTTTAAGACAAGATTCTTCAGTGGACTTGAGGATTTTCATCCATTTAGGAACATGTAATTCCTCACATTTAAAAAACACCTCACAGTTGCCTGGCCCAAAGAAGTATTTGGAAAATGGATAGTTGTGGTACTGACTAGGATGAACAGTTGTGGAAAATAGGAAGTACAGCAAAAACGTTAGTGTCTTGGAAAACCGAAGGCCTGATCCCAGTCACTGAATTCATTGTTGATGTCCCTTGTTAATCCTGGAAATTATCTATAATATTTGGAAAGCTTTTCCACTATATTATATTTTATTTTATTATATTATTATATTATTATTTATATATCATATTTTACAGCAGCATCTAGGACAAGGACATGCATTTTAGAAGTTGATCATGTACATAAGAAAAGAAGACTCCTGGTCCTACCTGGCAAAAATTTAACAGTAATTTGGGGGACTTCGAAAAAAAAACCAAACCAAAAAACTAGCCACATTTAGCAAGACATGACTCTTAAATATTTCCAGTGGGTGTCTTAAGTTTTTAGAGAAAAAATTCTAAGCATCATGTGAGAACACATCTTATAATTTGGATCTGGTTAGAATGCATTTTTTCTGTTTCAAGTTGATCAAGTCCACACCAGAAGGAAGCCAAAGAGCGGGCAGACAACATGACTTTTTGGAGCCTTCAAGACAGAAGAATGGCTCTGGTCCTGCCTGAAACTTTAGTTAGTGAAAGTTATGCAGACAAATGATCTTGTGCTGCTGTGATAATTCCTCTAAAGCAGAGAACATCTTATAGGGAGCATTATGTCCTTTCTTAGTTCTATCCTATTTATTCATTTTAAGGAGTCATCTTGTAACTTGGTATTGTATGAGAACAGATCCTGAAAACATCTGAACAGCTGAGAGAATATTTTTAGGAGCCACCTTCAGTTACTCATATGCAGAAACAGACCTAACTCTGCTAAATATTTTAGGATACAGATTAAGATTTTTGTGCAGACTGAGGACTTAAACCTGTAAATAATGTCTCTTTCATAAAGTGAGTGTGATCATGACATTACCAGCACAAGTCTGTATGCAGCAGTGAGCAATTGCTATACTTGGTAGAACACATCAGTGTGACATACGGTTCTGCTTTTAAAAATAACCCTCAGGATATTACAAATACAAACATCTTTGCTTTTTCTAAAAAAAATTTAAAATCTTTAGAAATTATTTGAAGGTTTGGTTCTTTATTGGTCCTTCCCTATTTTGAATGCATGGTTTAAATTAACATAGGCTTTAAGTTAACACACCTAGAATCATTAATTAGATGTTATTTCTGTTAAATATGAAGAATTCTTATTTGACAGAAACTGAGAACTTTATTAATGCCAGTAATACATCATAGTATTTTTACATAAATTACTGATGTGTATGCTGGCTGAATTTTGCTAATATGAAGGTGTAAGCTAACAATGAATTGATGAAAATCTTACCACTGCCCTCATGTCATGACCAATCACTTTAGGTGAGAGAAGATTTGAATGTGATTGTCCTTTGAAAATCATCCCACAATTATCTTAGTTTAGGAGGAAAAAAAAATTGCTTATCCCTCTTGGACATGAATCCTGGACTTTGAACATATGGCTGCAGGCAAAATATATTAGTCAGATGCAAATAAAGCATTCCTAAGCTATAATATTTGAGCCTTTAATATGTGTCAGGGAAATTGTATGAGTTTAGCTGGGGAGAAGATCTGGTCACTTATGACAGTTGTCCAGAGCTGGCTGACTTAGGCTGACATTATTGTCTTACACATATTTCTTAGATGACTTTAAGCAGCTTTTGCCCTCATTCACCTCCCCAAAAGTGGAATGTCAAGATTATCTCTATCCTGGGGGGTATCTGGATCAGTAGAGGGGAGGTACTCAAAAATTCAGTTATGATAGAACTTACAGTTATCCTTTTATCACTGTTAAGAATATCATTATCAACTCTTTCAGGAAGCTATTTCCCTTCTTAGTCTCTTGTAAATGGTGATCCAGACCACCATGCACCAGTGTTGTAATGTTTTTCGTATTTGTCTGAAGCTGCCTGTTGATAATAATCTCATCTGTTCCATCTCCAATTCTTCGTTTCACTTGCCTGTGCCACTAACCCCTACACCCTAAAATTAGAGGTTTGCAAGTAGTTGGCAGTTTCACATCTCTGGAGATTTAGTAGACACAGACTTTGTGTTTGATCTGCTTGTTTTTATTAGCTAGTTTTGCATACTAGTATCAAACTTGCCTCAACTCCCCAAAGAAAACTCTTACAGAGTTATAGGAGCTGTTGAAACAATAAATTTCACATTATTTCAAAATGAAGCCCAAACTGTTCCAGGTTTTACAAGTCTAGTCTGACAGCTCACTTGAATATTAACCAGCTATGCTGGCTTTGCTTGAAAATGTTAAATTCCAGGCTGACAATTTTGGACTTTGGGAGGAATGTATTCAGTTGCAAGGAAGATGGAGCAGGCACTATCTCTGATGTGAATTGAAAAATAAGCAATTTACAGAGAACACACAGAAATGAAATTTCAGTAAAATTGGCTCAGTTACACATTCCTGGGCAATTACAAAGGTGTCAGCATTGCTGTGCAGAGGATATATATTGGCAGTGAATTCCTGTATTGCCTGTCAAATTATTAGCTCAGTGTGGAAACTCCTCTGCATTGTAAAATGAAATTTATAGATTGTCACAAGTGAAAAAGGTGTCAAAAGAAAGAGAAATGCCTGTCTAGTCACAAAAGGTAACATCAGAAAAATGCTAGTAGTGTTAGCTAGTAATCTTGAGCCCAAGAAGTTTTAGAATAGAGAAGTCAAACCAAAAAGCGAAAGGTTTTTCCAACTGAGCCTAAAAAAATTAGGAGTCGTGTATCCACAACTGCTAAGTTTCTGGCTGGGTTCTCATGGATGTGATTAGCAAAGACACTCAGAGGCTCATTTGTGAACACTGAGCAATTTGAAAAAAAAAATCTCTTCTGAAAATCATTGAAGAAGACCTAGAAAGCTTGCAATCTTCACACATTAATGCCTTCTACAGCTGTTAATATGTTATATCAACGATTGTTGTAGTAAAGTGTATATTTTCTCTGAAAAGCCATGAGTTTCTCTTATACTCAATTTAAAACACACTTCCAAGATTCATTTATAGATTTCACTGGCCAGTTTAGCTCAGCTTCTTAATTGTCAGTGGTTTTGCTTTTAGTTTTGCAGCAAGCTTTGCCAGTTATAAAAATATGTAAATTTAACACATTACAGTAGTTTGCTCCTCCATCATACAAAGACGAAACACAGTTAAACTTACCGTCCTAAAATATTCTGCTAAGTCATCTGGGTTCCACGTAACCACGTCTGAACGGTAGGGAATGTTTCGTAAATCCATTGTAAGTTTTCTCCTCTTCAGAGGATGTTCATAGCAGTGCTATTGATGAAACAGCCATATATTCCCTGTGTGTGACCACCTCCAGCGTGTCCAGTAATTCCTTGCCTAATGCCCAGCTTCTTCTGTTTAAGTCCTGTTTAAGTTGTTTTTTTTAATTTAGAACTACGGTGTTAGGACCTCCAAGAGATACTGCTTCCTCTAATTCAAAATGGTCTCTTCTCAGAAAAGTTGTCAGCTAGTCAGCCTTACCACTTCCTTTGTCTGAATATAAATAAGTAAACAAGGAAGCACAGCAAAGTGTTGAAAATGTTCTGCCTGCTACATACAAGTAAGCGCCTATGGACCCTATTTGCTTGTAATTACATACATAAATACTTATGTATTTACACACTCCATACAGTATAAAAATATTAGCATATTATCTGCATAGACATTGGTTACTGCTTCTGTGCAAGTCTAGCCCAGGCAAGCCCCCCTCCAAAGATGAAAACTTTCACTTAAGAGAAACTTCTTCAACTTACCTCACTACCTGAAGTGTCACATTATCTGTCTTTGATTTGTACAGCAATAAAAGGTTATTGTTGGAGTTGTAGGGAAGGAAGTATGCATGAATTAGGGATGGAATTACAGTCAGCATTCCTTCAAATAAGGAATTTCTCAGTGAAACTAAAAAATGGACAAGCTTAGATGAAAAATTATTACATTGTCATTGTTTCAGTGCTCCGTTTTTGGGCTACCTCTAATGAGGATTTTTGTGTCTGAAAAAGAATCCACAGAATCATGGTATTACCACAGGGACATGAAAGACTGCATCTGTCAGCATAGCCAGTTCAGGCACCATCCTATCAGTAGGTCCCTTTGGTGAGACTACATTTAGTAATTCCAAATGTGCTTGTTTTTTTAAAAAAGCCAGCATGTCCATTCTCCCTTTTCTTGATGCGGAGTTTCCTCCCAAAGTTGTGCTGGTATGAATGCTTGGGGTCACTGTTCACATCCGCTCCAGCAGTCTGCACGAAAGGTGGTATTTTCTGAGCTTCCTATATTAATAAGAATAGATGCATAGTTCTGAAACACTGGAAAGGAAAGTTTCTCTTCTTTCTAATGAAATGCATTACTCTCGCTATTTCTAGTCGTTGAAGACCTTCTAACCTTGCATTTGTAATTTGCAAGTGCATTGCATACGAGTGCATGTATTTGAGGTCATATCTACAAGTCTCTATAGTATTGTATATAAGAGTTTTCCTTTTGAAATTCAGTCTGATTTAAAGTAGCTTGCTTTTTCTGGAGAAATTTTGGTAAATGATGGCAGCATAGTATTTAAAACTCTAAAACTAAACTGCTGTAACAGCTGTTCTAAACAATGTAGCATTTATCAGATACATGATATAGCTGTGTTTATGGGTTCTTATTTTAAATGACCTGTATGAATCATCTGAGGCATGTACTGACAGTATCACAGCAATATCATCACCTCTTCATTGTAAATCTGGGTCTGGAGATGAAATAGGACTAAATTAACTTGTGACAAAGGATTCCCAAAGGAGAAGTTGTTCTGATGGTGCATTATCAGCAGTGGTAAAGGGGAGATTACACAGCTTACATCTCAGACACCCAATCACGCAGCAAGTCTTTCAACAGAGAAACAAGTTTCTTACAGTACAGAGACAGGATGAAGCCTGTGCTATAATTTCTAATTGTTCATTCTGTTACAGTATTTCATTACCTTCTAATCTAATTTCTATCCCAAATCCAGTGTAGCAGTTCTAATTTCAATTATGTTATTCCTTATTTGTACTAATGTAAAACTAATTAGTCTGGTCAAAATTTATTCTGATGATGTTATAGAAGAATCATAGCATCATTTATTCTGATGCTGATAGGAGAAAAGCAGGCACCTTTAAAGTCAATCTCCTAGTCTAGAGAGCAACTAACACAGAAATTCTAACACATTTATCTCATCATTATTATTTCCTTGGATCCTGTCTATGTCACTGGGAGTAATTGTAGCTACATGCAGTTTTCATTTAGCAAAACCCAGCTGCACATGTACTTGAGCTTTGTTTTTGTCTAGAACTTCTTTTGTAATGTGATAAACACTTAGGATGTGGTGGCCAGGTGAGGCTTGCTGAGGAAACATCACTTTGTATGTTCTACATTTGAATTTTCAGATATAATGCTAGAATAGTGCAAAAATTTAAAATTGCATTTCCAACCTATGTATGTATTTGAACATGTCAATGGAAAATGTTGTTCAACTCGCAAATAACCATGCATGAGTCATGGCCCCCAATCCCAGACTGCAGAGAGTTGTTTTGAAAGATGCTTTTAAATGTCTGTCTTTGTGGCCCAGAAATGCAATGTGGCAAATCTTATATTCCACAAAAGGAAAATATTGATCCTGGAAAAAAGACCCCACATTATTTCCTCACTCTTTTCATTGTTCTTCTGATTACTCTTCCCCTATTTTCGCACTTTCTCCCTTCAGAGTCACTGTTGTTATCTCCAGAATTAGCACTTTCTCCTAGGTGCTCCTGTTGCCTCCAGTATCCTGTGCTCAGAGAGGCAATTTCAACACTGATGGTCACCAAGAAAGGAAATCAAGAGAGAAAAAGTTAAATGTCCACACTCATGCAAGCTCACATGCCAGAATCTCTAGGCAGATTTGGGTAGGAGTGTAAGGGAGGATGTCTGGGAAGTAACCACGTCTGATCTTTACAGAGGAAGACAGAATGACTGCAGGGATAGCGTTAGGGTAGTCAAATGAACTGCAGCCAACAGACAGGACCACAGAGAGTTCCTGGGGAAGAATGTCAAGTTTGACAGGCTACATGCAGAAATTTGGTTGATAACTAAATACATTTCAGAGGTAACAATCCTAACTGTCTGCTGTGAATGATCACATGCTTTGAATCTTAGTAGTTCAATCTTATATTGCAAGAAATGAAGACACAATAAGTAGGCAGCATAAGATACATCTGTTCTATAATATAATTTGTTATATACTTCAGCTGGCAATCTTCCATGAAATGGATTTGAAGCTCTTTCTTAGATTTTCAGATGCTGAGAAACATGGACACTACAACTATTATCACGTGCATACCTTTTCCATTGTGACCTTTTTTCCCCTCTTTTTAAAGAATTAGATCTTTTATAGTTGATGCCTGCAGTGATACAACCTTCACATAAAAAATGTGTTTCTTCAAATAACAGCTGCCAATGGTATAGTTCTTTCAGATGTAGTGATGGTCTGGTGACTGATCTTTGAAAATGTGAGAGCCTCACCATTTCAGGCACCGCAGGAGGGAAATTCACACTGCCCACATTCTGCTGCCTTCAAAGAGCCTCAGTATTTTCCATTTTCTCTCACGTCTTTCTGGTGGTGTTCTGTGCCGCAGCACCCTGCTTTAAGTGGAGTCAAGGGCTTACTTTGAACAGCTTTCAGAATGGCTTATTCTTCTAGAATAACTCAGTTGACGTGTCCATTTTCCTAGAGCAAAGCAAAAAAAGTTCAAACTTTATAAGAATTTAGTCTTCATGTTCATCTCAGTCCCAAAGTAAAGTGGATCTTTATGACATGTTTTTCTTTTGCCCTGCTCAATTTTGTTTTTAAAAGACTTGGGTACTTTCTTCCTTTTATTCTGGGAATATTTACCATTGCCAGCCTATATTTCCTTTTTTAACATTGCATGCCTTATTCCCAAGCTGTATACCTAACTATAACACATGGAAAAAAAGCTTTCATTTTTATACCCTTTAAAAATCACCACGGTATTATTATATATTCCTTGCTGTCTTTAATAATCACTGAGCCACACTTTGTACTCCTCAAATGTCCTTATCCATTATTTCCTTAATTCTTGTAGTCAAGCATTAACCATTAATGCAATGTCAATGCATTAATACAAGATCCAAAACTGAGTCTTTGCCAACTGAAAAAAGTTCTTTTGCAGGAACGGAACTACGAGTCTTCCTCACCACCTTGTGGCTGAGTCACAGACCGACACCAATCACGAACGACTGCTATTTTCAAGAGCAGGGATGGACACTGAATTGCTAACGCTGTACAAATTTGATACTTGGTTTATATACATGGCACTTCAATTGGACTAGCAGTCGAGGTAGATGCTAACCAACCTACCTGCATCTGAAATATATGGTTTGAATAAAACTGTGTCTGAGACACTGGCTTCAAATCCAATTTCACAAAAAAAAAAATTCTGCGTACTCTTTCTGAACTCAGCCCTCAGCAATGATTTTTCTGGATGGAAAAAAAATGTGCAGACTTGAAGAAGCATATTTTCTGTTGCTAGTGAATTGTGTTACTTTGAGTAGGTGGAAATACGGAATTTCGACAATTCTAAAATATCTGAAATCATAGAATACAGCCACTAGAGTGCAGCTGAACTCTATTCAGAAAACAGAAAGAATCCAATACCTATTAAGGTGCTGTAAAAAAACAGACAAGTAGTTAGAGATATTCTAGCAAGAGTACTTTTTTTTCAGGTACATATTTTGTTCCATTCTGTTAGGGCCATAAGTGGCATAACGTGTCTAGTTTGTCTGGAGATGCTGCAAACAAATGCAGAGGAGAACACCTAGCAGACCTTAGAATGGATGTCTACTGAGGAAAGACTGAAAAAAATGTTTTGCTTAGTCTGGGAAAGGGAAGTTGGAGATGAGGGAAGGAAAAAGGAGACAAACTTAGTGACTTCGGGTGATAGCAATCCATTGTTCTTGTGACCTGTGAAAGGCTCTGCTAACAAGAAAATCAGATGCAAGCTTAAAAAGTAGGTATTGCAGATTGAAGAACTCTCCTGCCCAGAATTTGGACTGTTCAGTGCAATTCAACAGGTTGATTCATAAACTACCAAACAATGCCAGCTGTACTGTGGCTCGGAAGGAAACTAAGTGGGCCAAAAGGACAACTGGAAAGGATGTTCTGTTTTGGATATCATATCCCATTTTAGTACAGTGTCTTCCAGGTATAGAAGTCTAACAGCAAACACGCAGGTTTTGTAAATGGATATGCAAGTTTGACAGAGACATTGGAGTTATTTACGGTGAAAATGAAGAAATTTAGAAATATACCATCTAGTCTGGGGTAACTGCTTGGACTCTTTCCACCTGTGCTATCAAAAAGTACAGGTTTCCTCCCACCAGCTCCAGACAAGACTGCTGCCAAGGGGGCAGCTGCAGGGCTCCGGTTCCCCTCAAGGCCCTCTTCTACCAGTGCAGCTCCCTTTTGCTGTAACAGCTTCTGCTCTGGCTCTCACCTGATCCCTGACACTCCTGTCTCCTCTGCACCACTGCAGAATTGGGCTGTGCCATGCTGTGCTGTGGGAACCTGCCAGCTCTACAGCCAGACCTCACCCAGTGGCAATTGCTTTGATTATTTTGGGTTTTCGTAAAAAGCAAAATTAAAACAAGGTTGAATGTTGCTGTTATGGTGAGTAAAAGCCTGCTATTTAGGTCTAAATATAAGGAGAGGTGATCAGGCTCAAATTATTTTTATCAACGCTGTAGTCAAAAGAGGGGAACAAAAGAGTCCCTGAACAAAGTGATAAAACCTGGGAGAGGAAGAAAAAAGGACAAAAGTGAATCCAGCTAGGGAT
This sequence comes from Calonectris borealis, assembly GCF_964195595.1. NCBI lineage: Eukaryota > Metazoa > Chordata > Aves > Procellariiformes > Procellariidae > Calonectris > Calonectris borealis. Next base: position 5,521,472 of record NC_134326.1, on the reverse strand, counting down.
GTTTCCTGTCTGTGTCTTGGGTCCTATATGCCCTGGTTTCCCTCTGAAGAGCTGAAGCAGGGTGGAAGGTGCTGTGACATGCTCAGCAGTGTGCAGGTGGCAGTACCAAGCAGTGGCCATCAGTGATGAGAAAAATGAAAAGTGCTCACCTCTGCAGCTACTCACAAGGATGGAGGACAAGGCTGGGTTCAGGACTGTTGCTAAAGTATGCCCTACAGGGTGATAGTTTTGCCTACTATTGGACTTACCAGATTGCTTTTTTTTTGGTGTGGTTTCTCCTTTTCTTGAAAGAAATCTGTTGTTTTAAACCCTTTTGAGTCAGTGTTTGTGAGTGGGCTAATACTGCCTCTTGCACAATGCTGAAGGTAGTTACTGGGGAGTATTTAATGTTATTTAATTTCTTTACTATGGAACAGCACCTGGTAAAGGTTATATATGGCTTTGTAATTTTGCAGTGTATCTGAAGTTGCATACAGCTTGTTAACTGGATGCTGACTGAGCAGTGACCTCCATTCAGGCTGAACTCTCTCATGCTGTGAGGAGGTGCAATGCAGGCCCTAGGAACCCACTTCAGTACTCTCAATATCACAAATAGCGCTTGTGAAGTCAAAAGTGATCTTAAGCTGCAAGGAGGAGAAGCTTTCACTGCAGTTGGGTAAAATACATGTAAGACATAGCTGCTTTTGATTTTTCTTGGTTGAGAGTATGGCTTTGAAAGGAGCTTCCAGGAGTGCAAATGCAAGAGAAGACATTTGTGCAAACCATGACAAGGGTTGGTCTGCCGTGCTCACCTTTGGTACTGGCCATCAGCGTCCGCAGGAGCTGTTATCCCTAGATGGCGCCGAAGCCCGAAGTATTCCCGCTCGGTGCTTCTGTAGTACCCTTTCAGTTTGCTTTGCCTTTTTTTTTTTTGCTACGTGTTTATTAAAAAAAAAAATAAATTAAAACTGTTCTCTTTTAGCAGAGACGAGTGAACAGTAACAAAAATCTGATTTTTATTTCATCAGTTTTTTAAACAGCAGTATTTCAATTTTATCCAACTATTCTGACAGCTAAATATATGATGATTATTTTAACTCAGCCCATTTTGTTATTTTTATCAAATGAACTATTGATACCACTAAACCACTTATTGGCTCTGATATTCAGATTGTAAGTGATCTCTTTTTATTTAGACAAACAGCTTTTTTCTTAACCTAAACAAAGCTAACTTTATAGGACTTGCAGAGTTTACTCTGCTTTCAACTCAGATCTGTACTGGTTAACAACATCAAATTTTGTCATTGTACCCGTCACAAGGAAGGCTTGACAACCCAAAGAAAACAATTGCTCTTAAGTTTAAAGTCAATATCTGGAGTGAATGTTGCAATTGCAGAGCATCCATACACAAACTCAGAATTGGATTCTGATCCTAGTATATTTCAAATTCTCTAAATATTTAAACAGCTTACTGAACAATAAGAAAACCACTAGTGATTTTGCAATGCTGAGAAAAAGAAAAAAGCTTCAACAGCTTATGTGCTGATATGTGTTCATTTCAGACCTTCAGTGAAAAAGTTTTTGTCAATCCTGAAAGTTTTTGAGAGTGAATTTCATGCCAAATCAGAAAATATGTTACTTGTGAGGCCGTTTTGATGAAAATAATGATATTTCAGCTTCTTAGTTATACTTACAACCCAGTCATGCTATTGGCAGTTTCTGTTATTCGAGCAGTGTTCCTAGCAGACAGAGCAAGAAGCTGGGACTCAGAAGAAATGCTTAGCATTCTCATCTTTCCAGCACATATTTTTTTCTTGCAGGCAGAGAAGACACCATCACATGAATGCCAGAATGTTTCCTCCTCTACAGATTTCCTTAGGGCTTCTGAACCAGTAGATGCACCTAAACCAGCATGGTCTGGAGGCACAGATATCTAAGAGAAAAAAAGAGCTGCTGCTAACCACCATAGTCTCTGGTATAGTTTTGTTTTTAGTGTTAGTTTTGTTTTCAATATTTATATTCCTCTCTATGACTGGCTCAGAGTTTCCAAAGAGCTGAATTCTCGAACACCCCGTGCTTTTCAAATTTTCAGTGTCACCTTATGTTCAAAATAAAGTATGTAAGAGATTTTTTTTTTCTCATAAACAAGCATTTTGCATATATTTTAATTTGCATACATGTATAGTACTATGAGCAGAGTTAGAAACCATACTTTTTAATCCTCTGGCTCATTATGAAGGAGGGTCAGCACAGATCAAAAATAATTATCCAGTTGGGGTAGTCCTAATCAGTTAGGTCTCTCATCCAAGATGTAGATTAAAGTAACAGCAGTGTCAGAGTAGGATCTCACCTTGCTGCTTGTTGATAAGTGACACAATACATTCTGTCACTAAGGGCAGAAGTGTCCATTGCCCAGAGCAGTGTAGGGATGCGATTTGGGCCTCCTTCATTGGCTACAGTGGTGGAAAAGCTCAAAGCCTCAGAAGGAAGACCCGAGACTGCTGAACTTTCGCACACATTTAAAGACAGCATTAGGTGGTGCTGCAACTGCAAGAGGTGGTCCTTTCCGAACCTCTGGGTTCTGTATTTGTGCTGCTCCTGCTTGTGCCAGCATGAGCATTGTCATGACCACATGAAGAAACAGGATCAGGGATTTGGCTGCGCTAGCTAATTTAACAAAAAATAATGATGAAATAGTTGGTTTCAGACTGTAGCTCTTCCCTGATATGGCTTTGTTGTATGACTATGCAAGTGGTTATGCCTGCACAGAGTAGGAGGTGTAGCATAGCAAGAAAAATTTTTGGCGCTGGGTCTGCGGGGAAGTCTGGGCTGTTTCTTTTGGCAGCAATGCCAGTTCAGACTGTACATTAAATAATAACACAGGCAAAATAGATCGTCCAGAAAAAAATGGGAACCTTTTTCATTTTTACTGTATAGTTAATCTCATTTCACCATATTGTTCTGGTTGATGGGGCATGCACTACTTCTTATTTAGGATTTAAACTTACAGAATTAAAATCCTATTTCCCAGAGAAAGTTGAGCATTCTTTTATGTGCTTCTTATATTTTGACTGTTAATCCTCTGTATAGTTTAATATGTTGTGGAATTTAATATGTTGCGCAATTCATTTCAGGTAGTTTTATTATAAGTGACTTGTAAATAACAAGCTGTGACACTGAAAGAAAGCTGAAGGCAGACACTGAAGTGTCTGAACTGTCTGCTACTTAACTCAGCACAGTAAGTGTTGAAAGTTTCCTACAACTGTCTATTTTTAACTATTCTGCAAAACTCCCACTTGTTTCTCATCCAATATCACTATTATTCTTAAGTTATTCAGGTTCAATAAAGAAGATTCTGCATTAATGTTTGTGTGAACTGGATATATGATATCAAGTCTGTGAAGAAATAGAACTGCTCTTTATTATACTTACTTGTCTTTTACGTGGGTGGTTTTGGGGTTTTTTTTTGCTGTAGAAAGGCACAGTTTGTCATTGATTCTGTGAACAGATTTTCTTTCTTAGTGTCCATATACTATCCTACTGGGCACTTCTGCTCACCACACTGGATTGTGATGAAGTTCTGGTGATTACAAAAGTCTCACATCCAGATGTGATTTCTGGCATATGTGCTCTGGCTTGCAGGAGTTCAGACATGAGAAGCTGGTTTGCCTTCAATGGTAGCAGCTCTTCATCCAAGGACCTTCTCTCTGGTTATGTCATATAGATTTGACTGTCTTCTACTGTCACCCCATGCCAGTGCATTTGGACTGTGTGCCTAGCACAGAAGTTAAACAGAAGGTAAGCAAGCCCCATAGTTGAAAACATGCCTCCAGTCTTCCATAGAGGGAGCTGCTGATCTCAAACAGTATTTATAAGCTAATAGATTTTCCAAGGCATTATGTCACTCACAAATTAATCTTGCTCATGATATAGCATGTCTGGATGCAGAAGTAATGAGTGTATACCAGGAGACTGCAAGCACCTGCTCTGCCAGCAGAAGTCTCCCTTGTATGTCAATATGAAAGATTTAGCTCTACTTTTCACCCATTTCTCACTTAGAGAAATTCTGTGCTTGGATCACTCAAGAGTATTTGCCCATATGCTGTGTTCCTGTGCATCAGGGTCCTGAGGGCACTAGTAAGCCCTAATGGCCCTGACTAGCTTCACCTGGGGCCTCCACCCACACTCTGCCCATGGTCTGGGGCTGTATTTAAGCTCACCTCAGGACTATGCTAAGATATTTGTTGTTGAAAATTTCAGTGGGCAGAGAGAGGTCTCCTCACATAAGGTAATATTTGCTTTCCAGTAAAACTTTTGCTTTCAAGCAAAGTTTCTGCTTTCCATTCTTCATTGCATCAGTCAAAGGCTTGACAGTACATAAGTGGGGACGATGAATGCCTGGGTTGTTCTAATTGTAGTCATGTAAAGACATGGGCTGCTCAGTGCTCTTATTTAGGTTGCCATGTTACTTTAGGATGGTCTTGAAAATGAATGACTTCCTAATGTTGGTAGTTTCTGGAGGGTAATCTTGAGGATAAGCTCCCTGATGCTGTTATGAAGTGTGTGTGGGGCTGTTGGATGCTTTCTTTTTTTCCCAGCATTTGCTCTGATCTAGTGGTGTTGGGGAGCTGAACTAGTTCTCCCGTAGATAAGAGGGAATGTAAGTAAGGAGTTGTATGAATCTGGTTCCTTGCTGTGTAAGATGTATAAACAGCATAGAGGAGCAAGATGACAGAGATCAAGCGAGCATCCTACGCAGCTGGGTGCACACAAGCTGCATGCTTGTGGCGCAACTCCAACTGAGAAGCTATATAGCTATTTTAGTTGGCAGTCAAGCATAGGCTATTAATTCCTGATAGGGAGTGGGACTCCATATCCCCTGTGTCAAAACTGTGCCACTATAACTACTTTCTGATTGTAGTTTTTACTCTTCTGGCTGGTGTGGCCATGAGAAAAAGTGCTGTACTTCTTCCCTTCTGTAGGCTGTAGACATGCTTACTGTTACACCAGCAAGACCACTCTTACTGAGTTTCTTATATATTGTTCAGTCTGATTAATCCAGATTGCTTGAACATTTGTGCAGAGTCCTGTTAAAGGTTGGCTATATAAGTTTATATGTCAGTGCATCAGCTATGGTAATTTTTTTGCACTACCTTGATTAACAGGTGAACTTCATAAGGAACTTTGAATTTTTCATGCTATTGTTGCTGCTTCTTAAGACCTGTCCAAGTGAGACTGGATATGGACAAGATACCTACTATGACCTGGTAGAACCAGGTACTCATTTACCTAGGCAGGCTTGTTCTTGCTTACTAGTTTGAATGTTTATAGGTCAGAAGCATGTTAAATGTTTCTTGCAAATAGAGACAGTGATATCTCTAGTGAAAAGAGCAAATTTAAAACCCTTCCTAAAACTTGTGAACAGAACTTCTTAGGTGCAGGGTGAGACACCTCCTTTATTCCTCTGCCCTGAAGTATAATTTGGAGCAGATTTGGGGGCATATTTTCTTCTCTATCTAGGCAATATACAGAAACTATCTCTTTTCACCTTTGTGTACTTCTGCAGCAACAGACTTACCTTTGTGCTTTAATGTGTTCTGCGATATGGATGCAGCCCTCCAGAGGTTATCAGGTGAATTGATGGGGTTTTTTGTCTTAATTCAGCCAAGACAGAATCATTATTGATCAGCATGAAGTTCTGTAAAGAGATTAATATTGTGTTAAGACTCCTGGAAATGGATCTGTATACAAATCTTGTGTTTACTTGGCCTTTCCTCAGATTTCCAAAGTAAAATTGTTGCTATTTACATGGAGATAAATATCTATAAATAGGAGCAAAGAAGGGATATCTTCCATGGCACATATCCCATGTAAACAGCTTGCTAAGTGCTTGTGCTGCTCAGTCAAATAAACAGCTGCCAGTTGCAGACTGCTTTTGGATAATGTTGAGAATCTAATGGACAGCATAGTTCCAGAATGTGCTTTGGCTGCCCGTGTTAGTGCGTGGACGGTTAACAGGAGAAGCCATTTGTACAAAGGGAGCTCGGGTTCCCATTTGTGCTCAATAGCAGTCAGAGCTATGTTAATACAACATCTGTCTTACTGCAACTGCACGTATAATCACATTTACTTTGCAGGAGGACATGTATTAATTATATATTAATAAAAAATCAGTTCTCTCTAGGTGTTATTAGCTTCAGGCTCCAGTTTCTTAAATCTCAACATTTATTGAGACAATTTTTGGTTAAGTGCAGAATTTCATTTTAAGTGAATAAAAGCAATAGTGTGCTTCTGTGGCTGTGAACCAAGTCAAGCTCTGTTACCTTGGGCTGTTGTCAGAGCTCAGGTTAATGTCATTTAAGTCTATATGGAGGAGGAGCTGGTGTGTGTGGCAGAAGCAACATGGAGGTGTTGGTGGGGAAAACAGGTATATGCTGAGGATAGGTCTTGAGGTGATGAGGGCAGCAAGGACACCCTGTCTGCTCGCTCAGGGTTTGTAGGGTTACTGAGGAAAAAGTTCTCCGGAGTAGTTCTCACGCAAAGAACTGAAACTGGATTGGGGGGGTGGAACCGGAAGTGGTAAGCTCAGGGCCAGATCTGTTATGGAGATATATGGCCAGTGATCTGCTGATATTTACTGGTTTTGAAGACACTCAGTGATTCTTCTATGAGAACAGGGACAAGCCCCAGCCACTGACTGACAAGGGGGCATAACAGACTCATCTTGTCTCCCCATAGGCTCTACTGTGGGATGAGGTGTTCCAGCCCAAAGCCATGTGCAAAGCAGAAAGCCGCGTGCAGTTCAGAAAAATGCAATTTGTTGCAAATGTGCCTTAATGACATAAGAAATACTTTCTTCAGAAAACATGAGCAACTTTACACCCCATCTTCTTAGGCATAATAGAAAATTATTGAACAGTGTACGGAGTCACTGGCTGCAGGGATAGGAAAATAGAGCACGTCTAAGGCAAATGTTTGCAGAATCATGAGCAGTAAGAAAGATGAGAGCATTAACTGCAGTCATTGAGGGTTCAAATCAGTTCAGATCTTCAGCTGGACATGATCTTTTTCAGTTCTCTCGAAATACTTCATCTTTGCTTTAAGCGCTATATTTGGTCTGAATCTTTTGCTTATAGATCACTGACAGGCGACAGAGGGCCTGTTCCAAAGCCGGGTGGATGGCATGGGAAGATCCAGGCTGGGGCTTGCTGTGCACTTTGGCTAAAGCTAGAGTGTACTTGCTTTGCTATTAATAAAAGTACTGTGTAGACTTTAAAAATACTTTGGTTCCAGCAGTTAATATTACACCCTGAATTCCTTCTGCCAAATTCATAGGATAAAAGATTGTAAGAAATTGCTGGGACGAGCAGGGTAGAAAAAGCACTGAGGTGGAGGCTGGGTTTGATCCACTTCATATGTGGCTTTGGGTATTTATAATTTGAAAGGATTGATGAAAGGAAGAAAAATCACTTGAGACTTGTCAAATAGTAAGAATCAGTCCCAGGTGGGGAATATATAAAGAGAAGGCTGGGTGGGAAAGGGAAAAAAGTTGATTATAGAATTATAGGTTTTCATTTTACTGCAGCATTTGCTGGAAGAGGTACAAAATGATTTTGTTGTATTTTAAATGGGCACAGGCTTTGGGTAACTGCATTCCCTACAATGAGATGATACTTGCTATTTTTCTGCAGAGAAAGCCCAAAAGGCAGCTGTTAATTCTGTAATGTAACCTATGGGAGCAGTTTTACCATGGCTACAATGTGTTTTAAGGTAAATATTTTTATTTATTAAAAAGTAGTAAGCAAGCTAAAACTGTGGGTAGAACTGGGAAAGAATTCAAATCATATTTTAAGCATAGTGCTTTCTGAGGCAGAGTTAGTTATGTTCACGTCTTGAGCCACAGTATTTCCATTTCCCAGTGTTTATTATACCAGAATTATTCATGAATTTAAATCAGGTCTGAACACTGATCTTTGACAGAAAGATTGTAGCTTTCCTCTCCCAATCAAGCATATCACCATTTTCCAAAGCAAACTGTTCGCAATAAGGTATGTATAGTATAACATTTAGTAATTTAATTATTTCTAAAGATTTTTTTTTCTGAAAAGCAGTAAGTCACATTCTCGAGTTTTGTAACAGAGAAAGCTAATTTGCTGAATAAGCTACTGGTCAGAGATCAGGTGATGAGGAATCTTGCACGGGGAATGTAAGTGTCTGCATAACTGATGTTTTTCATTACACTTATTTTCCCCTGCAAGCTCTGCATGTAAAGAGGTCACATGCCTAAGTGTAGCAGGAAAGAAAATAGTGTCTATTTCCTCCTAGACCACAATAATACTTTAAATATCTCCTTTACAGCTTTCTCTTACAGTACTGCCTTGCTGCAGCTGAGATATGGGCCTTATTATAGCAGCTACTTCCGAAAGGCACAGTTGTCACCCCAGATAACTTATGGAAAGATACTTCAGGAGTTATAGAAACTTCTTGGGATCCCAAGATCCACAAATCCTACTACGTAATATTTAGGTATTTCAGCCTACTTAAACATGTTAAATTTTTACTGAAGTACCTTGCATGTATATGAAGCACTGCTGTTCTTGTGCTGGCTGGGGTGTCATAAATTTGCATTCCTCACAGCTGCCTAGTGCAAAGTGTTGTGAGACTAAGCACGCAATGCTATATCCCTTTATAGACCTTGTAAAGGAGGCTAATTTACACTTTACAAATGAGGGATTGAAAACTTCTCCAGAAAAAATTAATTTTCTAGGAATGACTGACTGTCGTCATAGACAACATCTTCCTGTGTGGGTGCAAGATCTGTTCCTTTAACCTTTCCCTTTTGCTAATGTAAATGTGCAGGTGTGGATGAGCTGGAAGGTGCTTGGATGTTAGAGGGATGAGCACAGCATAAGAACCTGTATAGCATAGAATATCACCAAGGTCACACAGAAAGCATATAGCAGAGCAGCAGTTTTAATCCATGTAGTCTGAGTTCCAGTCCAGTGCATTAACTGTCTTCCTGAATTAGTCATCACTTGGCAAAAATCTGAACGATTTCGCAGATTTGTGATTTTGTGCTACAGAGGTGTTACTTAGTTATTAAACCAGGTATTTCCTGCACTGTAGTAACATTCAATGCATATTTAGTCAGGAAGCCATTTTGCTATTACTTATCCTTAGTAAGAAAGGATCTTCTGTGTGGGCAAGGTGTTGCTGTGCATCCATTTACCACCACTCCTGTGAATTTGGCAGAAGGAATTCAGGGTATAATATTAACTGCTGGAACCAATAGACTTATGAGAGCACAGGTAACAGTGTGGCTGTTTTGATTTGTGTGAAGATACTGGTATGCCCAGAGCAACTAGTAGAGAGGGAGAGTGTAAAGATGACTTAGAGCCAGCTTTGTTTAACCATGGTTGTCTTTGGCTTGAGGGAGAACCATTCTCTTCCCCCATTCAAGTCCTATTCTTCTGTTTTTACCCTCTATTACGGTTTGTGAATGGGAGTTTGCTTTGAGTGGACATGAATTCAATGTCAAGTCAGACATCTTGGAACCAACAGCCTATGTTAGGCTGAATGCAGTAAGACAGGCCCACTTCAGAAGTATTTTGAACCTGTTCATAGGTAGCTTCTGATGAGCTGTGTTTAAAAGGAGTTGCAAGTGACACATAATTCATCTAAATTTAACTTCACCCTTCACAAAAGAACAATTCTGAAAAGGAAAATATGGTAAGGAATTTAATTAGATTTCCCACTGTTGAAAGCTTATGAACAGCAGCATAATGCAATAAACCTGATAATGAGGATAGAGTGCGGTGTTAGTGAGGCCTTGACATTAAAGGGAAAAAACAGATGATTCTATGGGACAGCAGTGTTGCGAACAGATGATCTGTATTCAAAAGAAAGTATAGTGCAAACATTAAACTTTAATGGAATAATCTCAGGGGGAAGGTTATTTTCATGCAGCTGAACATTTTTCTTATTAGCATAACACATGGTCACTTTTGCAACAAGCATAATAATGTTGTTCATCATCCATTTGTTCTGTGTAAAGGTTAAGTCTCCTTGGAAGTATAGTCAAATAAACTAGTTCACTATCCACTTTGGAATGCATTCTCCCTGTGATGAGGATATTTGGGTTCTAGGCACTACTTCAATGCCAGTGGAAACTACACATTTTTTTTTTTAATATTTGAAAGAAAGGGTAGCGCTAATGCTTTGCGTTAGCCACCTTTGGAGATCAGACTTCCTTATGAAATGTCTGTGTGTACTCATCTTAATGTGTCCTTTGTGAGGTAAATGGGATTCTTACTCTACACAGAAAGCATGGAGAATGACTTGGTCCCAAAATTTCAAGGCTAGGTACATGAAGTGAGGCATCTGATTTCTTAACAAGGAATTCTTCTGTTCTGAAGAGATTAGTGGTGGCAAGCACTGGCTTATTAAAGATGTCTAGAAGTTGAGGCTCTATTTTGAATATTTTTGAGCCCCAGTGATTGTTGAGGTTGGACAGGGCTGGTTGGTTATAACTTTAGCAGTAATGTTGAGGTGCATAGCTCTGGTAATAGACCATGGATTGCACTGGGAGTCAGATCATTGGGAGTTGGTCACTACTTGATTCTCCCATTAGTTCAGAAGGATGGTAACCTTTGGGAGCCTTTTTCCTTTCTGTGCTGTTTCAGCTGTGCTGCCTTCTTCATTTGTGAGAAAGAAGAGGAATGGCTTTACAGGCTTACTATGGTCTGCTGTATGGATGGTCTCAATCACGGAATTAAAATACTATTGTCAAATAGAAAGTTCAATAAGGAATCAGTAAACACTGAAGCTGTAATTACTGGAGGCTGAAAATCACTTAAGATCGATAATACATGCTAGCTGATATCTGAGTCCCAGATGAAACCACGCTCTGAAAGTTAAATATTTGTTCCTGTGAAGTTCTAAGAATATTCTTTGCCCACTCTATGATCCAAGTCCATTACCTTCAGGATTTTTTTAAGAATTTCATATAATAGCTAGAGGCAATAAGTTGTTGCAGTCCATGCTTTGTACTTGGTCCAGTGTTTGCTTTTTATCTATTCTCACACTCGCTGTTATGAGCAGCACACTTACTGCCTTTTTCATACAGAACTTCTGCCTAGCTCTACTCTTTCCTTACTCCCTCCTGCACTAGTAACTGCTATTTTTTATAACTATTAGAACTAAACCCAGTTCTACAAAGATACATTTATACACAGCATAAACACAAACTGTATGTGAATTTAAGCTTGATTTCCTGTCTGTTTTCTTCATGCAAACATTTTAGTTTCTTTAAAAAACAAGTATTTTAAAGCGATGTTCTCAGGTTTGCAGTAAGAACACTGTACTTTCTCACCTCAGTACCTGTCATTGAAATCTGCCATAGGCCTCTTAAAAAAGTTAGACTTATTACAGCAGGAAGCTGGGTAATATAGTGATAAGAGCAGGAGACTAACAAGGATGAAATCAGATAAATGTCCTAAGCCTTTGATCAGTCATCTTGAAATGGTTCTACTAATGTCCTCATCACAGGAGGATTGAATTTCCAGGACTGAACCTGCTAGGTCTTGAGTTCCCCAGCTCATGCTGAGTTTCCTCACTGAAACACTGAGTCACTCATGGAGATGCCTAGGACCTTGGTGGCTCTGGTTGATGATCAGCAGAAAGGACGTGTACAGAACACTCCATTACTACTCGTTATTTTGGGAACACTAACATATGAATATGTATTTGTTGCAAATACATAGTAGGCTGTGACTAATTCATTTATGAATTCCCTGAATTATGGCTGGTCATGCTGTATCAGGAGTTCACTTTTGCATGTAGAAAAGAACCCACTGTGATTTCAAATGTAAATCAGCAGGATTTGTGCTCCTAACTTGAAAGCTTTCATAAATCCTATGCAGGAAGTCTATTTCCCGTTCTCCCCTCTTAATATTGTAAATCATGGTTAAACTCTTCTAGTGTACAGGTTTGTATCCTGATGTGGTGAAAACTGTGTGGTCATGTTTTTTGCAATTTTATTATGAGCCTTACAATACTCATTTTTTTACTTTAAAGCTGTAGTGCTTAGAGTGTTTAGATTTTTATTAAAAAAATAATTTCTGACCTTTGCAGTAGAGATGAGAATCCAAAGATCTCAAATAACAGAACCTGAATACACACTTAAAATGTACTTAAATATGTAAAAACTCATTTATGTAGTTTGCTATTTGCTGGACTAAAGTCTTATGAGTAACTCTGAGTCATCGTATTGTGGACTTCGGACTGAAAATCTGTCTTGGTATGTATAAGCCATGTTAAGCATGCAAGCACAGAGTGCTTGGTGTCTGGAACAGGGAAGTGCTTATTCTGTGGGTAAAAAAACCAACCAAACAAACAAAAAACCCCACCAAAACCACAAACAAAAAACTTACCTCAGGCTTTAAACACTGAATATGCCAAGTAATGTCACTGTTCAGTGTTTTCATCAGTTATGGTATCTCTCTTATTGGTAGGTATTAACTGAAGCCATTAAAAGCTATGGAACATTTTATAACATAATCATTTTAAAGAAGACATTCAGAACAGTGGAAGCAGACTATGAACAGTCGCTAAATATTTCTGAAATGTGAACTCTGTAGTCTGTCACTCATGAAGAAGTTATACAAATTTATACTCGCTCCATCTTTAGTTACTCATAAATCTATTGTGATGAGCTGAATCTTTTTCTAGGTTAAAATCAGATGTCTCTAATAGTAAAGATTAGACGCTATATACTGCTAACACTTAAACTGGTTCTAAAAACAGAGATGATTAGTAGGCTTTGGTCCCCTGCTCAGTTTACTTATGCTCTGTTATTCCACCTGAGGACTTGGAATATTGTTTATCATGTCATTCAAAACTCAACTGGATGATGACAGGAGGCACAATTTAAAGTGAGTTTAAAAAAAAAAAAAAGAAAAAAATTCCTAAAGACTACAGGGGAGATGACTAACAATGCTTAGGGTTTTGATTTATAACTGGAGACAATGCCAAGCTTCACTTGCACTGGGAAGCAAAGTCCATATTTTGTTACCAACAGCAGCCAGCATAAAAGAAAAATTTAAAACATTTACCAGCAGTAAGGATGTCAAAAATTGCATAATCTATCAAGCATGCAGTCAAAAAAAGTGAACGTCAGCTAGTCTTGACTTCTAAGGTCTATGTTTTTCTGCCAGTTTTTAAATGGCTAGAATATTTTCCCAATGAAACAGTTGAAGCTTTGCAGTTTGTCTTTCCAAATTAAGATAGGCAAAGCATTTATGCAATCCTGTCCTGTTTATTGTGTTCTGAGACTGAGAGGGACTGCATGATTTAAAGGACTTTCTTCTAGTTTTTGATTTATATGCTGATCTTCCAGATCACTAATTTGTCTTATGACAGTAGAAGTAGCTACAACGTCTGTTGCCTTGTAGGCTGTGGGAAGCATATTGAGTAGCTCACAGTTTGTTTTCATTTTATATAAATATTGACCTTCTTGTAGCAAAGGTAATAACCTCTGTAGGGTTGCACTATGTATTGTACTAATAGATCAGCTCAAACAAATCTTAAAGGTTGCTGCCTGAGTACCTGTTTGATTACTGCAGTTATCTGTCTGTAAATATCTAAAAATGCATCTGTGAAGGAGAAGGTGTTTGAAATTAGGTTCATGGTTCAAGATGCCAGATGTAAAAGAATCGGCCTTCCATGGAGGCTTTGCACATTAGTACACATATACTTGGGCACAATAATATTTTGTAATCACTGTAACACTTTTTTCAGAAAAACCATAGCTAGCAAAAGTGTCTCATCAGCAAGGTTTATTTATAATGACACTAGACTGGAAGCAGACCTGCAGTAGGGATCCTCTAAGGAGGACTACAACGAGACAAATATGGTGTTCTGCTAATAGCAGGAAAAGGGACTTTTAATTTTTCTGCTTTTAAAACCACAGGGTTTTGGAAGGCTCAAGACTTCTGTATCTAATTTTAAGTGATTGATATAGGAGTAAGCACACAGTGATCTCACCAAACTATGCACAGGTAAGATGCTGTGTCTGTTATGACAGCCTGTTGTCACTAAGACAAAATAACGCACTGGAAATTTGCAAGTGAAATACTGAAATCAAATGAATTTGTGTGAGAAGTAATGAGCCTTTCCTTGTCAGATTCACTCACTCCTAATTACAATCCCAGTAGGACAGTAACAGGCTAGACTCAGCAGGTATGTTTTAGCTAATGGAAATTATTAGTTTACACTTCCAGAAAAGGAAAGCGAAGAAGGGAAGAATTTACTTTCAATTTTTTAATGAAAGTAGAAGAATATAAAGCTAGTAGTACTTCAGAGTTGCTAGGCAGTCTCATGGGCTGAAGTCACTTAGTATAGTCTGTTTGTTTTTTCCCCATGTTGTGACTGTATTTGCATCTATCCCAGATTTAAGGCTCTACATTACAACAAGTTGTAACAAGTTTAAATGAGTTTTCCTGGATTAGAGAACTGAACTCCCTTAAGAGGATGCAAATAAGCTGCATATCACCACTGTGGTATCAGGAATCTTACTTGGCCCTTCTATCCTCCTACTAAACAACTTTGGCACACATCTTGTTATTAGCAGGTTCTGGAAGCTATAAATGGAGGATGATTTATCTTGTAATGAATCCAGTAATAAGGCTGCCAGAATTCTTAATGGAAATTAAAGCAATCATACGATGTTCATTCTTTCTTTTATTTCCTTAACATTAGTGTCTTGCACTAGTTAGATATTCAGTGTATCATGACTACTATTAGTGACACTTCTAACTTATTTGTTCCAAGCCGCTATATGTTCAATTTAGTTTCAGCTATTTTGAAACCAAAAATGCTGATTGCAAAAATCAATCTCTGTCAGTGTGTGACTTTGGATACTGGGTAATGCTACTGTGCTGGTTTTGGCTGGGGTAGAGTTAATTTTCTTCACAGTAGCTAGTATGGGGCTATGTTTTGGATTTGTGCTGAAAACAGGGTTGATAACACAGGGATGTCTTCGTTACTGCTGGGCCGGGCTTACACAGAGTCAAGGCCTTTCCTGCTCCTCACCCCACCCCACCAGCGAGGAGACTGGGGGGGCACAAGAAGTTGGGAGGGGACACGGCTGGGACAGCTGACCCCAACTGGCCAAAGGGATATTCCATACCATATGACGTCATGCTCAGCATGTAAAGCTGGGGGGAGAAGAAAAGAGGGGATGTTCAGTGTGATGGCGTTTGTCTTCCCAAGTAACTGTTATGCGTGATGGAGCCCTGCTTTCCTGGAGATGGCTGAACACCTGCCTGCCGATGGGAAGGAGTGAATGAATTCCTTGTTTTGCTTTGCTTATGTGCGCGGCTTTTGCTTTACCTATTAAGCTGTCTTTATCTCAACTCACGAGTTTTCTCACTTTTACTCTTCTGTTTCTCTTCCCCCCGCATCCTGCTGAGGGGGGAGTGAGCAAGTGGCTGTGTGGTGTTCAGCTACCTGCCAGGTTAAACGTGGTTCTTACAAAAATCAATAGAAAAGCCTGAGAACACTTAATTCAGAATTGGGCTGAACCTGTATACATTTGTTCTTTAATAATCTAAATTCTTTCTATTTAAAACAAGGTAAAATTATATAATCCTTTTACTCATTCAAGTATTGCTAACAAAATTTAGTACATTTTGGCACTTGGAAATGGTGGGCAAGTTTGTTCAAATTATGCTTTTATTGGAATAGGGAAAGGTAAAGAAAATGAGCCATTAATTTTATTTAATAAAAGTATAGATTAAATGTAACATAGTTCTTTTGCCAGGAATTACCTAGCATTATCTAAACATATGATATCAGCCTTTTACTTTGCACGAAATCCCTGTTATTATAGGTGAATATTTTAATTGCTTCTAATTGGAGGCATGATCCAGTTTTGAAGTCAACTATAAAACTCCAATTAATTTCAAACGGTTTCTGAAAAATATATTTAAGTCAGTCTATCTGGCTGATTTATGGCTGTCTCTGGCCTGTAATAATACAGTAACAAAGACTATTATGTACCACTTTTATCGATAAGTGATCCTTTTCCCTTGATGTTATGAATGCAGACCCACAACACTTTGGGGTGTGTAATGGTAATGTTTGCCTACATTCTACAGCAATATATGGTTTCTCCTTATCTGAGGCACAGGTAAAATGTTCTCAGTTCAGGACTGCTGAGTAAAGAAGGAAACAGAAGGAGAGAGTAGGCAAATGAACATTTCAGATCACAGTGCAAAACCCATTTGTTTGTTAAACAGTTCCTATTGTTATGATTAAGAAAGAGTCCCAATATGGAGGGACAGCTGGAAGGAGCAGAAAGAAATAATGTTGTACTCAAGTAAGGAAGGCACTATTTCAAAGAGTAACGGATACAATTTATGAAGGAAAAGGGCAAGCCAAGGGAATGACTTGCTGAGGCAAAAATGGATGAAAAGGTGATGAGATCTTCATAATAAATCTTTAAAAGTAGACACAGAGTTTAGAAGGGAGCCTGTGGGTTAAGAGTCTGGAGACAGTAGTAATCGATGGATGCCCACCCTTTCTTCAGGAAAGAAACAGACAAAAAGCAATTGAAATCTGCACTAGTCAGTGAGAGCTCTGCCAGACAGGGACTGCTGTTTTGTAAGATGACTTGTGAATAGGATTGTTGTTCAGCTGTGCAGGTAGGTGTATGCTTAAAATTTATTTTAAACAGGAACACAATGAATCTTTTGCATTAAGATGGGTATGTACATCACAGTAAATTATAAGGATTCCACTGGGTGAATTAAGGTTGTAATAATCATATTCAATAGTGAATGAAGATGGTCAGGCTTTAGCTCACCTATCTTTACTCATCTGTCTTACCTAATCTTCTAGCAAATGGAGAGAAACAGAGAGGGGCATCTCATATTTGTTTCTTTCTTTACTCAATAGTCCTTGTCTAAAACGCTATCATCTGAAGATAGCCGGGTTCATTTGCCCTCTAGAAATGTGCCGTTCTCTTCATGGACTTTCAAGGGGGTTGAGGTGACTAGCTTAGCCTGGGGGAATAAGGTTAAATGGTGCAAATAGGCATTAAGAGACCTTATTGCTCATCTTATAAAGAAGAAGCTTTAGTATTTTTAATTTTTTTGTTGTTGTTGTTGCAGTTTCACTGATTTCTGCTTCAAAACTCTCTTGAGAGATGTGGTGGTGTGGCTTTTTTGTTGCCAGTGCTTAAAGCATTAGTTTGAACTTATTTAAATTCAGTCAACTTGTTTGTAATTGAGTCAGTTGTTTTTCCTGCTCAGGGGCAGTCATACTAACCTAACTAATCCAGAAAAGAGTGAATGTATTGATCAGTCTAGAATGAGGTGGAAATTTTCTTTGAAATCCATAAGATCTGTACTTAATTCCACTTAACTTCTTGAAAAGAGATCAACAGCGTGAATGTATATTACTGTGCTAGATTGGCTCAAAGTATATTTCTTTCACTCATAAATTTGCTATGTGCTTAAAGATGTATTAACAATCCTATGATCTAATAAACAGCTTCCCCTGCAGTGCTGTCTCTTACAGTAATGCATGTGAATGTGTGTTTTCTCAGGGGTGTTTGTGGGTAATAGGTTCTTACTGTATATTTCTGACTAATGGATAAATCTAGAGTGGATAAAGCAGATAAAACTGAGTGGGTTTTTTGAGCTGTGGGGTCAGCCCCTGCACCCCATTCTATTTATGGCACAAATTATATAATAAGTACTCAGGAAGACTATTGTTAGTCTTGCATTCCTACAACCTTAGGGAGTGAGCTTCCCTGCAGCTCCCAATTACAATGCTGATCCAAGCTATTGGCAAAAACCATTCTCCTAGTTAGGAAGAGGAGTTGGCTGCAGAGTCAGTTTCCTGATGCAGTTTTATTTATTTTTATGGGACATTTAATTCCCTGTACATTGCAGGTCTCAAACAGCAGCAGATAATGTCCCTGTGCTTGTTCCCACACTGTCTCTGCAGCTGGCACTTTGCTTTGAGATGTTCCCCTTTCACTCCTAAAGGTGAGTGACACCATGTGCAATATGTTATCTTCTTGAGGGTCTCATGCAACTTCTCAGAAGTTGCACTCAAACTTCCAAATACATCAGGCACCTTGTGTGCCTTTCCTAAGGTAGATGTGTTTTCCCCACAGGCTTCTTCCTGCTGTTTCTGCTACACCATTATGTGAAGATGCATAATCCCCTCCCACAGATAACTCTGCCAGAATACAAGACTGCAGTTACATCCCTACTTCCAAGCATCTTCCTTGCTTTTAATCACCCCACCAGTAGTTGCAAATGGAATTGCATAAAGAACATAAGTATTAACATCTTGCTACAGCGTGTTTGGTTCTTTTAGATTACAAAAGCTGCTGTTCCTTTTTGAAAACTAAATGTTAAATTCTGGAAACAAGCAAAACCAATTTTGCCTTTCATCCTTGTCTATCTAGGCTAGATTTTGAAGGAATTGATACAACTTGCAAAAAATTGTCAGAACCACCTACTTATAGGACTACCATGTTCCTAGTGTAAAATAGTTCAGGCTCAGTGGTCCTGGCTGTATCTAGTCCTATAGCCTTTGTACATGCTTCTAAAACCTTCAGAGGGTCTTAGGTTTTTCCCTTTTCCGGTAACTACAATTTTTAATATCTGTTATTCTAACAATCCCACTTTTGATTTCTTTGCTTGATATTGCACTCAGTTCTGGGAAAATTTTCTTTAATATAATAATGAATAAATATTAGAAAATTGGATAATAGGAGCTAAATGTGGGAATTCCTCAGTACCTGTTATCATTGGTGTGATTTAGGAGTATGCAGCAGAGCATGCAAAGACCAGCTGTTATCACAACTGCTAGACTTAACTTTACCCTTTTTTGGTGACAATACAGATCAAGGTGAGACACTTATAATGAAATGACATAGCATTCCAAAACTGTTTCTTTGTCTGCAGATCAATTCCTTCTACACAACCCCCCTGGGATTTATCATACTAATTCTTTAGTGATACTTGAAAGCTTTTGATTACAATATCATGGTACTCCCAGAATGTGCAGTGGATTATTGAAAATAGGTGTACTTTGAAACATCCTCTCCCCCAGATCTGTCATATGATTGAGCATCTCTGCCTAAGAGCCAAGTGGGAGATGGAACAAAGGAAATAATTGTCACTTTATAAATCTTCAGAGAACTACTACTAAAAAGCCTTTGTAGTTTTTTCTCACTCTTTTGTGATGATCTCTTATGCATGACACTTTGAAAACAATGATAGATTATAAATTCATACATAGGTTAAACAAAACTGGCAGAGTTTGGACAGGCTTGACAAATGCCTTCCCCTGCATAAGCATACATAGCTGATAAAATGAAGCTTACAGTTGTCTGAAGCTTACAATGCTCAATATGGATAGTTATCGCTTTATATAGAAAATCACTTCATGTACTGTCAGTTTTTTAAAAGTTGACGACTGTGGTCTAGTGTCAAAGCAAGGTGCAACTTGGCTCTGCTTCTGAAAGGGCAGAAAGTTCATCATCTAAAACATTACAAGAGAAGACAGTTATCTCCACTGCTGCATCATCTGAAAATACAACTAATATCTTCAGTGTGCTGGTTGAACTCACTTAACAGGCTTCTTCAGAAAGTACAGTCATGCATTGGAAGTCAGCAGGGAACAGAAAGAATCAGAGCCTTATCTACTTGAATTACTATATAAAATGTTGAAACCCTGGCCTGATGCATAAGAGCTCATTTTAAAGGAAATTACCTGGCTATATTATAAATGCAAAGTTTACCCACTCTTCTCTATTTCTGCAATCTGGTCCCTTTATGTATGAGAGAAGATGCTTTATAACATCCCAAAGAAGGACATAGGTTTTCTGTATTTAAGTTCAGGGCAGTAAACAGGAAGGATCACATTCACAGGTGAGTGGATTGCCTACACAGGACATCTACCTAAGGACATCAGAATTAGAGTTCTGCTCTAGATCCTTACAGGAGGGTGACAGGATAATCTGCAAGTGCCAATCAAATTAAGATGCATGTAAACACAGAATGCTCTAAACCACAGCTTGGAAGGAAACACTATATTAATTTGGGGTGAAACACTGAATTAATTGACAGATTGTGACTTCTCTGCCTAGTTCAGCCTAAAATGTGTTTAGAACAGAATCTTCCTGTTCTTCAAAGTGTCTAGAATGAAAATCAGATCCAGAAACTGCAATATGTGATGGTGGAGCACAGCTCTGACAAACCAGTTGAAATATCACCATAGAAGGTTTGACCCTTTTTAATGAAAGGCTTCAATTTGTAGTAGAAAAACTAACCATCTTTAGACAACTAAATGTATCAATACAACATAACCTTTAAGGCAGGAAATTGAGGTCGCTTTTCTACTGTTCTCCCCTATCTTGCAGCCTTGTCTATTTAGACTGGTTGGCTCCTTGTAGCAGTGACTGTTTTATTTTCTCTACAGAACCTCATGCATAGTTGAGTGCCATAGTGAAATACTGTAGCAGAGCTTAGAAACACAGATTTATTGAATACTACCGTAGTGACTTAGTCAAAAGGGCAACTTATTCTTGCACAGTATTGCTTAGGGATGTCTTTGCAAACACTACTTTCCAACGGTCTTTTGAAAAAGAATGATGAGGTAGACCCTGAGGAAATTAGTAGTTATGGAGATATATGCTACAGATGAACATATGAGTCAGACCAGCATATTTGAGGGTTTCTACACATTTTAAAGGGCTAAAGATCTGGAGTAGTGACCAAACTTATCCATAGCAGTTTTGTCTGGCAATTTATCTGCTTTTTCCTTTCTCTGGCCTTTTGATTTGATGCAAGCATCCGACATTTGTTATTCCATGTGGAGGACAGAGGCACTGAAACCCCTTGGGCAGCCCTTCATCACCATATGAAAGCACAGGGAGGTGTGTGAGCTTCGTCCAGGTGGACTGCAAAATGCTTTACAAACCAACGTACCTGCTACACAGAAGAGAACATACAAAAATTGTAACTTTCTAAGTAGAAAGGAAAAGGTCCTACATGATTAGGACCTGGATAAAGATACCTTTCCTTCTGAAGAGATCTGAGATGTTACAAAACACCTAGAAACTTTACTAATACAGCCAGTTTACTTTGTAGCATCACTTCTGTACTTAAGAGAAACGGTGACAGTGAGAATCATCTTGGACTCACCTTGGTAGAAATGTTTCTTTTCCCATATTGGGAGAGTTATCTTGGGATACAATGTTTTAACTTAGAGACAGTAGGCCACTGTAATTGTCCTTCAATAACTGAAGTAGCAAAACTGCAGTTAAGTACTTAAGCACTTAAAGCTAATTGGAAATTTGCTTTTGATTCCATTGGAAACAATTTTACTTTTTCTCACTTCATGAGCTTTGCAATTGCAAGTCAGGGCAGCTGCAGTCAATCGCAGCACTTGAGTTGGTACATATGAGGGGGTTCCCACAGGGCTCAGAATGTAGAAACAGAAACTCCAGAGGTAAGAATTGCCAGGTTTTTCTTTGTACCTATCAAAAAAGTGGACGGTACTTGTAGGTGCTATTGATGTACAATTAGTATTCAATTTTGAAATTAAAAATGCATTCCCTGACTTTTAGAGTACTTAACATCAGGTTTGGAGCAAAAGGTATATTTACTATTGAAATAAAAGAATATATTTGGGAGCAACTTGCCAGGGGCAAGTTCTGTTTGGTGAACATGGTTGGCTTAAAAACAACAAAAGCCGTTGGCAAACCAAGATAGCTTGAGGTCAGTATGTCTTACCCTGCACAAACATGTATGTAAGCAAATTAAAATACAACAGTCTGGGTTTAAACTGCTCTCAAGAGAGACCCATAAAGGATAGGGTAAATGAAGCACTTAGTGGCTAAACGCACAGGGTTAATTAGGCACAGACACAAACAAACTCAAGAAGTATATCCAAGTATCTCTCTTACTTTATGAATTTACAGGAGGAGGAACATTCCTCAGGAAAAAACCTCAAGAGCTTTTCAAGAGCACAGAACAGACTTAAATACTTTCTTACAAGTATTTGTACCACAACTCGTATCAAGCTTGCTTACAATCATTCCTTTCTGGGAGAGGAATCTTTCATATCATGTGTCAGATTAAAATAGCATATCATGACTAGCTCCATTACTCTTAAATATGTCAGGACCATGAAAAAGCATGAGTTCTTCTGCTTTTATACTTACCCTTCTCTCTTGTCCTTGCAGGATGATATTTTTATAGCTTGATTTCCACTGAAAGTGCACTTTGAATATACAACCATCAGCTTTTATGCTTAACAGCCAATTAGTTGGCTAGATCTAACCAACACAGTGCTTCCCTCCACAGCAGTCTCACCTTCTGTTCCTTGGACAACATGTGCTCTTGTATGATGTCCTGGCAACTGAACCCTGCTGCAGCCAGCTACCACATCTGCAAGGGAGGAAAAGGTGGCACTGAAGGGCTGCTGCCACCTGCCTATGTCTAAGTGCCACAGTGTTGATCACCCAATGGCTATTGCTATGGTATGACCCACAGGGAGAGTGCCAGAATCTGGATTCTACCCCCTCAAATCTGATAAAGTTGGACAATATAACAGACTTTTTTGCTCCAAAGATCTGATGTTTTGTGTATTCAATTATTAAACCTTCAAAGATTTCGGAGTTCAGGTGTGCATCTTGGGACTACACCTACTCCTGTGTGCCTTGATATACTGAAGCAGACTAAGCATCTGGCACCAAATACTGCATTGTACTTCAATAGTGGCATGATCATGAATTGTCTTGTAAAGGCAATAACTAGCAGACATGAGTGATCATTTATTTCTAATCCTGTATGATGAAAGGGGCGAATATATAATAGGTCTTAAGGTCCTACAAAGGTCTACAAGTTTTGATTAAAAATCAATATTCATCTCAGCATATCTTAATATAATTGGATGCTTGTGCTTTTAATTAATTAATAACCTGGTGAGTCTCTAGTTAGCTGTGTGAATGAAGCTGACTGAAATAATAGTAGGTGTGTGAGTGTAAACTTCTAATTTACTGCCAGATCTGGCAAAACTTCTGCCAGGTCTTTGCAGAAAGGAACAGAGACCCAGAGATGCCATGGGCCCACCTTTTAAGGACTAATTAATCAGTCCTACCTTCCCTTGTTTGAGAAACTTAATAGCAAGTTTCTCAAAACACTGACAGTTTTCCTTGTCCTCTATCCCCAGTTCATGCAGGAAACGTGGTTCTCTACTGTTATTGATATTACACTGTTTAAGCTACCACAAGAGTACATTGTGACTACCCTGATCTAACAGTATTTTATAATCAGTTTGGGGATAGTCAAACAGTATAGGGCAAGAACTCATGTTTGACATAAATTAGTCAAACCTTGTATTAATCTCACTGACAGTTTTCTTTCAGAAAAATTAACCAGGAACTAGACTTTTTAAATAACTCATTTATTTGCTAGAAAAGAGTACACTTTAGGGGCAACTTAAAAGCCATTAATTCCAACTTAAAAGTTAATGTTTAAATATCTTGTTTAGATTGTTTATAATGAAAATATCAACTTCTCTGTTTTAAAGGCATATTTAACATCAAAATTAAGTACAGTTAATGAAAACTATTTAAAAAATAATTCTGCATTGGAAAAAAAAAACCTCTCTTCTATCTAAAGGAAATGTGCTGTTAGAGTAGCAGATGTAGGGCCAATCTTAGCTAGTGAAGCTCAGCCTTCTTGCAATCAGAAGTCTTCCAGCAATTGTTTTTAATTCTAATTGCTTTGTCATTGCAAGTCGATCTCTGCCAGTTAAGTAAGTTTGGTATTTACTCCAGAAGTTCCTGCCTCCTCAATATTTTCACGCTTGGTAGTGACTTTCAGATTTCAACCCACTTGCCTATTTCAACAGACCTGAAAGCTTGGTTATTGAATTAGGAAGACCATGACCACAGATTCCTATAGATCCAAACTGATTTGGCTTTGTGGTGGAAACATTGACATTTTAATGTATTTCCTACATCTTTTAACAAAAAGATAGCAGATGTCTGGCTGGCTTGACACAGATCAGAGTAAAGTTGCTATATAATTTATAGTAAGGCATTGTTCAGGTACATTCCTGACAGTATGGTGCCTCAGGCTCGGTATAGACACGAGGACTCATTAAGAGCAAGGCAAGTCTTTTGATATGTCATTGTATAGTCACTCATAAACATAATATGATTTTGGCTAGTAAGAAAGAACAAAGCAAATCTTTTGAATGATGGGATTTTTTTGTATTTTTCGTTTGGCTTTGAATTTTGAAACTCAGCGATTCACAAGCTTTGCCCTTTGGTGCTGAATTTTGAAAAACACTATTGCTTTTTCTTTGATGGATCTGATGGCTCCGTAAACTGTCAACCTTTCCTTAATCCTGTAAGGTGTAAGAGCAAGGGGTAATCAAAACCATACTGCAGTTATTTCTACCTCTCTGCTTGTCTGGGAATGCATCTGTGGATTCTGTAGTAGTCACAATACTGAAATAGTGGCCTAAGGGCTAGGTGTGTACACAATTTTAGAAGACATGAGAAGCTGAAAGAGAAAATACACTTAAATGCTCTTCATTGACATTAGAATGCCAATCTAGGAAAACAGATTATTTTGTTAAGCAGCTGTCTGACCAACTCCAGAGTATCAAAGTAGACTCATAAAGCATGGAAAGGCACAAAAGGGGATTTGTAAAGGATAAGGAAAATCATGGGAGAACAGTTTTGTAAATAATCCATAAAAATAGTAAGATAGTAGTACAGACGTCTGAGGATAGTAAAAGAACTGGGCCTACTGAGGCTTGCCCACTCATTTCAGAACCAAAAAGAAAGAAAATCATCCTTCCTCTCTTCAAACTGTCCTTTTCACAGTATCTAAAACTTCCTGAGCTCTTTTCACATTGCATCAGTACATTCTCCCTAGCTCCGGTGGCTGTTCTTTTAGTCTATCTTCAAGTTGATTGCACAGCTGCAGGAGAGGTAGGTATTCTATCAGTCTTCTCCTGCTGTTACAGAGTCTGTCATTTTATTGCCTCTTTGATGAATCTCAACAGCTTTAATTGATTTTAAAAATAGAATTGACAAAAATAGGATAAAAACAAAAACATATCACCCACTGCTTTTCCTGTATAGCATATTATAATTGACTTTCAGAGCAACCAACAGCAATACTCATGGAAGCAGTTCACCCAGCAATTTTTTAGTTGAAGCCCACTTCTGCGACATGAACAGTTTACCAACGGGTAAGATGGGTTTTCTGTTACGGAACCACAAAGAGCTTGACTCAGTGAGGGAACCAAGTTCTGTAGTCTGTGTTATGCAGAAAGTCAGGAGGCACTTTTCATTGTTGGTCAACGTGATGCTCACGTAAGCATGTACAAACAGTAAAGTTTGGAAGATCAGTTATCATTTCATCTCCTTTTAACTGCTGAAACTGCTATAGTTCTTACAAATCTTACATGCTTCACTCAGGGATGGGGAACACTTTTAAATTCCGAAGTTCCACAGCCAGAAGTGATGGAGAATAGTGGTTGAAATTGAACAGCCTTTTCCTGTTAGCAGGCTTCTTGTTGTTTGTCTTGTAGATCCACCATAATTCCCATTACACAGTAGCAAGATGGGAAGGCTTATAATGAGGAAAAACCTGTAGTGAATGAAAGAGGAGGGGAAGATGTTTTAAAGTGTAAGTGTCTACAGTTAGCAAGAGGCTAATTAAAGTCCCTGCTTTTGTTTTTGAGTACAGTGATGTGATAAGTTGAAGTTTGACTAGAACTTACTTCTTGAATTGAAAGTATTTCTGATCTTTCAGAACTAGAGTTGCCTTATAAATATTCATAAAGTTGCCTTTATAACTTTGTTCTAGCACGGACCACCTGGATGATACATGTACGGTGAGAAGTGGTACTGTAAGACACTGGAATTGATGGCATAACACACAGTGGGAACAGCATATAATACTAATAAACACATTCTGAAAGACTGAGCTTGTCTAAATGGGAGAATAATGCAGAAGAAAACATTGTTTCCCTTTTAATTGTATAGGTAAGTTGCAGTGCTTATTAATAAAATACTAAGGCACAAGACGACGTGTTTTATTGCTCCAGTAATAGTTGCTTTGGGTATGTTGAGAAGTAACCTTGGACCATCACTTCCTCTTAGCTGATAATTAACTAGGAGGATCATTACAGCTTAGAATAAATTTACCAGCCTCAGAAAGCCTTGCAAATAAGATAAATGCAGGGTTTGAAAAGTCATTATTGCTCATGAGATGAGGTGGCCTTCTGCAGAAGTTATTGGACTGGGAGCTAAGAGACCTGACTGCTGTAGCTGCCCCACGTACAAACTTCTGTTCTTGCTGGGTATGCCACTTTGAGTTTAGTTACCCTCTTTCCTTCCAATCATTTGTTTATTTTACCTATTTATACCTTGGTCTGGCCCCATAGGAAAACTAATCTGATAGACAGTCCTGTTTGGGCTGTCAGCAAATAAGTACCTCTGTCATGATCTGTGAAGAATGGAGGATGATCAAAGTGTGTCTGCCATAAACTAGTACATGTAAGTAATCTTCAGGGAAATTTTGCTTGCTTCGCATGTATACTTCTGGGGTCTGGTAGAAGTTTGGAAATGTAAAACTGTACAGGAAGTTCTCCTTATTTCTCCAAATTCTTACAAGCTGATGTAGAGTTTAAATAAAATCATGAATAAATCTCAGATGCAGTGGGAGATGCACATATTTCTGCACCTCAGCTACTCTGGCTAAATTCTCTCTGGCTGGTATAATTCAGAATAGTGCTGATAAGCTTGTGCAATGCACAGTTTATACTTCATTTCAGATGGATTTCATTTCATTAGCTTTAAGACAGAACAAAACAGCAACAAAAATTCCACACAATGAACAGCAGTGTTCAGAACTCTGACAGCTTTCCCCCAGCATGCTGCTTTGATTCACAAGGTCCTTAAGCCAAAAAGCTGTCATGTTCTGATTTCTGACCCACAGTAATCAACCTAGTTGTCTTTGGATGAGTGTGCAAAGTTCGCATTATGCTAAATTCATTCAGGTGATGAATATGGGCTGATGTAAAAGAAACATTCCCTTAAAGACCATGTTAGGGCCTTGCAAAAGTCTAGTGTGAAGGGTGGTTGGGGAGTTGGCTGCTTTTATACAGAAGTAATGATACTGATAAGGAGCATGGTGCTTAATAACTCAGAAAACTCAGAATACTGTTGCTGAGCATCCTCAGAGAAAGCTAGATAAGCATCCCATTCCCTCCTCTAAGTGTGTTTTAGCTGCAATAGCTGCAGAACTATTTGGCAGATCATGGAGCAACTCATGGAAGTAAGCAGTTATCATCTACTTTCAAAATGTTCAAAATCTCACCAGGCACCTGTGTGTGCTGGAGTGCCTGAAAGTGCACATGTAAAATAAAGTAGTACAAAAGAAACGTGGGGGAAAATTATCCTCAGTCCATTGATCCAGCTGACATATATCACGTGGCTGGGTTGTTTGGAATAGGATGCTGGTTCTCAATCACCTGTATCTAGTGATTGACTAGTTCTTTTCCTTAAAGTCTGTCTAGATCTAGTAGATAGAGTAGTGGACTGTGATACAGGTTCTGTCACTTGCTGCTGTAAGAAATAGAGTATGCCAGCCTTTTGGCACCAATGCTTTCATCTGGCAACTAGGGAAAATACCATCTTTTTTGGCACTTACCTTCTTATTGTTTCCAAAGTATTCTGAGACTTAGTGATCAGAGTTCATTGGATTAAAAGATAATTTAAAATTTTAAAAAGCATGGTAAATAAAATAAAAAAAAAAAAAATTAAAAACCGATTAAAAACTAATTCCAGTGGCTTTACTATGCATTGGAATCAGAGAGGAACAAAGGGCACCTGTTATGTGGGGTTTATGAACAAAGGCTATTGATGGTTAGAGGACTGCCTTTTGTACGATGTGTGCAGAAAAATGAGTTGCAATAATAAGAAAACAGCAAACATCAGGAACGAAACCTTACATTCGTTCAAGACAATAGATAATTTGTCATTGTTAGCTGAGCCAGGACTTCTGCCTTTTCCCTTGATGTATTTTCTTAGAACACTGTAGTTGAGAAGAACATGTACTTCAAAAGGATCATGGATAAAGCCAATTTGAATAATATTTATTATGAATCTACATGTTTAATTAATGATTGACTTTTGGTTTTTAGAATGAATCTCAACTTCCAAAAGTTGAGTATTTATAAGCATTTGTGGATTTGCCCAAATCCACAACAGATTTCACTTGAGGGTAATTTACAGAATGTTTGTTTTGATTATACTGTAGTCATACACATATGGTTAAGATGCTGATTCCAGGATATTATGTCTAATCTGTGTTTTGCTGATTGATGAATTTTAAACAAGATTATAATGGAACTATCATTTATATTTTTATTAGTGGAACTTTCAAGAGTCATGGAAACTTAGAAAGAAATTCTCACAGGTGTCTACAAATTCACAAATGATATAATCAAATTATTGTAGCCTGTACTGAATTTTATTGCTCTGTATCATAACAGTCTCAGGGCTGCTCTTCACAGGGCAACTATGACATGCTTCTTCAAATGGTAGTTGTGTCCAAAAGCCATTTATAGCTTTCCATCTATTAGAGATTTGCCATTTAGTCATTATCAGAATCAGGCTGTTAACAGCCACGTTTGGGTGTGTGCATAAACTTACATCTGCTAAAATTGTAATTGAAAGGGGTATAAACCTATTCACAAAATCAGACAGATATTGATGCAATTGCAGTTTTCAAATAAAAAAATATTTCCATAAGCTTTCAAATAACTTTTTTAACATAAAAAAAAAAAAACCTTTTCAATTTTTTATTTTGAAACTATTACTTTATAAGATTCCCAAAGAGGCTGGGCATGTTTTCTTAAGAGGAGAACAAAGCAAGCTTGAGAGTTGTGAAAGCTATGGTTGGATCAATTGTTTTGGGTTGTTGTAAACAGTCTCTCTTGCTTCACTGTGGTTTTAGTCAGCTGGAACATTACTGTTATACAGCTATTCCCTGCATTTAATTGAAGAATGATAGCTTCAAAATTGTAGGTTAGTTTCATTCACTTTAATTGTGATTTAATTGGGAAAGGGCTTAACTGTTTGTTCAAAAGCTTCAGCACCTATTTTGTGCCTAAACGAAAAAAAAAAATGGTGAAGGTAGAAGGAGATCAGTCAGGAAGTATGACCTGTGTTTCCCTATCCTGCTTGACTTAATTTAGGTAAGTCCTCTTGCTTTCACCAGAATTTATTTTTCTGAATTAGAACAAGTTGTTATAACTCATTAAAATGTATAAGTATATGGTCTCTCTTGCTGCTTTCTCAGAAGTTCAGTGTCTGCTGCATAAATTAAGGTACCTACACCTCAAGAATGGACAGGATGCAAAAAGTAGTACAAGATTACTGACTTTAGAAAGAAGACTGGCTGGATGTGCTTTGCTTCATAATGCCTGCACCAAACTAAAGACAGCTTGTCATAAAACTGTCAGATGCCAAGTCATTAAACCTTATTTTATTGAGGCAAATAGATTCTTGGGATGCCAAAAATAAGTATGAGGTAGGTACGTGTTATTAAATCCATTTCATAACAAGATAAAAGAAATGGAAAGAGTATTTCTAATCAATTCTGTCTGAGACAATTATTGCATTGTAAAGAAAGAAAATACTTTGTCTAGTCAAGGTATATACCAGGTCCAGACCAATGAATGCATCAGTGAACTAACTCAAAGTTGAGTAAAAACCTCGTATGTGAGGAATGGGGGTGAAAGAAATATATTTCTAATTTTCCCTGAAACTGAAATGCTGAGGGAATTTCATTTTGGAAACTCTATGACATAGTGCCTCTGGAAGGAGCTATGCTCTCCTTACTGCTACAGTTGTTCTTCCAACTGATGTTCTCATCAGTGTTATTTCATTTTTTTTCCTGACCTGTTCTACCAAGCCACTGAAGCACAGCTAACATATTAGCTATTGTCTTCTTCCTTCTTCACTGAGGGACAGCTCAAGCTCATGCATGCTCTGATACTATTACAAATTAGAAATGAATGCGTGCATGCTTCCATGTCATTGGAGCAGGGAGGCATAAGAGCAGCCATTGATTCAACATAAACACTTCCAGCCTACAAGTCTGGAGACCCCTTTGACAAATTATTGCCACCAAAGTGAAGGGAAGCACGGTTTAATTTTTTTCTTCTTCCTACTTTGGTCCTCTGTAATCACGTCTGCCAAAGCTGACTTATCCATGGAGCTTACACACTTATGAGAAGTAAATCTCTTGCCTTTAGATTAGACCAGTTTTTCTGGATGGCAGATGTCTTTCTGGGGAAGCTGCCTTCACATCCCGCTCTGACTACAGCCACTATGTTCAGTATATGCTGTTTGCCCTCTGAGAATCTTTGTATTTGCCAAGTAGCATCTCTGTCCTTACGGTTATGGTTAAGCGAACTGTGATTGAGTTTGAATGACAGAACAAAGGAACAGTATGTCTAACCCGTCTCCATAGCACAACTATCCTGAGAATACAGGGCTAAGGTGGAAGTTAAGCAGGACCTCATTAAAATATTGACATTACCTCACTGCTGGACGTATGGCAGCAAGTGTGCATTTCATATGTTAAACCATCAAGTATTTATCTACTGAGCAGAATTCCTTGTGGAATATTTCTTTAGAGCCTGTGTGTGGCTCTGCTTCTCCTGCTGCTTTTAATCTCCTACCGACACACATGTGATAAGATGTAATGAAAGCTAAGACATGTCATTAGAGCATTTCCTAGACTCTCATAGCCAAGAGCTGTGAAACTGAACAGTGTTTGGCTAGAGTTGGGGTTTTTTTGACAGAAGCTTTGTGTAATTTTCAGGGATGTGGTGTAGCACCCTTTTGCTTTAGACCTTACATGTATTCAAATCTATTCAAGAGTCTGAAAAAGTATTCAGTCTCATCCCTGTCTGAATTATACTGTTACCAGTATATTTTAGCAAGAGTGACAAACTACCTCAAGAGAAGTCCAGGGCTTGGAATATCATGAGTGCTGGAGCTTCAGCCAATTTCTCTGCAGGAAGCTTGCATGGCAAGTACTGTGCTTGGCTTGGAAAGAAGGATTTAGGCACTGGCCCCAGCCTCCTCTGTAGGAAAAAGCTCTGTCTGCACAAAACTCCAGGGAAGTTTTCCAGAGGTAGAGATGAACCGCCCGCTTGGAGTGACTTCCAAATCCAAGGTGTCAGGCTGCTCCTGGAAAAAAAAAAAGTCAGAATTGTAACTTCAATTTATGTGCACTCTCTATATGTATGCCTATACTTCAGGCAAAATTTTTTGTACCCAAACCTTGATGCTCTCAGTTTCTCACTTCTTTTTAAAAAGCCCATTTTAGTGTGTGTGCTTTTTCATAAGCACCCTTTCTTCCCCTAGATTTCTGTATAAATAAACAATTAGTCATGCTTGACAGATGGGGTATTAAATAAACAGATGATCCAATTTGAGTGGACAGTTTGTGGAAAATATGGATGTGTCGCTACCTATGTACATTCCTCTCCAATGAGGAATGTTGCCTGAGTCTAGAGATAACTACTCTGCCATAAAAAAGACAAGTTCTATAATGATGAGGAAATCTCCATGCAATGTTCCTGAGGCTCTGATTGATAATACTAACTGGAATTACAGAGTGAATGAAAATGCAGTGTGGTCATTATCTGCCTGGCAGCAATGCCAGAAACCAGTGGAGAAGATAATATCAGGGCTGGGATGCTGCTGCTGAAGTGCTAGACTGGTACAAAGGAGATGTTGATTTTAAACTTGCCTATGATTACCAAGAACAAAGCAGCAGCAAGTCCATCTGGTGTATGTCAGTTTACCACGTTTGAAAAACAGTTATTAGTACAAACTTCCTTGGGAGTCCAATGTAGCTGGATTTCTATACATGGAAAATGCTCAGTATTAATAGTGGTATTATTGCAAATAATAATGGCATGGGATATGGCATGCGGAGAGCTCTATCCACACAGACTACATGTATTCAAGTAAGGTGTCAATCCTTCATTGTAAGTAGATCAGTTTTCAAAGCTATTCCTTGAAGTTATACTTTTCTTAGGGGCCAATAAAACTATGATTCCTTGATGTGTTAGGTTACCTCAAATCTAGAGCTAATTAGGATACAGCTGGTAGGAACAATTGCCTGTACTTGCTAGATTTGCTTCCAAACAGATCATTAAAATTTCATTTATGGTCACCCTTAGACAGCTGTGCCTTTGGGAGTGCAATGAAGATGATACAGTATGTCTGTGACAACACTTCTGGACCTAAGAGAACACCCAGCACCTCTCCACTTCCATGCCTGGGTGAGACTCGGTGCATATCACCTGTTCCCATACCTCTCTTCTCTGGGAAGGAGAGCTGGGTGCACAGGCTGGGCAGGAATCTGTCGCATGCTCCAGCCAAGTCTCCAGCTTTGACAATCAGGAGCATAAGGGACCACCTGGCTCAAGGTTAGTATGAGGAGACTGAAAACAATTTCCAGCGCAGGAGGAAAGATCCTACTCTTTCTTACTGGGTTAATGTAACAGTGCATCATATCAACATGGAAAAACTTCTTAAGAAAAAAATTATGGGAAGGAGTTTGAGAGGAGGTAGTTTCTGCAATGACACGCTTCCCCAAACCACAGGGAAAAGGAGTGACTTGAATTATCCTTCTTAGGGTGAGAACTTCTTGGCGTCTGTGCAAAAGTCTTTCTGCAGCCAGAGGTAAGAATGGACCAGACCAAATACCCAACTAGTTGACGATTGTCTCCCATGATGCCAAGTAGCAGAAACTTGGGAAAAGAATATAAAAAATACAAATACTAGAGCGTATTCTCTGACAGTACCCAGGATCTATAATGGATTCCCAGCCATCATCCCTTTGCTTTTTTGGCCTCCACAGCATGATGATAATGTCTGTGGGATGAACTGGATAACATGAACGCTATACCCTCACTCCCTTGGCAGCAGTTAGCTCTGGAATTGCTCTTTCCAAACCTAATGCACCCACAGAAAAACAGGGATATTCCCTTTATGCTGGAGAGGGCTGTAAGAAAGCAGGGCATCCAAGTTCACAGTCTATTTGTTCATACCTATTCCAGAGATTATTCTTGAGCATTTGCTGTGTGGTTTCAAGTTCAGGGATTAAACTTTCTCCTGATGCAATCAGGTTTGTCTTTGATATCAGTGGAAACTGTACTGGCTGACCCCCTCGTTGAACTTAGCTCCTGAAAGTCTTACATACTCGGAGAATATTTTCACCTCTCGCCCACCCACACTTTGATCCTGATTGGCAAATTAGGAAAGAACAATTTCCTGTAATGCACTTTTATATCTCTTTGGGATGACAATTAACTTGTTATATAGTGTTCTCAGATTTTACATGCAGAAAATTAAACTAAGCATGGGTGTGAGTGAACCAGTTCCATTTCTGAATGCTGTGTAACTACCCTAGTCCCTTATTAAGCATGCTGAAAATCTATGTAAGATAAATCAGAGGGAATTTTGTGTATTATTTTGGAGTTTACTATATCAAAGCCTTCAGAGAAAAATATTTTTCCCTATGTCACAACCTTCCCTTTGAATAACCTTACTTCTGCATGTCTTTCTACCTTTGACTGA
This sequence comes from Calonectris borealis, assembly GCF_964195595.1. Taxonomy (NCBI): domain Eukaryota; kingdom Metazoa; phylum Chordata; class Aves; order Procellariiformes; family Procellariidae; genus Calonectris; species Calonectris borealis. Next base: position 5,487,769 of record NC_134326.1, on the reverse strand, counting down.
CCTCCTTAGACTTCTAAAAATACACAGAAATTTTATATACAGTACTGTACTCATCTTCTTGTCTGAAATGGCCATTATGAAAAAGCTTAAACAGGGACATAACACCTTTGTTTCTCAGAGGCGTTCTCATTTACTGAAGACTGTCTACATTTGCCTGCAACCAGAATAAGCTGTCTTTGTGCTTTTCCATAGGTAAGAGCAGTGAGTAATTTGAGGCCCTTCATGATCAGTATCTTTATGCCCAAGTATTTTTTTAGGGTTGTCAATATTGGGGGCTACATTTACAGGCCCTTTTGGCTGCTGAAACTTCTGCTGGAAACCTGGTTAACTCCAGCTTTCCCTGAGCTACGGGGCTGCAAATCTCCACCACTCTACTGAACCTCCTGCAACTTTTATGCAACTCTGTGGTTAAGATGATCCATTCCTATTAATGTAGGTTTTGTGTGCCTTTTGACCCATTTTTCCCTATATTGTATGGGCCAAAAGAGGCAAATGGATGTCTGAGAAGAAATCTCATTCTCTGTGTGAAACTGGAGTGCCAGGGAGGTTTAAAGTGCTGTCTGGGATATGACACAGTTTCTATCTCCCCCTATGTAAGACCTCTCAGTTTCCATAACTTCCTTTAATACAGCTCCTAGCACTCGTTATGTCCATTGTCCTACATTTCCCCCCCCCAAATTATATAATGATTTATATATATAAATGCAATTAAACATGCTGCAAACCTTTCAGAGATATGCTAATTAACAACCTGCTGACTCCTTGATTTCCCTATTGATAATTTCCTGCTTTATTACAATATATTTTTTCTTTCGAAGAATCACATTTCCATCTTTGAATGGGATCTCTGGGAATAAAGGACAGCCTTGGAGATGACTTCATGAAGGAGTTACTTAGCACCGTGTTTTCCACAAATCTACTATTCATTTTGTGTAGTCAGCCAAAGTTATCAAGCCAAGAACCATCCAGACAAAAGTGACGCTCGGCTTTTTCAACACCCCCCTGCCTTTCCTGTCCTCCATCCTCACATCACTCTGTACTGTTTACCTTAGTGGTTGGAAATCTGTGGGGTAGGAGGCAGAAATATTATTTTACACCTGAAACCCATGCACCGCTCTCTATTCAGCCATATGTTTCTAACAATGTTCAGGAATGTATTTGATCTCTGCCTTAGTTTCCCATTCATAACCTTGGGCTGAGGATCCCCACAAATGTAATAATCTGTGAATCAGGGAAGTCATTTTTATAATAAAGGTTCTGGGCTGTGTGGAGGTGATGGTGGCAGGAACCACAAGACCTTTGGGTAGTTTCTGAAATCTAGGTGGGTAGGATTTGGAGGCAGCAGGGACCCTGCTCCTCTCATCCGCCCACAGTGCCCTGGGAGGGGTGTCCTCAGTGCTCGCCACCCAGTGTCTCAAAGGGCAGTGTCCGAGCGCTCAGCTGGCTGACTTTGGCCCGGTGGAACCTGATAAAGAAAAGAGCAAAGACTTATGAGAAACTTACAGAAAAATTTACCTGAAAGGTTGTGTGGGAGCACAACCCCAAGACGGAGGCTGCGGGGGATGTCTGTGTGGGGCCGGTGGCAGCCCTGGAGGTCTCCCGCAACCTCTGCTGGCCAGGGTCAGCCATCTTCATGAGCTTGTACCTGCTTTCTACAGAACGTTTCCTTTGATGTTTTTTTTGGATTTTTCTGCTGGGGACCATTAAATCTGAAAAAAAAATGAAATTGAGTGTTAGGTGTTTAAGGCTAGAGGCAACTCGGAGGAAGTCTGTGGGCAGCAAAACGTCCAGTGCCTGATGGCTTAGCTCGGGGATGACAACCCAGGCATGAGCTTCACGGTGACCATCACCGAAGTCAATTTGTCCGTACGTTTCTTTTTACGCACCGAAGTACCTTTTTCTGAGGTAAAATGAGGCATTGGGAAGCCTCTCTGGGCAGTGCTCCGCGGCTCCCTGCCTGAGGGAGAGGTGAGCAGCGGCGCGCGGGGGTGCCCGTGTGAGGAGGGGGGAGGAGGGCGGCGGCGCGAGGGTGCCTGTGTGAGGGGAGGAGGAGGAGGGCGCTTCCAGGCGGGAAGGGCAGACAGTCGCCTGTCTCACAGCAAGGTGAACCATTTGGCAAAGCCCTGAATTTTGCCTGAGAGGGATGTAAGTTATACTGTAAAGCAGTTCAGCGCCCCCTGAGTGAAGGGGATTATCGTTGTTCCCTGAAGTGAAAAGGTGTTTGTTGCGCTTGTTTCTCAGTAAAGGCAGGGGACTCAGCTGCTGCTGCTCGGAGGTGAGGGCTGGCTTTGTTAGAGACAGGGCTGATCAAGTCATCTAACGAGTGGCAGCTGGGTGTGAGCAGAAGCCTGAGGTAACCTGCTTTGTAACGCACCCCGAGACAAGCAAATACTGCATTTTGGAGATTGTTTAAAGTCATCTGAGAGGACTTTAGCATGAATTAAAGCCTAAAGATGCCTGACTCTACCCAGCACTCAGGTGGGGTCAGAAGCTCTTAAGGCACCTCTGCTTTGCTGCTGGACACATCAAGTCTTTTTATTCAATGTATTCCAGGCACGCAGAAATAATTGACTGAACTGGAGAAGCTAGAGCTGTGGCTGTTGCTAGGGGATAAACTCACAGTACAGTAAGAGGGAGCCTTGTGAGCATCGGGCAAGCACAACGTGAGGTAGTGTACAAAAGGTAAAGGTCTGAAACAGCACTGTGCTGCTCGTGTGAGCACGAGCCCTGCAGGCTCTTGGACGCCGACTGGCACATCCCAGCATTGAGCGTTGAGCAAATAACCAGCTGAGCAGCATCTACGCTGGTAAAATTAAAAGAAAAGAGACTTTTTCTGGGCGCAGCTTTGCTTTCCTACTTCTAGTAGATTTTTCCAAGGAATACTCTGCAGCCCTCTACATGCAAAGTGCAAGTACAGTATTGGTAGAATTAAAAAAGTGTTATTTTCTGGTTCCCTTGGGCTTGACCAGAGTAAAATTGACAACTTAATTGAAATCAGCTGGAAAAGAGCGCCAATGAAACGGTCTTCAAACAGTAGCTTCTTGTGTTTGCAGCAGTCACCACCCTGTGACTCCAGCATTAATTGCTGCATTAGCAGTGCCCGGCGTGGCAGCCTGCAAAGCCTGATGAAGCAAACCCCTCCTCCTTCCCTGCCTGGCTGAGGTGTTGCCTGTGCTTAGCAACTTCCATCAGGGCATCGCGGCATGTGTGTGCAATCACAGCCGAGAGGCTGAAGGGGAGAGCTACACCTTTAACAAAAAGGGGATGCAAATTTCTACACTGCAATCTTTCCTAGCGTCTTCAGAGAGCCAAACCTCAGTGCAGTTGCTGGGGCTCAGTGCATGAGAGCAGAGTTTTGTGCTTTGCACAAACTGTCATCTCAACTTTGTAAAGGACTTCCTTTTTTATCTTTTTGTTATTCCTGGACTTTGCAAGAGAGAAGAGCCTTTCTACCCGTTTGAACCATGAGTGGCTGTTCAAAGAGATGCAAGCATGGCATTGTCAAATTTGCCCAGACTATTTTTAAGCTCATCACGGGCACTCTTAGCAAAGGTAAGAGAAAATGTTTTAGTTCATACTGTTCTTCTGTGCTGTTAGCTTTGTGAGGGGAGTTTTGTAGCCTTTAAGGAGTCTTGTGATAGAGTTTATTATTGTCTCTTCAGAGGTGTTCTGGTTTAATTCTGGGAATTGGCTGCTCTGAAAGAAGTTGCTGTGTGCAGTGAAGATTGGAGCTATGCTGTAAAGCCTTATGTAATTGTTTTTAACTTGTGTAGTTTGTAACCTGTATTTGTCAATCTGCCACATCTCACAACCATAGTGGGCTATTTCAGTGTGTTTGGAAAGCAATTGATGTGCAGCTTCAAAAATTTAAAGACTTCATAACTGTCAGTAATTGGTACTTCTCTTCTGTGTCATTTTCTGCTTTAGTGTTTCTGCTTGTCTGAAGCATGTGTACCTTGGTTCAAAATCTAGGTCGCTGCTTATCGCATGCATTTGAGTACCTTTTGTTTATCTAAGTTTTGCTTGTCACCTAAACCCTCTGTGCCTTACCATGTGCAGGTGGAACAGTACCAGATTTATTTATGCTGTCCTCTTCACTAAAATCAAACAATAAACAAAAAAATCCTCTGTTCTTCTCTGTAAATCTAGTAGTTCCTGTGATGGTGTACTGAGGTAAGTTGTTAACGTTATTTTTGTTGATCATTCCTTTCATAATGACACTTCTCAGCATCCCCTATGGCAGCTGATTAAATGAGTATTGGTGATCTGTTTGGGAACTGCTGACAACAGTACACAATGTTATGCTTGACTGCTGTTTGCCTGTTGAAATGCGGACAACGTTTAGGTGAGGGTCAGACTTCTCTAAGTTTTGTGTGTTTGGTTGGAGAGGGTGTGATTTTTGGAATTAATAATACAGTTCAGACAAAATTATTAGCAGAGATATTTATATAAGGCTGAAAAATCTCTGTTATGATGCATTTTTTAAAAATATAAAGTCTGAAGCTTTTCTTAATGTGTTCATTTATTTTTCCGATAAGTTTAGAATCCTCAGAGGTGTGTGGCTCTGTTGGCTGTCTGGAGCACATGTGCTTCTGCATGAATTTTAATGTTTAAGTTGTTTCTTAGGATAAACTAAAGCAGGCTGAGGTGACTGTTAAAATAGCAAATGTGAAAGTGCCAAGAACTATTAAGTGCAGCTTCCTTTTGTAGAAACTGAGGAAATTTATTCGATCTGTCTCTCTAGAAAAGAAATATAGCTCTAAGACAGCTTTCTCATATTAACCTTACTGGCTTTCAAAAGAAATCTGCACAAGAATATGTCTGTTTCGCATTAAGAATACTGGACAGGTTGGTTGTTTTTAAAATCGAGATTGATTTAAAATTGCATCTTCTTGTATTTAATTATTCTTCTTCCACTTTTGCCCCCACCCCATCATCCATAGGTTGTCAAACATCAGCAGAGGAAAGATTAAAAACTTGTAAAAGTCTGTCACAGAAAAGAGCTGTCAGATGTTGGTTATAATTCATGGCTAATGCCAAGATGTCTCTTTATTATTAAAAACAAAAGAGAAATTCACAGAAGAAAATATAGTGAAATAAATTACTTATTATCACGGTAGGCAGAGAAAGTAGTGGTAGGATGCTGTCTGCAAGACCTACAGCGTGTCAGTATGGTGTATTTGGTGTACCTTATTTCTGCTTTTTTCAGGAGATAATGGAACATAGGGTGTATACTGCTGTATTCACAAGTGATTGACAATAAACTTTGTGCTGTTTGCTTGAGCTCCCCTTAAGAGAAGGGAAAACCCGTGTTCTGGTAGTGTTTCCTCATGTGCTTATCTAGAGCAGTTCATTTAACTGGAGTTTTCAAGCAGCCCTTGTGCCTCTACTGCTTGCCTTGCTCTGGCAAAGGGATACATCAACATTTGAATCTGACAGTAGAATAGCACTACATGGAAAGCTAGAAATGTCCGAGGCTTGCTTCCCCCCGCTTTCTTCTGAAAAATGCCAGCGTTGCGCTATCATTGCCTTTGCAGCCAATGCAATGGTATTGTACACTTTTACCCACATCTTTCCTATGGCAATGTCTCATTTCAAGCTGCTTGGATTAGATAAGAGTGGCTTCCTAGGATTCAAAGAATTTAAAACTCTGATAAACTTTTTTTTCTTACTCAGCTGCTTTGAACTATAAGAACCAGATTCAGGAAGGAATAAACCATGTGAATGAGTTTGTTGCATAGATATCAAAGACCTGCTATAATTAAACCAAATGTTTCCATGTCATTACCTATGAAACTCATAACCAGAAAGAAAATGATTAGAAATCTTGCCCAGGACTGTTGAATTTAAAAAAAAAAAAAAAAAAAAAAAGTGTTGAAGTTTGTTTGTATATTTATCCTAGAGCTTATTGTTTAGTATTTCTTTTACTAAAACTTCTGCATGTAAAGCCAAGAAATAGAAACTGTTGTATATCGCTATCGTAATGGGTTTTTTAACTTACACCATATAGATGCTCTTGAATATTCATGCAATATCCTGTGTTCTTCATCCCACTCCTGCCTCATTTCCTTCATACTATTTAATGGTTTTTTTTTTTATTTTTACTTTAAACACTTTTACAAGGAAAATCCTTTGTGAGGCACAAGATTCGTTCTCTTCTTATGCTTCCATCTTTCTAAGGGTTATTGTGGTAGGAGGTATACCACAGCTCAATGAGATGTAATCCTTAGCTGTGCTCTATGGCTTCTGCTTGTCTTAATAATAGCATTTTTCTTTCCGCTTGATGATTTACAATAATAAAATGAGACTGTTTGAGCTGCAGCTATAAAGTCTTGCCTTTTGCAACAGGATGTGATGAGATGGCAGCCTTTCCCTGCAGTGGGCAGTAAGGGAAAAGGCACACTTGATACCACTGTGTGGTCACCAGCCTGTTTGTTATTTAAATCTGATTTAAAGCTGATTTAAATCTGCAGCTGCAGCAAATCTACAAGGTTGTAAGCCAAGAAGTTCATAGCTGTAGAGGTGGACTAGCACATTTTCCCAGCTTCCCTCTTAGTGTATTATTTGGAAAACCTTAGTAACAGAGCAGAGGTCTCTGCTGCTGTGTGAAAGAAGGTCTCTTCCATCAAGAGATGTATGCATTAACGAAAACATACCTGCAGAAGCATGCCTCTTTACAGCTGGTGGGAGCAGAATAACTCCCTTATTCCCCTTCTTGGCTTGGATGGGGGTTCAGCACCTGCAGGGACGAGTCCAGAAGAGGCTTCTGGAAGTGAGTCGCTGTGGTAATGGACAGTGTGTGAGTAGCAGCACCTTCACCAAAGTTGCCTCAAATCGGGGCGGGGGGAAGGTTTTGTGTGAGGTTTGGGTGTTCTTGCACATTACCTCTACTGTGGTATGTGAAATGGTGGTTCATCATCCATGCCCTGGGAGCAAGTAGGGGTGGTAAGAATGAGTTTGTTGGGGGTTTCCTGTTGAGCAGAATGATTAAACAACAAGTCCCTGTGTGAATGAAGATATTGCTAATGTCATGAAAAACCTAGTACAGGAGGGCCTTGCTGAGTGTCCAAAAACGAAGCTGGAATGAGACCTCTTGGATTTCTATTAATGGGTTCTAATTATCAATGCAAGAAAAGCAATACTATTTTAGGCACCAACTCCTTCAAAATGTTCCTTTGCAAAAGCAGGTAAGCTTCTGCAAATTAACTACCATTTCACCTTTGTTCCCAAGCTGCCCCTCTTTTAGTCGTGCTATTAAAATGCTTGCCAAAGGCTCTCATTTCTGTTTTCTTGCTTCTTCCATCTCTGTTCTGCAATGCAATTAATCTGGAACTGGTAATTTGTCCACTTTTCATAGTTTTAATTGCCTAATTATCTGTTCCACTGCAGTGATAAAGTCTCTCCCCACAGCCTCCCCCAGCATGAAAGAAAAGTATTCTGAGTGTTTTACAGCAATGTGGTCTGTTTTGCTGCTGCTTTGTGAATCCAAATTACAGCTAGTCCTCTGAGATGTTATGTGAGATCGTAAGGAAAGTGCATGGTCCCTTTTAGTCATACACAGGCTCTGTCTTCTCTCAGTGGAAGTTAATCTTGTTCCTTTGGAACATACTGGTGCTGCATTAGGTTTGTCTTCATGACTCCAGCCTCTGAAAATGCAAGAGTAGGGTAAATGTTGCTAGATGCCCTAAAGACACAGGAAGGTTCACTGCACTTGTTCAAGTGATGCCAGGGTGCCTGCACCTGGCAGGCATATATAAAAAGATATTTTGATTCTCCTGCTGTTGTATAGCCCACCTTCATCCCTTAAATTCTGGATACTTCCCTCAAATTCAGAGAAGCTCTGATTCAGAGGGCTCTTGTAAAAGCTCTTATGTGTCAGTTCTCTCTTTATAGAACTTTTCTGAGTGTTTTAAATGTTCTTTAATAAGGAAAGTGGTTACAGAAGCCAGGTGAATAACGTGCTTTTACAGAGTGGGGTTAGAGCTTGTCCATGTTTTCCAAATGGTTCTGAAAAGTGAGAGTTTCTGTACATAAAATGCTGGTGTAAAGCCCCAGTTAGAGAGAGGCTGCCACTATGAGGGGCAGAATAACTGTCTTCACTGTGCATCTTAGAGAAGAGTCCACAACTACGGAAGCTTCACAGTTCAGTACTTGATCCTAATTCTACCCAGCGAAGCTCTCCAATTTCATTGCATGGCTGGTAGGAACTCTTGTGTGGTGTGTCTGTGGTTTTTGTTTTGCTTTTTAAAAACCTAGCATATCTAGTTATATTTTCTCCCTACTGATGAATCTTCGAGCCACTAAGTAAAATACACCTCTGTTTGGCACGTTACACATGTTTGTATGTCTATGAAAAATGAACTGCAAATAAATCTATCTTTTCCTCAAAGGCTGTACTACTTGAGCAATCTGAATATATGTACATGCATTCCACTTTTGGCTTTCATCAGGAGTAAGATGGATTTTAAGAACTGAGAGTGAGAGAGAGTGGTAATACTCTAGTCTTCCTTTTAAAACTCTTTATAAACCTCTGCTTCTGGAAACGAATACCTCTGCAAACGTATGGCTGCATGTGTGCTAGAAGTTTATTAAGCAATTTTTTGCAATAGTGTAGCCCCAAAAGGTAAGTATGTAATGTTAATTATTCAGAAAACAAGAAAATATTTTCTTATACTCTGGAAAACTATTCAGGAAGGTTTTTTTAATGGTGTTTTGCAATAAGCATGTGGGTACGTGTGTCTGAGAGCCAGGAATGTTGTGGAATCTTGGGTGTAGTTAGATATCATATCAGTGGGCAAACCAGGTTCTCTTCTGGCATCTAAACTGATGATATTAGGTATAATAACTGTGATATAGTTACAGTTTCTCTAGAGAAAATATGTATAGAATTTTTTTTTTTGCATAACTGATTGATTAATCTGCAGATTCTCTAATAAAAACAATTTAAAAAAAAGCAATAAAGTAATCATGTTAGATTCTATAGCATTGGAACAACTTATGAAAATTTGGTATCCTATTTTGTGTGTGTGTGTTTTGGTGTTTTTTTCTTTTTTTTTCCCCTGTTTTTTTTCTTTTTTCTTTTCATAACCAGTGGCCTAGACAGCAAGTATGCTGCTGGCAGGTGGCCTAAGGCATTTATACCCATGCTGTAGCTATATTGATATGCTAACTGATATGCTAATTTGCCACATAGGTTTTGTCATTTAAAATGGTGCAAAATGAACATGTCACAGTATATTTTGACCTAATGGACACTATTACTATCCACCTAATGAATGAATTTAAGTGTAAATGGGTAACTTCTGAAGACGGCTCGACATAAGTGGATAGCAGCATGTATTAAGTCATCCTGAAATTAGCTTAAATTAGCACATGAAGCGTAACTTCAAGATTTAGTTCTATTTCCACTAAGTTAACTTCAATAGCACAATAGTAAAGGGTGACAATAAGGTAACGCTTCTCTGTCTTTTCTGTGCCCAGAAACTAGTCTTGATCTGCAAGTCAACTCTGTTTGTTTTCGGCTGTATTCTGTATGTATTTTTATGAATTATTCCTGGTCTGTAGAGCATTTTCAAACATTGACCATCTTGGTGCTAGTAACAAAACATGCAATGGTGTTTCTGCTCCGTGCTGGGTGCCTGGTAAAGTTAACTGGTTTCCTGAGCAGGAATCCCATTGTTAGGGGTGCAAATTAAATTCTGTCCCGACTTTTCTTTATGACACTATTTGTGGGATTCCTGTTCTTGGACCTTTGTTTTTGTTGGTTTAATATGACTAGTAAAGCTCATAAATGGTAATGTAATGAAAAGCAGGCATGGGAAGGTTTTAACTATGGCAGCATTTAAGCTTGTGATGTAATTGGAATGAATATTCACGGTCAACTTCTTCCACATTTGCACAGCTTTACTAAAAACCAATAGCATGCATACATAATTTGACTTTCACTTCTCAGCTGGCTTTAACTTCTCATTTCATTCTTTGTAATGACCGTTTCACAGCATTTGGCTTGCAGGGCACGTGGGTGGAGTATATTTAATGCTGATAACTAGAAGTAAAGTAGTCTGAGGTTTAAAATAAGAGTGATTAATGTTTTCTTTTATAAACGGGAGACCTGGTGCTGTAGCCCTACATTACAGAGTGAGAGAGAAATTGCTATCACAGGCTTGATGAGGTGCTCATCTTGTAAAGCCAAAATAGAGTTTTGAGAGTGCAAAAAATAAAACCTTGTTATGTAACTTATGTAATTGCATCTAGCAAAAGTTAATACAGTTTTAATCTATTGCAATCTGAAAATTGTCCCTAGCATTTAAAAATCTAGTATAGAGCAAGTGTTTAACTTTCCTGCCTTTGAAATTTTGAGTGGCACCTTCAACTTCTAGGTCAATTTGTCTTTCAGATGTGCAATAATGGCGTGATATTTTTCTAATGCTTTCTTTATGTTGTATGATATGATGGTGTTTTCTTCTGCCATTTGTAAATTCTTGTAGCTGGAAGATCAGATGTTTGTTTCTGTATTATTTCAGAAGAATCACATTTAAACTGAGTAATGGAAGATGTAATGAACAAATACATCCATTGTGAAGGGAGTACAGTGTGTTTGACTCAGTGGAACAGCAACCATCTTATACTGAAACTGCTTTCCTAACTTGGGCTATGAAGCATGTAGAAGGCTAAATCTACATAGAAAAGTAAAGAATCTCAAACTCTTAACTTGTCTGCTTCCTTCATCTTCTAGCTATGAATAGATATACCAAAGCTGCTGGTAAGTGTAGAGGAAAATCATGTGAACTCCAAACAAAGATTCTTGGTGCCCTAGTTCAAATCTGAAGCCCAGAAAGTTTTACCCACCTCAACAGCCAGTGTCATCTATGGAATTAGGCCAAGTAGGGGTGACCATATTTCAGGGGTTTGGGTGGAGCTGTTCTGCTGAAGCTGCTCCAGTTTATAGAGATGATTATACAGCAGTGGTGCAGATCTGGAATGCGTGTATGATTGATGGACTGACTATGTGGGACTGCTCTGCCTTTCTCTGCCCCTCTTGCAGCTTTCCTGCTAATGAGGCTGGGCCATTTTCCTCTTCTTTATGGGCTTCTGACTATCACACTTTCAAAAAATCCACTGGATGACTGGGCACAGGGTGACTAGCAGGAGTGGACTTCAAGGTGAGGATCCAGAGAAGTGCATTACTTATTTGTCTGTGTGGATCCAGCTTTACTTGCGTAGAAACTCACCTGAATGTGATGCAATACTTTGCCTGCCTGAAATTGTTCTGTGGTGTTTTCAGACCTTGCAATAAAGGTGTTGGTCTTCATCAAACAAATATGGTTTTAAAAGTGTCTTTGAATTGGCTGTATTTCCATATGATCTGCTGTTGAGGGTTACATGTTCTGGGGTTTTTTGGTCTATACCCTCACAGTTTTGGTATAAATGCCATTTATTTTTAATATATTGTCTTATCTGTGGATTTTATTACCAAAATGTTGTATGCCTCAGGTGAATGTGTTGCATAATGCTTTGTGATTAAGACAGCAATTCACAATAGTAACACATCCATTATCCACCCTAAATTAGAAACATGTGTTGGCTGCAAATGAAATTAGTAATAGGCACCTGGGAAAACCACACTACTGGGAATTTCATTCTCCTAAGGGTTTTCATATGTTCAGTTGGAAAGATGATAACGGAGGATGGTGCTGGGGCGCAGTATTCCAGTTAAATAAGTGCTCCTAATGTGTGTTTTTTCACTCTTCCCACTACTTCGCAAATAGACAGCAGTTTTCATGATTTGTATGCGGTGCCAGTGGGGCTCAGAAAAGAGGACTGTGAGGGCCCTGTGATCTTGCTTCTGGTATCAATCAGGTGTTCTCTAGGGAAGTGCAGGGGAACCTTGTAGGCTTTGTGTTTAGTTAGGCAACAAATTCCCGCTCTCTTAATTCCCAGTGTTACCATGTGATGTGGGGAACTGGGATAACTGGGGGAGAAAATGAGTAGATTAAAATCTTGAGATCTTAATAGGTTATCTGTTGAAATATGCACACTTTAACATAACTATTCACAAATATGAATTGCTGTTACTTAGCAGGTTGAGTCTCTGCTGTAGTGATAATAAATAGAGTAAATGATAAACACGATAGATCATTTGTCTTTCAAAGAATAATGAAATCATACATAGCAATGCTTAGAGAGGTACAGTCAGTTTTTTGCCTTTTACGTTCACAACTCCTCATGGTTGCCCATGAAAAAGCATTATTACTACTGCACAGTAAAGCTAGTGATGATTTTCATCATCATCAGCCTCTGATAGTCCATCAACATTCCAACAGTTGCATGGAGTTCCTGGAATAAAATGGGAATAAAAAGTGTGAGATATCTTTATCATTTACATTTTGGTAAAGATAAACATGTTACTTTAGAGGAATAAGCATGAGATGTTCTACATCAAAATGCTTAGCCTAATACTATAAAATATGGCTCTTGTCACACCACCTTGAAGTAGTAAAACTGCAGCTGACTGTTGATAAAAACTGAATAAGAACCATCTGGATTCAGTCTAAGAGGAGGCCAGCAAAAATGAAAAACACATTTCCAAACATAAAACCAGGGGGAGCTAGGTAAGCTTGAAGCTGACAAAGGCACAAAAAGTGAAATAGACTTCTTGATTTCCTACTTAAAGTCTGTTTGCTGTGATGTATTGATTTTTTTAAAAATTTTTTTTTAATCCCATACCTGTCACATACTATGCATATGGGGAGTAGCAGTTCTTTAAGTTATGTGTTTTAGGGAAACTCATAAATGTCAGGGAGTTTTTGACTTGGCTCTCAAAATGTTTGTAAGCTCCCCAATTGTTGAATTGTATGTTTATGTTGATGCCCTGAAAGGAATTTTATCACTTGTTTCATGAGAAGCAATTTGAGATTCAATGAATAAAAGCACTGTATAAACGTAATCCATACTGCAGATGTGGTAACTCAGGATGCTGCAGTGATTGTTATTGGCAGCATGGTGAGCTGTGATAACTGAGGTCCTTTCAGTTTTCGAAAGGCCTCACTCATGCAATTGTAGTGATGCTAATCACTCCTTCCGAAACTGAAAGAAGTGCTGTTTGCACCAAGGGCTGGCATTTGAATTTATGGGTTAATACCTCATGCTGTGCCCTGTGTTCATCTTAGAAATAATTCTGCTCGCTGTGAGTTTTCTGTCTTCTCATAAACATAGGAAAACAGGAGAAATATTTGCATTATAAACATTACTTCTGCAAAATCACCATTACAAACTGAATATATTTGCAGTATTTCATGGAGAGGTAAAACATCAAGACTACAGACTGTCTTGCGAAGGCAGCTGTGATAAACAAGCTGTGCATTTGTCTTTGTAAGAGGAAGAAATGACAGTATTAGACAAACTTATTTGACAATCTATAGTATGCAAATAAACTTTATAAAAGCAAGAAAAAGGGAGCACATAGCTAAGATTACTTTTAACGATCTCTGGGGTTTTTTAGGAAGTTGGGGGAGAAGGTAATTAAGCCTTAAATGCTTATTAAATATTATTGTGTCATTATTAGTCATGCAGCTAATAGCATAAGCAACGAAATGTTATTTAAACCAAGAATTGCTTCAGATGGAGTACAGCAAATCAGACCGTAAGGGGGGATGTGGATGTGATAATGTAGATCTGTAGGAAGTAATTCTGCATAGCAAGTATAGGGTATGGACAGCTGGAGCCTGCTCAAAGCTTCTGTCCATCTCTGTTTTTTCAGAGACACTTAGTGTGCTGCCAGTCTTACAGAGCCTAATTTAGTTTTTTTTTTAATGCTTTTGTAGGAGCTTAATTGTTTTAGTCCATCTTCAGACTTACCCGGTTTTGCCATACACTCGGTGTGTGACAAAAGTAGATGTCTATATTGTAGACATAAAAATTGAGATGCAATATATGCAGGGTGGAGGGTGGAAGGCAGAATGAACTTGATGTCTTCTGTTATGGTTTGGATTTGGATTTTGGATTTGGTTTGTATTTTCCGTAGCACATCATCTGCAGGTTGGATAACATCAGGTATTGGAAGAAACAACCTGTTGTTTTGTAAGGATGCTTGCAAGGGTGAGGCTCTGGATCAGCTTCTATAGAACAAAATCTTAAGCAAAAGGTCTTCTTGTAGTTTCTATTTTTTTGTTTACAGTTGATATACCAAAAGTGCCTTGTCATGCATAAAACTATTAAGATTATTTGAGAACATTCATGTGTTTATTTTGACACTGGCTTTCTAAATCCTGTTGAATTTTACAAGTTGGGGGGTAAATCCCTTTACAAGGAATCAGAAACAAAAGAAAGGCCACCTTTTTCTGTTATGCAGAGATGCTTGCTTTGCACTTAATGACTCAATACCAGATGATTCTATGATCGATGGCAACTATAGAAACCCACAACCCCCATACTACTCGAATTATAACCAATTTTCAGGATAAGTTTTTTTGACCAAATTGTCTTAGAATCTATAGTGAGCTTTACTGCTCAGGACTTCTATGTGAGAGTTTTACTTTTTTTTTTTTTTAATGACTGAAACTTAGCAAACAACTCATCCTGTAAGTGAGCTTGTTATCTTCAAAGGAGTTAGTCCAACAATGCATTTGACATGCAATGTGTCTTTCCTGTGTTTTTGATCTGCTTTCCAAGAAAAATGCTCTGTGTACTTGCAGTATTTTACATAAATAATAAATAGCTGTAAGAAATTTAGTAAAATGACTGGTCAATAGCTGTAGCAACAAACAGGCCTGGTGGCAAAGCCTGGCATTTCTAGCATGCTCACAGTGTCTCCTTCAGCCCAGCTAAAAACAGCGTTTAGCTAGTTGAAGACTATCTATGTTCTTATAAAAATAACTTATCTGAGAATTACCTAATAGTTAATATTTTTCTGTGCTAAGGAGAATAACCTGAATATGGACTAGTCTCTAAAACTTATTTGAGAGCTACAGTAAGTGGTGGTTTGTTGGTAATTATGAACTTATTCTTGGGCTATGTGTTTTCTGGTGTTGTCCTTCATGACAGCTGCACTTAAAGCTGGATGATATTGCATTATAAAGCCTGTTCCAGCAATAAATACTTGATATTATGGATCCATAGACATGTAGATGTTTATTGGAGGCACACTTTTCTTCTGTTTGGGACCAACATGAATATTGGAGCATTGATCTGTCAGGTGAGGGGCTCTAAATTAAAAAACTGTGGTCTGCTATCCAGCACACGTGAAGTGGTATGGCTCTATGCAGCATTTCAAGACCTGACCTTATTGTTTTGGTACTTGATGTCCTGCTAGAAAAGAAACACTACCCTTGGCAAAACTGACTTGCCATTTCTGGGTGGTGACGTTTTCTAAATGTTATTCTAGGAAAAGCATAATATGCTTGATAAGTGTGTATATATTTCCCAAGTACAAGAATCTTGGGTTTACATTTAAAAAGGCAGATGTAATTTCTTCAAGTCTTCATCCCTTGAAAGTATTTCAATATCCTCTGTCCACTGTTGTAGGTCCTAAGGGATAGATGGCAGGCAATGTTTGAAAAACTGGTCTCTCTTTAGGTAAATAATTGCATATGTCTAAACTGCAGGGTGTTTCTTGAATATCTTACCTTAGGAAGAGAAGGCATAAGATATTTCAGAGGAGTTTCTAGATTATTGTGAATATGATTTTGGTTCTTTCAAGCTTCTGTTTGACTGAAATTTCTGACCCTCTCCATGTAGAGATATATAAAGTAGATTTTTAAAACACACACACACACACATGCATTTTCATGGTAATGTGAAAATAATTTGTGCACTTAATGCCACATGAAGAATCCAGTGAACGCTATCACTGAAGAAAATAAAATAAAACTTAACATTGTGTTTTGAAAACCTGATGTATTCTCTAGAGTTGTTCCACGCTGCTGTCTGAAATACAGTGTCTCCTAAGATGGAATAAACTGGTGAATTGCACTTTAACGTGGTAAAACTCAAGTGAATCTCTTGTGGTAAATTCATGACCATTTGGATTGGTTTAAACGTTCCAAATTAGCTGAAAATAGTCCCAGAAGCCCAGTGAGGAGCTGCAGAAGATGATGCAGTAAGCAGTGTTCATTCTGGGCAAGACATTCTTTAATTTATATGTAGGGGTTTTGTTGTTTTTTTTTTTATTTATTTATTTTTAATAAAGTCTTTGTTCTCTAGTTTGAAAGGATAAAAAATTCTGGTACACTTCAGGGAACACTGCACATGCTAGTGTGGCTACAAGGCCTATAAGTGCTTACTTTATTGAAGAACAAACTACCAAAACACACTTTATCTTTTAAGAAATGAGTATGGAATAGAGTTTGGCAAGTAGTTCTCCTAGTGGTAGTATAAAATGAGCTTTAGGTTTGCAGCCTTTATTCTTGCTTGCTAGATTAAAGCAGGAGGTGCCCAGCTTATGGACATGGAGTGAATCTGCAGAATAGCACACAGAAAATGTTCCTGTTGAGCAAAACATGCTTAGGCATTGGATTCCTTTGTCCTTGCTCGTGAACTTGACTAATGCTACTTTCAAGGGCCACATCTGGCAGAGGTGAAGAGTTTAGTTAAATCTCTATTCTTTGCCTTCTGGCCAGGATACATTAAGCTGTATGAAGTCATGAACTGGCAAGCAGTCCTGGTTAACTGGGGAGGTCCCGGACGACTGGAGGCTCGCCAATGTGACTCCCATCTACAAGAAGGGCCGGAAGGAGGATCCGGGGAACTACAGGCCGGTCAGCCTGACCTCGGTGCCAGGGAAGATCATGGAGCGGTTGGTTTTGAGGGCGCTCACGAGTCATGTCCGGGACAACCAGGGGATCAGGCCCAGCCAGCACGGGTTCATGGAAGGCAGGTCCTGCTTGACCAACCTGATCTCCTTCTATGACCAGGTGACCCGCCTAGTGGATGAGGGAAAGGCAGTGGATGTGGTCTACTTGGACTTCAGTAAGGCCTTTGACACTGTCTCCCACAGCATTCTCCTAGAGAAGCTGGCAGCTCACGGCCTAGACAGGTGCACTCTTCGCTGGGTAAAAAACTGGCTGGACGGCCGAGCCCAGAGAGTTGTGGTCAACGGAGTTAAATCCAGTTGGCGGCCGGTCACGAGCGGTGTTCCCCAGGGCTCAGTACTGGGGCCGGTCCTGTTCAATATCTTTATCAATGATCTCGACGAGGGGATCGAGTGCTCCCTCAGTCAGTTTGCAGACGACACCAAGTTGGGCGGGAGTGTTGATCTGCTGGAGGGTAGGAAGGCTCTGCAGAGGGACCTGGACAGGCTGGATCGATGGGCTGAGGCCAACTGTATGAGATTCAACAAGGCCAAGTGCCGGGTCCTGCACTTCGGCCACAACAACCCCAGGCAACGCTACAGGCTTGGGGAAGAGTGGCTGGAAAGCTGCCCAGAGGAAAAGGACCTGGGGGTACTGGTTGACAGCCGGCTGAACATGAGCCGGCAGTGTGCTCAGGCGGCCAAGAAGGCCAACGGCATCCTGGCCTGTATCAGAAATAGTGTGGCCAGCAGGAGCAGGGAGGTGATCGTGCCCCTGTACTCGGCACTGGTGAGGCCGCACCTCGAATACTGTGTTCAGTTTTGGGCCCCTCAGTACAAGAAAGACATGGAGGTGCTGGAGCGTGTCCAGAGAAGGGCAACGAAGCTGGTGAAGGGCCTGGAGCACAAGTCTTATGAGGAGCGGCTGAGGGAACTGGGGTTGTTTAGCCTGGAGAAGAGGAGGCTGAGGGGAGACCTCATCGCGCTCTACAACTACCTGAAAGGAGGTTGTAGCGAGGTGGGTGTTGGTCTCTTCTCCCAAGTAACTAGCGATAGGACAAGAGGAAATGGCTTCAAGTTGCGCCAAGGGAGGTTTAGATTGGACATTAGGAAAAATTTCTTTACTGAAAGAGTGGTTAGGCCTTGGAACAGGCTGCCCAGGGAAGTGGTGGAGTCACCATCCCTGGACGTATTTAAAAGACGTGTAGATGAGGCCCTTAGGGACATGGTGTAGTGGGCATGGTGGTGTTGGGTTGACGGTTGGACACGATGATCTTAGAGGTCTTTTCCAACCTGTATGATTCTATGATTCTATGATTCTAAGTCTCTTTGATTGCCTGCCACTTATTGCTACTTTCTGATGCGTATAGTAAATGCTGTTTTGCTGTAAACTGACATGTTTCCTTCCAGTGTGCTGAAGTACTTAACTGTACCTCTTCCATTTATTACTCCTTTTTCACCTCTTTCTCCTCCAGTTGTTCAGCTATAATTTAGCCCCATTCTACTCTTTATCAGTTAACTGACAAAATGAGAATAAAACTAAAACCTGAGAAATAGCCCATGGGAAAAAAAAATAAGCATTTATTTCCCTCCTTGCATAATGCAAAAATAGCAACTTTCTCAACTTGTTTGTGTCAAAAGGTCCTCTCTGGGCTGAAACTAAGATGAAACATGTTAGTTCTGAAAGCGAATGGAGTAAACTAAGCTATAAATAACTAAACTCTGCCTGTTCTTTTAGTTTGAGCACCCTTTTCATCCCGGAGGTTCCCAATGTACACCAGGTCAAAAGAGTAAGGAAGAAACACTATAACATCTGTTTCCAAAATGTTGTGTCCCATTTAAAAGCAATTACTTTCCAATGGTCCACTTCTGATGCCCTCTTTAGGGTAGAACACCCCTTGTTCTTAGACAGTCTAGTTCCTTATGTATTTATCACACTTCATAACTGCTCCACAATACGGCATTAGCTATGTACAAATTGAATAAATAAGCACCATGCCTGTGTACTGAACTGCTGGAGTGGTCCAGTTATCTTCTTGCATCAAACCAACTCCTTAGAGTCTGACTTGGAAGTCACTTGAGAAGCAGAAAATCAGTAGAAAGTGCATTTCTGAAGGAGGTTGTGTGACACAGTTCTGGTTAAGTCTTCCTATTAATGATTTTATTTCTGTAAGTATTTGTCTTTTTAGCTTAATTCTTAAACTTTTCTTTACCAAATTGAACTAGAACTTTAACATCTGGAACTTTGAGATACTTTCGTTCGTGCTGTATAAATCAAGTTCTCCATGGGTTTTCTTTAAGCAAAACTTGAGTTTACTTGCAGTAGTTCTTTGTAAGAGGACAAAGGGAAGCAATTGTCCAAGACCTCAGATCCTGGGCCCTAAATTCTGAACTTGATGCCATAAATATAAAGAACTAAAAAAAAGATATATGGACTTGTGGCTCAGAAATTGGAAAATTGTGTGTGGCTCTAAAACATCTTCTCATAAGCCAGCTTACATTAAAAACTCCTTTATTTCATGGTGTTTGGTATTAATAGAGGGTTGTAAATGCAGAGAATTAAGCTAAATTGAATTCCACTACTGCAATAACATAATTGAGTTCAGTAAAAAATGCTTCCTCCTCTGCAAATATTGGCTTTTGTTGGCAGCCTTAAACCTCTTCGAACAATTTCCATTGACTTACCCAAGTTTTGAAAAACAAGCTGGTTTTAAAACTGTAGCTTCAACAAAAGAGATACCAAAATGTAGCCTTGTCTACGTAATTTGAGCTGCTCGGGGTGAAGCTGCTCTGGGACTGGGAGCCAAGAACGCTGATGTGTTTACAAGGACTCAGCAAAGTAGCATTAGAAGCTACTGTCTTGAGGTGTTCGGGGCAGGGGGGATGGGTGGCTATAATGAAATAAATACTGATTTGGTAAGAGTTGGTAAGTTTGTTCTAAAGGTGAATGTGCTGTGCACCCAGCTCTCTCTGCCCTCCTGTCCCTAAGCCATACAGAGTTGCACGGAGGACATACCTTCTGGCTTCAGACTGCTGGAGAAGAGAACATAAATGCTATGCAGCAGCCAGGAACGTTCTCCAGCTTAAGGAGAGCCTGAAAAAACCGATGTCTTGCAGCAGGGATGGGGCAGTGGAGTGGGCTGCCGACACAACGGAAGGGGAGAACTGAGATGCAAGAGGCTCTGACTGCTCCTGACTGCCTCTCATGACAAGGGACATTGCCCTTAGTTTAGGACTTAATGGGAAAGAAAGATAATGGTATCAGCAGCCTATGTCTTTCATGCAAAACATTTCTTTTTAAACAAGATTATGTACAGATCGTCCCCCCCTTTTTTTTTTTTTTTAATTTATCAGGAAAATAGTGACTGAAAGTCTTGCAGTTGGCATTTGCTAAGCCTTCTCTCTGTCGGGCCTGCGCTGCAAGGGACTCTTATTTTCCACTTACCCACAGCAATGTCTCTTGGCATTCTCGCTGCTTTTTGCTTCCAATACTGATAAATAAAGCTATCAACAGGCTACTGATATACTTCTTGATTTGACCATCTCGTATCACAAATATCTGAATTGCTCTTTCCATTTCATAATACTACTTACTAGGATGCAGGTTACCCAGGGCTAGAAATGTACTTGTTGACAATCTTTTTGGTTTTTGCTCCTCTTTCTAGTAGAACAGTATGTAAACTGGTATAGGTATGCCAGTCAACCAAAGTGGAAGTCATATGGGCCCTAAATGATGGAGCATGTTGTAATGACATTGCAGTATCAGAAAGTAAAGAATGAAGTTGCATGAGGAACCAAGGAGGAGGAAGGACTGTAAGCTTGAAAAGGCACAGAGAAGCCAGGCAAAAAAATATTCTATGTAAGCAGTTGTCATGGTGCAACTTTACTAACATGCATCTTTTCCCTGCTCCAGTGTTACACTAATATTAAACAATGCATTACAGAGATCAAAGGGCTCCTCTACATGTTTCTTAAACAACAACAAAACGAACACAACAAAACCAAACCTGCCCATGCAAAATAAAATTCTGTGAAGCAGCTTTTAGATAGGATTTTTATCCTCTGGAAGCAAGTTTGTTGCTCCATGTTCAGGAGGTGAATGCAGTTTCTATAGGTGAACAATTAGAGTTGTTTCCAGGTGATTTAGGAGCTCTAGTTAACTATAAAACAATTAAGGTAATCTACCTTTACTCTCCCTTCTGAAGTCCTTCATGTAAAAACGTTTTTCCAGCTTAAATCAACTGGCTTTTCTGCATGGAAGCACAGTAATGTGCTTCTGTTTTCTGTGTAGGAATGAAAGTTGGCATTTTTTTCTGATGAGAGCAGCAACAGCATGGAATGGAATCTCAAAAAGGAGCTTTTTTTCTTTTTTGGTCCTGGTTTCAGGAGAATCGTCACAAATGGCTATGCTTTTTCTACCTTGTTTGCTGCAGTGTTATATCACACTGAAAATACTGCATCATATCTTCAGAGTTTTTCAACTTGCACAACATTAAAGTTTTTATTTTTCAGTATCAGTGTTACAATTGCATGAGAAGTTCATGCTGTTAGAATTATAAAATGGATATTTCAGTTTCAAGATGTTGAAGGAGGAGGCTAGGGAAATTAAATAATTTAAGTGCCAGTGTCTACATTTTAATGGAGAGACCCTGTCATAACTAAAGAATGGCTTAAATTTACACTCAGTTTCAACACTCTGTGTACAAAATTGTCTTGGTTGCTATGTTCCAGATAAAGCATGAGCAATAATTTAACTTTCTCATTATTCTCCATCCTTAAGTTTGAAATGGCAAAACCTCATCTCTTACCTGTAACTTAAACTTCACATCAATCTATGTGTGTGTTTCCTTTCCAAATTCATTAGTTCATTAATTTTTGCCCTTGCTCCTTGTTGAATTTCCAGTAATATAATGTGAGAAAGCCAAGAAAACTCTCTGCTGGAGACATTTCTTTTAATGATTTTGTATTAGTGCTACTGTGCCCCTGCACAGAATTCATTTGGTAAGAAGGCTTTATAGGAAAACCTATCTCATGCTGCTTGCCAGGGAAGATACAATGCTTAATTGTAATGAGTCTTGATTGTTTTTAATTTGTTTGCTGTACATTAAGAACCAACTTTCTCTTACATCAGTTAAGGAAGAGAAGTGCAAGTTGAGTGACACCCATTTCCCACCTATCCTAGACTGCTCTCATTGGAGCCATGCAGGGTACAACAGTACAGCATGGCTCTTGTGTGGACGGTTAGACAGCTAAGAGATTTATTTGCTCAGGATATCAAATTGCAGCAAATTTATTCAGTTCACTTAATGGGAATCTTCTCCCCACAAGCTGTAGATTTGGCACTGAAGGAGAACTTGGTGCTGTCTTTCACCTGGTTCCAGACAGAGTCTTAGTTCTTTTAGAGCTCTGGTTTCATAGTTAACTACTTTACAGTTTTATCCTTTCATGTGTCTTCCATTAGTCCATGAACAACAAGCGCTATGTTTACGTATTATCAACTCCCTTATCAACCCATCAACTTTTTTTTTTTTTTTTTTTTTTCTTTTTACTCATGACTACAAGTGGTTTGCATAAAAATTCCTGCTTCGGTGCTGTTCTCTCACCTACCAGATTTTGAATGAGTTAGAATTTCAACCAATTTCCCTGATGATTTCTTCCCAGGAAGTGTTTCTCCTTGTTTGATTTGAGCATAATATGTATTTGAAGACAAAATTTCATAATGACAGTAATAGAAATAAGGATGACATCTTTTTTTTAATACCTGTCATAATTTACTCAGGTTGAGAAGTGAAAGGAGGCTCTCTTTTCTTTTTTTTCTTCCTTTAAATTTGTGAAATATTGTAATGACTTTATCCATCACAGATGATGATGCTATGTTTGTTTCCGCTGTAATTCAGAAATTTGTTTATGGATTGAAAGTTTTTAAGAGAATGTCACAAATACTGCTGATAAGCCTTCATGCAAAACTTTGCATTTAGATTTGAGTCAGCTCAAAAATGTATTTAAAAAAAATAAGAAAAATAAAAAGACGGCAAACAGCCAGGCTATTTAGTGTTGGCTGCACATCTGAAGCGGCTTAACTGTTGAAGTATTTCCATTACAGGTGCAGAATGAATTATATATGAAGAAATTTGTAGCAGACTTAGTGGATTCACATAGTGGTATACAGGTATGTTAGGCTAAAATCTGCTGACTGTGGTGTAGCTGTGATCCTCCCCTGAGATTTGTCATTGCGTATACATAGGTATCAGCTGCAGCACTATTCCATTTTCAGATCAAGGTAACATTTGGATTGGTTTGATCAGGTAATAATGCCATTTCAAACTGCTGCACTGGAGGTTCATGCCTGCAGCACTGCACACTTCTGTGGAGACTGTGGAAGAGTGATGTGCTGGTCTTTGAGACCTCTGGCATCCTGTCACTCATATCCTTGAATAGAGGCATATTTCTGAGCAGTTTGAGGGTTCAAGCAATAAAAGAACTTTCAACATTCAAGCTATGTGTGAAAAGTCACTTGCTTGGTGTAGTAATAAAGAAAAAAAAAAAAGCTTGTTATGCTAATCTTTCCAATGGGGGACTACTTGATCTCTGCATGGGGTTCCTAGGCTCTGTTGCAACAGGAAGATTTGAACAGCTAATGAAATCAAGGAACCAAAAGTTAATGACACTTTATCGAATTCATTAAACTTGGAAATAAACTTTTAGAGTGTACCACCCTCACTCATCCAAAATGAAATGTTGTAAATGCAAATGTCTTATAAACAACCTAGTATCAAACAGCCATGATTTTAATGAACACCTATCTGCTTCTTATGTAGTCATGCCTGCTGGCAGGTATTGGGAAGACAGCATTACTGGCTAAGTTGCTCTCAGTACTGCGTGTTGTTGAAAGGCCCTGCTTTTCTCATGGCCTGGCAGCTGCAGTGCTTGGGAGGTATTAGTGTGCCTATTGTCTGGCTTTAGTGTAACATGCTAACAGGAGATAGGAGAGAGGAGAAGTATATTTCTTTCTCAATGTCCCAACCACTGACCAGGACCTTTTGCTGCAGCTTAAGTTATTGAGGATCTGCCTTTTCCCAGGAATTTTTTTTTTTTTTTTTTTACCAGTAGCTAGTAATTGATGCATCTTTGACTGAATCCCTGAATGATCAACGTGAAAGAACTCATGTTCCAGACCTGACTTTTGGGCAGGACGGAGCTGTGCTCATTGATGGATGCTCATTGCTATTCCTGCACTGTCCAGCAAGTGCAAAAAGGAGGATATAGTGTTCTATATAAAAATGCTGTTGTTTTCCTATTGTGCAAATAGCAAACACTGCAAGTTATACAGGCCAAAGAAATTATTCCAATCCACCTCTTAACACACTTTGTTCTTTATTTGGTGCTATATGCAGTTATTTATGTTCATAATAGTTTTTTTAAAGCCCTATTTCCAAATGGTTCTGTTTTAAAAAAGCTTAAAATACTGTGAGAATACATGTCCTACACTCTAGTTTGCAGCAATTCTCTTTCTACCAAATTTTATCTTGCATCACAATATTGCAATGTCCATTTAATATACATTGTACAGACTTGGAGTTTTTAGAGCTGAAGGATCTTCAAGTTTGCAGTTTGAAAATATTGATGGCGAAAAGTTTGGTGCGTAGGAAGCAATTTAACAGCACTTGTGCTGTAAAGAGCACCAAATAAATACATGTCAGGATGGCTTATTACATGCTGCTTTTCAGAATGAATTAAGAACTAAATTGTGCAAGATACCAGCCAGCAAGAGCTGATTTGAGAAATGAAGGCTAATGACTGCCTTTTTATTACTGGCCTTTGTAAAGCATAGTGTGTTTATCTAACACATAACGTTCTGCTTGGGTGCAGCCTTTGGTGAAGGGAGCTGACTAATGTCTGAATGAAATCTTTGCTCCAGTCTTGCGTAGGACTTGATTGATTGCCTTTTCCTAGTCATCTATTTGATTAATAATAAACAATGTCTTCTGCTCATTTAAACTAATTGAATTTTTGGCAATATGTGCATACTGGGAAGGAGAGATCAGCAGGTCCTTACTTCCCTAATTAACCTACCTTAGAGTGAGAGGTGAGGTTCTCTGTGAATGCAGAAATCCCCAGACTTCTGTGGAAAATATTAACCTGCTTTTTAGTGGCAGTACGTGTCTTAAGTCCATGCTGAAAGCTAACCTTTCACTCGTGTTAAGTCTATTGAATGCTACGACACCCTTCTATTAAATCAGAAGCTAGACTGGCCTAAAACTAACTTCATAAGGAAAACATTGTGCACGTAGGAAGAGGGGAGAGATGTGTATGTGCCCTTAGGAAAAGCTGTTGGATCAAATTAGCTGTAGCACTGACTCAGCTGTCAAGAGTACTCCAGTGATCAGGCTTTTAGGTATTTTGGGACGGACAACTTTCAACCTGTTGACATACTCAAGCATTTTAAGGACTGTTTCAGAACTGGGGGTGATTCAACAGCCTGACCAAGAGTTAGTGCCCTCATTGACTTCTTTTTCAGGATTAGATAGGAATTGACCCTGAGGCCAAGATCTCTGGATTCTCGAGAGCACCATATTATCAAGCAACAGCTGTCTGACAGTGTTTAAGAAATACAGGTCACAGAATGTTAAAGCAGTAGATTGTTCTCAGAGTAGCTTTGATTTCTTGAGCAGAGGACCAGCGGGATGTAGTATATTTGAGAGTTTTATGGAATGTAAAAATAGAAAATGGAAATGTTATGCGTTGTATTATGGAGGAAGACGTTTATTGTAACTTTTCTTCCCACATATGAAGTATATCAACTATTTGCTTAGAAAAGCGAAGTTTGGGGTGGTTTTTGTTTGGTTTTGTATGTTGCATATTAGCCCTTTGCTCTAGTGGTATTGCATAGGATTTTCTTTGCTTCAGTGTTCTTTTTCTATAAATGCATGTCGGAAGATATATTACACTAAAAATTTAAACCCACGCAGCAATAGCAAGTTTCAAATGACACTGCAGCAGTAATGAAGAAAAGATTAGAAATGGAAGCTGAGATTTAATGTGGAAATAGTCGTGATTAATGACAGGCATCAGGGTTTGCTTCAGTGAAAAGTGCATTTTAATTGGTTGTGTTGATTATTTATACGTGAAGCAGGTACAGTAGTTGTTGGTTTTCTCTTTTGGGGGAGAGAGAGCAAGGGAAATGACCCGAGTTACGGAAGAAAAATAATCATAATTGTATGGCAGGAGGCTGCATTGCTTGTGTCTGATGCACACAGTTGACTCCTCTTCCTATTGAGTAAGGTGTTAGAGGAGCATTTCACTGGGATTCACTAATGCTGTGTTCAAAAGTGAATTGAAGTGAGGCGGGTTTTTTCTTCTTAAAATGGTAATAAGTGGTTAAAAGCTATAAAAATGTTAAATATTCTTTCTTATTCTCTGAATTCAACGCAATAGGGTTTTTCTAACTTTAATTTGAACTGGGTAACATTTTTCAAGTCAGACTTGTTGAGTGTTACTTCATAAAGTCTTTTTTTAATGAAGAATAAAAAATCAGACAGGCAAAACTGGAGTAGATTTGGTATAATTTTTGAGTGTTAAAAGATAAATTTTCCCAAAAAATGCTCATGTGAAATACAAACTTCTCTCACTGCAGTTTTTCTTTTGCGTACACCCTTTGTTCAGCTATTTTCTTTGCATACAGTTGAATGGTGTTGTAGATATCTTCCTTTGGAATTTATAGCCTGAATTTCCTTATGAAATGGATTGTGCAGGAGGGAAATCATTGAAGTGAGAAAATGTGGAGAACAGAACAAGAAATCGGTGCAAAAGCGAACCCCACAAAAGAGAAAGATAAATTGGAGCAGAAAGAAGAAAATAAGTGCGAAAAATAGATAGCCCCAGTCCCGCCTGCCTAGGGAAGGTGACAGTCCCATTTGTTTCTGCCATAGCTGCATATAAACAGAAAAGAAAAATCCCACTATTTTCATGATTAAAAAGAAGTACTGAAATACAGGCTATGCTCTCCAGTCTCTGATGGAAACTCAGCATTAGTTCTGCTTATCTCTTCAACCGTGTTGATACTTTTAATGGAACTGGAGAGCAAATTAATATTACTTAAATCAAATGTGTCTTACAGCCCACTTGTAACTTCTGCCAAAAATATTGTTCTTTTTTCTTATTTTTTGTAGTTGCATGATGAGAGGTGCAGAGGGCCTGGAGAGGCGGGGGTGGGGGAGTGTGGACTGTAATCTGTGTAAATATGTTGTTACGCTGAAGGATTGCTACTGCAACATTCAAACACTATTCTATCATATTCAAACACTAAATATTACATTTGTTACTACAGGTACAGTTAAGGGAGTCAAAAGTTTCAGTCTTAGATGCACACTAGCTGGATCTTGATGCTCTTGGATCAGTCAGGAGAGTAGTCCTGTGTCATCAGTTGAACAGGCTCCTATTAATTTTTTTTCTCATTATGAAACAAAAAAGATTGCTAAACATCAGTTTGTGTTATTTAGCTCTTATATTTTATTTTGCCAGGCTGCAGTATCTAGAGATCTCTTTGATCTCTTTGAAATATGTGCCTTATTTTGATATTTCTGTTTTGTCTTCATCAAATGTCAGTATTTTTACTGGTCATAAACATATTAAGGGTAATAAATAGCTATTTATATCAGTCAGGCAGTAGATTTAATATTACGGTACAATGGATAATAGTAGATGCAGGTAAAGTAAAGTTAAAGAATTTATTAATAAACTAAGTGTTACGTTTTTCTTTGTTCAGAACTGCATAATTTTAGGATGGACTGGGAGGCTGGCAGTGTTAGGTGAAGGCATTTATTAAACGACAGGGTTCACAGTCCTACATGAAGAAAGGAGAGCAGTAGCAGTATGAGAATAACAGGCTTCAAAAAAGAGATATCAGCAGGCTTGGGAAGCTGATATGTAGTCTTCTGGGAAGATAATATTAAGAAAGCTGGTCACTGCTGGAAAGGGCAAGGCAATGATCCTGATTGTACGGGAAGGTAAGTGCTGTAAGAGACTAATGCGGATGAAATAGTGGAAGCATTTTGGGATAAGATCAGAAAGGCCAAGGTGCAAAATGAGTTATTACAACTGGCAAGGGACTTAAGAGGTGGCAATAAAAGATTCTAAAAATACACTGGAAATGAGAAAGACAACAGACAAGGATCATGAGTGCTGAGTGGCGTAGGGCTGAAGTGATGGCCGATTCTTCCTTTAGTCTTCAAAAAATGGTTTATGTGACTTGTTGCTTCACACAATTAATTGCCACAAGGAAAGAGAAGCAGAGATGGGAACAATGGCTAAAAAATATTTAGACAAGTCAGACATAATTCAATTCATAGTGCCTGATGAAAATCACCATTGAGGGCTAAATCTGTGCAATTTTTAGCTGTTAGAATTTATTTCTGAGAACGGGGGAAATTTGGGAAGAGCGATTACTGTATCCGTAACATGGTGTGGGGAAAAGAGAATGTATAGGCCAACCAGCCTAGCTTTCCTGAACAGGAAGATAACTGAATAAATTATGGAAAAAAGCCCAACTGTTTCAGAGATGAGACAACTTTGAAATTATTTCCTCTTCACCATTCTCTGCCCACCCAAAAAACAATACAAAGCACCCCCCCACATCCCCCCCACGCTAGTCAGCTGTTTTTTCAAAAACCCACAACAAAACAAACAAAAAAAGCACACCTGTGCTTTCATTAACAAAACTTTCCTAGTGGGAACATTGGAAACAGTAGATGCAGTGCTGCTTTATTAGGTTTTGTTTTGAAACTACTGTACCTGACATTTTATAACCAAGTAAGGAAATATCATACAGTTGAAATTGCTGTTAAAAGTCCATTTTTAAAAATGCATTTAAATACACTCTACTGTCAGCTGAATCTGGTGAGATACTGTGCTGGTTAGATGTATGCAGCTTTTTTATAGTTGGTGAGGTAAATTGACAGAAATTAAGATTAGGAGCATGACAGCTCTGTACATATGTGTTAATATTCAGTATCACACAAAAACTAGTACTATTCCAAGAGGGAGGTTAAAGATTGTTTTTCCTTTTGTTGGTGATGTCTGAGCTCTTACAACTAGCTTTCCAAAGTGTTTTTATCTGATTAGTTTACTAGCAATAATTTTTACTCTCATATTTTTCATCCTTTTCCTAAACTTTCCTTGTCCCCAGCTTGTCAATGATTATGTGGAGCATCTGGTGAGGTGTGTGGTGGATTTATGGTTTTGGTTTTGTTGGAGTTTTTTTTGTTTGTTTTGTTACTGTTTTTCCCCCTAAAATGTGCCACTTCCAGCAAAGTAAATACCTTGTTCTGTTTTTGAGCTGTTCTCATTCTGTTCCAAACTTGCTTCTAGATAGTGTTACGATATAGTCCCCCATCGGTAGGACTTAGGAGAAAGCACAACTGCTTTGCAGTAGCAGCTTAGGTGGGCACCAGTTTTGCTTGTGTCTCCAGCTACTACGAAATATAAGGCAGATGTAGACTGCTAAATGCTACTGGTCTCCTGTATGGAATTGTTTCTTTCAACCACAGCGAGACACATGGGAATGGTCTCATGGAATTAACTGTGTGTCTTTTAGTCACTTAGCTCTTGAATGCTGGAAAAAGCATATATTAATTCTTACAGCTGGGATTTGTACCTTCATTTTTGCAGTCAGATAAATTCTTAATTTCTGAATTCATATTTCTGATTACTATAATCAGGTGCCAGTGCTTTTGACAGGGAATTAGGTTGAGTTGAGAAGACAGGGGCAATAGAATTACACTTTATCTGTTGATTCTTCTTATTTTGAATTCATTTTTATCCTCTGAGAAATAATTTTTCTAATCTTAATAGGCATAAATGTATTCCTGTACACTGCTATGATTTGCGATCATGAAGTGTCATCAGTTTGAGTCTTTAAATTTCATTCTTTTTTTATACTACCTTCCTGTAGAGCCTTGATAATTTAAAGCTGTATAAAATACTTGCTCTCAACACCATCTGAGAAACTTTAAATGTCATCTGAATGGGTGATTTGCTGCATTTCCACATAGATAAATTCTGTGCAAACATGAACCTAAACAGTGCTGACTTTCAGAATATAAAATAATGGAATAAGCATGGTGTTAATCTTGTTCCAAAACAGCTACTGTAGGTTTTTATTCATAACTTTTAAAAAATCCTGCTTTCCAGTGAAGAACCAGCTGGGTATCAGACTTCCTGTATTGATCCATTCATTGAACTTTTAAAAAGGCTGTGAGACTACAGGAGCTCCTCATTTATTAGGAATTTTTTAAAGTGGCTGGGGACTGTGAAAGCTTCAGTTATTAGGTGTCCTGTGTTGACAACCACATGTTTACACAGTGCAATCTGGAATTTGCATCCTCTTGTGCGTAGCGTACCCAGCCTATAGCCTACCATCAGCTGTGGCTCACTCAAGGAGCAGGCTGTGTCAGTCGTCCTGTTTGCCTGTTGATTTCTTTCATGTGATTGGAAATGTCTATTATGTCACAAGAGATATAGATATTTTTATGACTCACCTTGCCTGAAAGATTCTTTTTTTTTTCCTTTAAAAACAAAACAAGACAACCACCACCACCACAAACCCAACTTGTTTTAAATTCTCCTAAGTTGTCTATTCCCAAAATGCTCACCAAAAAATACCAACAGTAGGGGCCTTTTTTTGGTTGGTTGAGGTTTTTTGTTGTCTTTAAAAAAGACTCTTCTGTCTCTTGTTTGCATTTTGTGCTCCTTCATTTTGACAGATTTGTGCAGTACTTTTTTTGATCCATGAGAGAGCACATTGCCGAGACTGGAGTGTATTGATGAAGGTGTTACATGACCTTTACAGTCAGGACTATGCTTCTTGTATTTCTCTCAAAGATTTCCAGAACCTCCACAGTGCTCATGTTCTCTTTAGTCCAGGCAAAATATTTTGATGATTTGAAAGCAGCTGGCTTTTCGGCACAGTGTTGTGTTGAGAATGTTTGGAAAAAACCCCAACAAAACAGAACAGTTTTGTCATACAGGTGATGTATGGTTGCTGACATTAAATGCATTTTAGCTATTCTTTAGTACTAACTGAAATATTTAGGATTTTTTAATAGCTTTAAGCGAACTTGATAACTGTTATTCTGAAACAAACTCATAATGTTTTGGCATTTCAACACAACCCATAACTCAAACATGTTGCTAACTCTACATTAATTTGTTTACACTATACTAATATCTGCTGGTGAAGCACCTGTGTTTTATCCTCTTACATTAAGCCTCATTTATGAGACTAATAGTGTGATATTATCCCAACCGCTTCTTAACTCCATTGCCTTAAATCCTGTTCTCAGCTTTGGTCTGCCTCACCAGTTCAGTGTAATCTGTATCTCTCTCTCTAATCTCCCTTCTATTTGCAGGTTTCTGTATTGCTAGTTATATAGTGCACATTTAAATGCCCTGGAAAAGCAACTGATGTATTAGCTATTAAAAAGACCAAATAGTTTTGTGGTTTTCTGCACCCAATTTAGTACGTGACTTCTGGGAGGTAGATGTGACAAAGACTGGAATTTGATCATCTGCATTCAATGCCTCGTTGACCACTGGTAAAAATGAGGTGTCACTCAGCAGCCCTGGCCTGAAGCTGCCACTGAGTCAATGAGTCAGCTGTGAGTCAATGAAATACTTGATGTTTCTGCTGAAATCAGCAGTAACAGCACAGTTGACACTATTATTTCTCATCACTGTGTTGTAAAAGGGATGACTTTTCCTGAGCTGGTGCCTCAGAACACTGCAGGCTGAGCCACAGCATTGAGCAGCTTACATATGAGGCTCACACCTGAGCCAAAAATTTGCTTCACTTTCTTCATCTCCAATGGCAGACCCAATCTTCTAATACACATTGCTACACTAAGACCAAAGGCAAGAGGTCCTGTGCTTAAAGCACAGAAAGTAGGATACGCATTTTCTGAATGAATACAGTCCTTTAAGTGTAAGTGCCCCCTAGGGTGGCAATTTTGGGGGGAATAAAACCACCTTGTGTAACTTAGTTCCTAAGCTTGCACTGAGCGTTTACTTGAGGGATGTTGGCAGCATATTCTGCTGCTCTGGAAAAGAATCCTGAGTGTAGCACTGTTGCCACTTTACAGAATAGATGCTGCCAGGAACTGTTACTGTTGGTTGGGCAATTTTGTCTTGTTCTCAGGCCAGTTAATGTGCCCCAAAGTACACTCTGAGAATATTGGGAAGTTGAGAATGCTCTATGGATGCAGACAGGGCAAAATAGCATAGGTCCAAACCTCAGTCTTGCCAGGACGACTTGATTCTTCCAGTCTAAATTATTTACTTTTATAGAGTTCTTCGGGCAAGAATCAAACAATAGATAGTGTTTTTATCTGACCATAAAGAACCTCAAATTTTTTTCTTGAGGTGTGGGGGTGTACTTGAATTTGCTTATAGTGCGTTGAGTCTCCACATTAACATGCTACTTCTGAAGAGTAAATGATATGTTATTCAAGTTCAGGCAATTTGATTGTACCATATTTTAACACTTTTAAAAGATCTATTCATTGGTGGTATTTCATTGTTCTACTGAAAGCAGCTGAGAAGGCAATGAATTATTTCTGTCCACTAGTGAGGCATGAAGAACCACTAGTAAGGCGTGAAGAACCATTTCAGTGGCTATAGAGGGGAACATCAGTAGCTATAAAAGGAACAATGGAGACCTTTCAAATTTTTATCTATGGAAAGACAGACTAAAACTTTTATAAGCTGTTTTAAAGCTTCTATTAATGTATAATGTTATGCAGCTGCCTGAATGCTGTATTCTGAATGAATTGCTTGATACAGAATTTCTCATACAGGTTTCACTCTGTTGTCACAGTCTGTCTGATAAATGTGCATTTGCGGAAGGCTTAAAAAAACAAAACCAAAGCCCCTTAAAACAACCATGCAAGTATGCCTCTAAAGGGCTAGCTATTCTTTCATGTCAAGTCCAAGGAAAAAAATTTGAAGTGATAAGGTCAGAGCTGGAGAAAGAGGAATCTTGATCAGCTGTTGCTGTGATCTCTGTGTCCTCAGATTCCCTCACCTCAATTCCCTCACCTTTAGGAGTTCAAGTCTCCCTTGGTTAGCCAGACATCTAGGTTTTGCAGTTGTAACTCTCTAGTTTTCCAACCATTGACAGGTATGGATAAAAGGATGTTGGTTTTCCTACCCTTGTTACTGGCTTCAGGATCATAGAAAGAAACAACAGTATGTTGAAGTAAAGGCAGCAAACATTTACTTGCACAACAGTACCTCTATGACCTCTATGTAACAAGTTTAATATATTCTTTAAAAAAAAAAAAAGGTGCAGTAAGGGCAAAAACTGTTGTGCCAAAACTCTAGACAGGCCAGATAGT
This sequence comes from Calonectris borealis, assembly GCF_964195595.1. Lineage (NCBI taxonomy): Eukaryota > Metazoa > Chordata > Aves > Procellariiformes > Procellariidae > Calonectris > Calonectris borealis. Next base: position 5,454,595 of record NC_134326.1, on the reverse strand, counting down.
TGATTTACTCACATTGTTTACCTGTTTCATCCTAGCTATGTATTTTATATTCTGCAGTAGGGACAGTCTTCACCTTATTCTGGGTATATAAGATTTAGCCATGGTTGTGGGGATTTCCTCCCCATGAGTCAGAGGATAATTCAATTTTGAGGCCTGTCCAATCATCATCTTTCTGTCAATCTATATAGCATAAGAATAATTAATTGGAGGCATTCGTTCATTGCAACTATCTCATGAGCCAAGTGGTGGTAATTATTTTCTGTAGACAAGGCTTAAAGTCTGGTCCTATGGTTTCAGGCTGTTGAGGCTGACAGCCTTGTTGACTTAGGGGTCATGTGATTATCAACAGTAGTGTCCAAAAAGAAGTCAAAATTTCTTTATTTACTTTACAAATAAGCACGTCCAATGTTTTGAAATGTTCCAGCAGAGAGAAAATTATGCTATGCTTTAGCAAACTATAAACCAATAGATGCATCAAACACGATTCTTGTGCTCAATCTTCATCTTTGAGCTTTTTTTGGAGACACGCCTTTAATTTGTTTTACTGTCTCATCAGACTTTAAAGCATATGAATGAAATGATTTAAAGACTATTTGAAGAGTTTATGTAAGAATGGCCTTGAGTTTGATTGCACTAAACAGCCTACATTTACTTCATTCAGGTTGTCTTGTTCCAAGTGTGGTACAAATACTTTACTGAAGAGATGGAGCCTTACAAATAACTCTTTCCCCTGCCCCCATCTGTAATATTAATCTTGTGTCATTTTTTTGCTAAAGTTGAAGTATTTTCAGGTGCTCTACTTACTTGCTCTTGGTGCTGAATGCAGAATAACTTGTTCAGCATGCTGAGACTTTCTGAAAATCTGCCTGGAATTATAAGAGGTAAGAAGTGGAAAGTATATCTTTAACAAGTTGGTTTTCCTAGATAAGGCAATAGCAATAACGTGTATCTAGCAAAGATAACATCAGTTTTTTTGATTTATTATATAGGTATGTGATCAAAGAGAAAAGGGAACATATCTGTGCTGGTGTGGGTATGGCAGCGTGTGAACGTTTTTACCCATATGACAGCTTAATTTCTGTACAAATGTCATATGACACTTCTAGGGAAAGAAGTGGATGGTGTAATGAGACTACTTGTATTTATTTAAGAGACATATAGATATTTTTAGGAAGCTTTGAAAGAACAGCTTGTCAGTCCTTCAACTTCGACAAGATTTTTTTTTTTTTTCATTGCTATTTCTTCTAGTGGAGCATAATAATAAATAGACACTTTCTCTAATCTGTACTGGCTGTTTTATGTGGAAGTTGAGTATAGCCACCTCTATCTGATCTTTGCTATATTTTTGCTTTCTGTTAATGCTCTTGACAGTGTGGAGATTTGAGGTCAACAAGGGGAAAAACATCTAATATTGCAACTCCCCAATATAACTTATATTCATCAAAGCTGACACTTAAATCTTATAGCAACACAGTAAAAGAAACCTTGCTCCAGGAGAACTAAACAGCAACAACAACAAAACCCCCCTACATGCATTCTTAGCATTTTTGTTGTTTACAAATACTTTGGGGGGGGGAGGGGGAGCAGTTTGCTCTGCAAGTCCTCTGGTGTTCCCCTTGTGCCCTCGAGCTTCTGAGGAACTTCTGAGATGATTCCCAATTTTGCCTTCTGACCGAGAACAGCTATGTGCTTATATACCAGACTTGTTTCCTGCATGGGGTTTGTAGGGCTGGCCTACACCCTTTGTGCCAGCCACCAACTCTTTTTATTGTGAACAAAGGATAACCGCCTCCAATACTTATAATTATTTTTCCTGTATTAAAATCTTTTCTACCTTCAAGCCAGCTTGTAAATTTGGAGTCATCCAGCTAACGCTAAATGCTATTTTTTCTGTTATGGAAATTGCCAAAAGTAAAATATCTGAATTGTTTTGTATGGCTTCTGAATTGGTTTTGTTAAGTTTTTCATCATTTCCTTATTAAAAAAAACCCAAAAAACCCAACAACAACAACAAACACCCGCCCTTCCCCCCCAAAAAACCCCAAAACCAAACAACAACCAAAACCAAAACAACTAATAACAAAGTACCAGTTACGCAGTTGGAAGGTATTTTGTTGCCAAGTGCAGTGGGTTTATGCAATGAATGAGAATCTTTGGGGACCAGAGTCTTCTCTATGTTAACTGCCCTGTTGCTGCTTTGAGGATCAGGTAATAAAAATAGTACCAGTTAGCAGGATACTTAAATCAAAACTGTCAGAGCTAGCCAGAAGGTACCTGCTATTGTTTATGTACGTCAAGAACATGCTGGTGACTCACAGATGGCTTCTTAGTGAATCAGTGCCCCATTCCTCTTAAGCTGCCATTGTTGCTGCCTCGTTAAAGTTGGAGAAAGGTCATCTTATTAAAAACTGATGAAAGGTGAATCTACCTCATGGGATAAGCTTCATTTTACAACCTTTTGCAAACTTTTTTTTTTTTTCCTTCCCCTTGGAGAAATGCTGGTTCCCTCAAGAATAGTGCTGGAGCTTTTGCTCTTTTCCATCTTCCAACAGTAGAATCACCATGTCCAAGCCTGCCTTGGCATTAAGAAGAAAAACTACTTTTGAGAGTCTGTGCCCAGCACTTGAAAAATAGGACTTTTAATAGTTTCAGCAAAATGTATTATTCATATAGACATATAAAGGGCCTGCACAACTAAAGCATTCATCAGGGTCTAAAACCTACCCCCCATTTTTCTTGTGCTCCTTGCATTTTCTCCTCGACTCAAGCACTATTACTGTGGTCTAAGCATCAGTGCTGGTGAAAGCTGTGTGTAGTCAAACAGATTTCAAGTATGAATTTCATTTCCAGCTGCTTGTACTGTCACTTCTCTTCCCCTGGCAGGAGTTTTAATGTTGTAACATATACCTTGATCATCTACTCTGCCTTGAGAAAGTGAGTTGTGTCCATCTGTCACTGCAATGGTCACTGCTTGTATTGAAGCACTTCCTATAAGAAGTGTTTTGCTGGATCTCAGAAAAATAGCATTTTATTTATCAGATTTTATTGTAGACTTTATGGTATAATCCAATAATATTTAAAAAAAAAAACCCAACCATACAAAAACCCCTAAAGGCTATATAACTTCCTTGTGTGCTGCTGTAAGAAGCATAGAGAGTGTTATTAAAACTTCACTCTAGTGAATTACAACTTTTGCAGATGGAAAAAGAATAGAAAATTGTTTACAAAAGCTCGAGAGTAATTCAGCAACCTGGCACACTGTTAAAACACTTAGTTTCAACTTTAAAAGAAAGTGTGAAGGGGAAAGAATATCTATAATTTTAACATTAAAGTTTCTCAGAAATGTAGAAAGTAACCAGCACTCTATATGTGGGCAAAGCATTATTCAAAAACAAGAACAGACATCTGTGCTGCCTATAAGTTTTTTTTGTGTTTGTTTTCTATCTTAGAATATTTGGCTTCTTGCATTTAAATCCCCTGATTCATTTGGGCAAAAGAGGAAGCTGAGTTTTGTGAGAATCCAAAACAATAGTCTCTTAATTTGTGTGTGGTTTTTTCCCTGCACCAGCTGTTTTCACTTGGAATATCTCCTGGCCAAATAAGAAATCCGACTTTATCGGAGAATAAAATTTGTGTAAGGTTTTTCTTCATGTACTTGCGATGTGTACATGTTGGAGGGAAATAACTGTTTTCATGTAAAAATTGTTTTATTTTTGGTAGAGGTAAATCTGGAAACACAGCTTGCACTATGAACAAATTTTCATCTACTGCTCTCAGGGATAACTATGAGCAGGGAGGTGAGGAGGATGTGGCTTTAGGGGGTGGTCTTGGGAAGCCAAGATGGGAGTCTGAAGCAGGAGCTCCTGGTCCTCATGCTTCATGCTGAGTTCTGAGCTCAGCAAGATCAAGAGCTTCTGCTCTTCAGAGACAAGTTACTGACTCATGAGTGAGTGGGGCAATGGGGACTACGACCAGAAGGAACAGCAACATTCAACCTTCATTAACCTTTACTGAACTGAGAGGGGAGCAAGGTGGTGGGGGCTGCTGATGTGCTAGACTGAATGTAGAGTACAAGTACTCTAGAGCAAGTTCTAGTTTGCAAACTAGAGACTCTTTGCTGAAAAGCAAAATTTGGAGTAAAGCTTTGAAAGAACCTATGAAATAAACCTCTCTGTCTATTTACAGCTAGCTTGTTCACCTCCTTTGGTACCCGTACAATGCATTAACTTCAACAGGTACCAGGGTTGCATGTTGAAAGAGTGTTGCTGATGTTAATAACTGCTATTTTGTGCTACCCTGGTCTAATTTTGATTTGCAAAAGAAATTCTGACACTGTTTCATTAGTAATGTGGGAAAATGCATGTAATGGGTTAATATTTCAGCCTTCCTCTCTTTTACAGTAAACAGTAGAGAATTGTACCACATTAATGAGAATAACTTTTTTCCACTACAATTTAATGAATTTAAATTTGTATCTAAGACCTGAAATTTTCCTGTGAATGATAGCTACTACGTGGTTCATCAGCTGCGTGATGAAAAAGCTTGTACTAGTTGTGTCCTAAGTGCCAGTCAAACACAGCATGCAGGAAGTATCTTATGTTCCTCCTGTGTCCAGTAGCAATCTGAAAATTGGCTGAAACAGTTATTTTCAGAGAACAGAACATGTGTCTATACATGTATCAGAGCATTCTTAAGAGTCTTGGCACTTGAAACAAACGTGTCTATTGTGAAATATCTTTGTGCTAAGCATGCAAACTTCTGTGGTTACATTAGATTACTGTATTTAGTGAGATATCATGGATGTTTTCTACTATATAATAATATTTTTTATGTAGTGACTTCCTTAACAGTTTTATAATATATGCAAACGGCAGGTAGATAGCCTTCCTTGAGTGGTACACTTGTTTCAAAGTAAACCAAAGCTAAGAGTTGAGTTAAATACAAAAACTTACTTCTAATATAAGCTTCTTTACCATACCCTATAGTTTATGCATATATTTCATTATATACAATTAGTGTTAGATGTTTAGAGTGCAAACTTTGTAATGTCTGTGTGTGTATATTTTGGTTTTGGGTGGTTTTCCCCCTCCCCTTCCCCAAAAGCAGAGAGATCCATGATAACAAATATCTCTTTGGACCGTAACAGAACTTCTTTTCTTGACAGACAAGAAGAGTATGCCATTAATACATACTGTATTGGTAATGAAGTATATAAAGGGTGTGTCTGCCAGTAATAATGTATATGGATCTGGTACCAACTAGTCTCAACCAGACAGAAAATTAGGACCCTGTCTAAAATGTGGAAAAAGAGTTTAGTAGTAAACTTGAATTGTAGCTCTGTAAAGGAACTCTACCTCAGAAAACCCAAGGAAACAATAGATAGTGACTCAGCCTGTGCTCTTATGAGGTATTTGCAGGCATTCCTAGGAATCAATTTTATATTTTGTCCTCATGCAATGGATTGCCATCCATAGTGGGTGCCATTCAGTTTTCTGGAATGCCTGCCCTTGGATTGACACCTGGTATATTAAAAGTCACAAAACACATAAAGACAGGCAGAACAAAGGCACTTTAATGTCTTGTAACCATCTGTGCTAGATATTTATTTTCTACTGCCAAGCAGAAAGAACGGAAACATACTGACTAATTTTTACCAGAACAATAATCAGACATCCACCAGTAAACATGAGTGTAGGCCAAAGGAAAGCAAAGAGGAGGCCTTTCGGGGGATAAAGTCTGCTTAAAATTACATTGGTCTGTGTTCCTCCTGGGTCATAGTAGCATGGGAAAGTCTGGTATTTTTTGAAATTGCTTGCAATTGTTTCTATTCGTGCTTTAACTTCTTTAGAGTTCTCCAACTTGCCTGGGACGTACGAGCACTGGAATAAGAAATCACAGTGATTCATTATAATGGATACTCTAATGCAGGGTTTGTAGTTAAGTCAGATTGGATAAAACAAGCATGCTAGTACTGACAAAATCATCTGTGGTTTGGCTAGCATCCCTGGAGGTCGTCTTGGTTTCCTTATGTCCATAACGCATTTGCCATGCTTCCCTGTTTCTGTCAGTGTGTCTGCACCCCTAGTCTGCAGATTTACAGGTTGGAGTAATGTTGTTGGAAACCAATAACACACATGTGCTTGAAATGCAGTCTTTGGTACTGTCACTTTATTATTACTGTGCCAAGCTCAGATTCCTTACAGAGCTTCTAGGCACCGCCATGGCAGAAATGTGTTAGTTGTGCAGAAATTCACAACTGGCTGTCAGTGTGCAGGAAAACAAAGTTGCTTCACTGTGTACCTCTGGTTGTAACTCATGGACAAATAAGAGGAAAACATGGCTGTTGGAGGCTTCCTACTTGTCCTCGTAACACAGAACTGTGTTGACCTGTAGTAATAATGCAAAGTTATTTAGCCTTCAGTGGAAATACTTTAGACTTCGAAGCACTCATTTTTGTTGTTGTTCATCACAGTTTCTTTTCTGCAATATTATTTTGCATACATGATAATGCTTAGGTGTCATAAGCTGGAAACTGGCCAAGGCAGAGGGGGAATGGTTCCTAACCTGAAGGCTTTTACTTGCAGTAATGCAAATGGTAGGAAATCAGCAAATCACCTCCTCTTGCAGTGAACAAGACTCTTGTTTCAACCTACAGTAGATAATTGCTGCTTTGCCACTTCATTGTATGTAGCTTTCCCTGAGATAGTCACTATGAAGATAGGCATTAGCTAGCAAAATTGTCTTCAGCTTAAGTGTTTTACGCTATCAGATTAGCACTGTGTGAAACTCTAATCTATACAATTTCTGTAAGAAGATGAGCACTTGTAGTCCGAGCATGTTTGTTTTGGATTCTGAAAGTGCTTCAGTCTGGGGCATCCAAGATGTGAATTTCACTTTATGACCCCTTAGAGTGTGTTGAGCTGGAACAAGGCCTCTGAAATACTCATGGTTTTGGAACTGAATTGAACCTGACCTTCCTTGGGACAGTGTAGCTGTAGGAGCACTTCTGGTTGTGAGGGAGCAAGCCTAAAAATGTTGAGCTCTTTGCTGATTCCCAAGCAGAAACACTGGCAGAAACAAAAGGATAACACCCTACTTTTTCCTCTTCCCCAATCTATCCCACATCTCTAAAGCCAAATGAATACTGTGCATCCACGTTTCTCTCCCATCCATGGTCTGCACTCATCCTCTGGGGAAGAGATCTCTAAAATGACTGACCAAGGGATCTCTACCGCAATACTCAGTGTCTCTGCATTACACAGGTGCTTCCTATAGAGCCACTGCCTTCTCCATGAGTCCAGATTTCTGCTGCCATGCTGACCAGAAACAGTTGCAGACCAAACCAAAGACAAATGAGTTTTCTGGGTAATTATCTTCCAAAATTACTGATTTGTTTCTCTTTTCTGTCTAAAACCTGCATCATGTTCCCAACTGTACCCTCATTTCCCCATTCTTTGCTTTCTTTTTTCCCTGCTTCGTATCACACACCTAAAACGGAAGTAAAATTGAGATTTGTGCTCTTACTTAGGAGAGTGTTTAACTTCAGGTCTCTCCTGTGATGATTCAACAAGCAATGAACAAACCACAGCTTATAAACTATTTCTTACCATTGGTCTTCAACTCAGAGACTTACATATTTTTAAATGTTCATAAATGTTAAATACTCGTTTAGTTGGTGTAATAGCTTAACAAGTATTAACTTAATGTTTGATGTAATGTTTGAAACAAAATCCCAAACTCTGCAATTTCTGGAATATTTTAAAAATGCCTTGGTCTAAGTAAAGACTTTAACACGTAAAAAATGAACAACTACTCTTACTCTGCTGCTTGGTTTAAAAACAATCGCCCTTTCTCCTCAAAGGTGTTAGCAGCAGAGAGCAATTATTCAATCTGTGTTGTGAGTACCTTAGGATTTCTTTCCAGTGTATCTTCAGTCTGATAGAGCATAACCTCTTGTCCTGAGGCTGTCAGATTAACCCACACCTGTAGACAGGGATAGGGAAAGATATCCTCATCCTCTGAGCCTTCGCTGTTTGGGCAGAGAACTTTCTCCTTTATGTTGGCTTTTAGTACCTTGCACACAGTTTCTGTTGTCCAAACACTACAAAAAAACAAAACAAAAGGTATCGCTTTTAAATGCGTTAGAAGTGTCTGTTACGAGTTGCATGCTGGAGATGCATCTGTATGTGCCAGCTGTGAGTGGTGGCATGGGTGGTTTGTGGCTGCTCAATCCTGGTGCAGTCTGCTTTGCCCACCCTGAATTGATGGCTGCGCCTGGCGAAGGGCTGCAATAAGAAAGCAGTGCAGGAAAGCACTTTTTTGGTTGTTATTTATTATACATTCTGTGGTTTGAAGTTAGATTCTAACCCCATTTGTAATCAGCTTCAAGTGTTATTCGAGAAAGAGAAAAATGATGATGGATTTTCATGTTTGGTAGTAAATATTTGGAAGGACAGTACACTGGTAAAGCTTGACCTTATTATTTGAAATCTGGCTAAGCATAGTGGAGCTTTTGATCTCTCAGACATATTTTGACTAACTTCATTCAATAATTCTCAGAACTCAGATTAGTTCTCCTGTTTTCCCCCTGCCTCTCCTTTTCTTTATTGCATGGACCTTTTGCATGAATAAGTAGCAGGATTTTGTCTGGCAAAAGTTCATTTTTTGCTGTTACTTATCCCGTTTTTCTCAAAAGTTACTCTTTTATTAACTGATACCACAGTAAGCTTTTGCTTAAAGCAGTACACTTTGGTGGCAAAAAAATTAAAGAAATAGCCTCACTCCAGTTCTTAAGAAACGAATCTTTTTACATGCAAGTATATTTTGTAATGTAATCAGGAGGCTGGAAAATACATAAAATAAATGTGAATTACTGTTTTAAAGATAATGTTTTTCAAACGTTTTTGAGTTTAAAGGTGCTCTTAGCAAGAAGAATGTGATGGGTGTACTTGCTTTCTCCATCAAAATCTTAAAGCATGAAAATCTGAGCTGCATTCTTCATCTTGTTACTTTGTTTTTTTGCAAATTGGTTTTGAGTGTGAGGCAGAACTTGCAAAACGAAATAAAGATGTGGGTAATAGTAACTTCTTCAGCATTCATTGTATTCTGCAATGTTTGCTGTTGTAGACTGTAGACTGGGCTTTTGAAGGTGCTAGTTTCTCATGATGGTTGTTTTGGAGGTCAGATACAGATTTTCGACTGAACAGTTTTACCATGACTTCTGTGGCTCAAGTTTTTATAGTTTTATTAAAAACAACACACCCTCCTGCACATGGAAAAGCTTTTTTTTTTCCCCTTCATTTATGCAAGACAGCTTTCCATTATCAAGCTTTGATAAGCATGGTTGTTTTTTACTTTACATGTTTTCATAGTAAATGTTTTGGTTTAGTCTGTTCTCATTCTAGCCCTGAAGACGATCATTCCCTCTTTCTTGTGCTTACCTGTAGATGCCTGATGATGTCTTGGGTCACTCTTTTTCTTTATCATTTCTTCTGCCTTAAATTCTTATGAACTCTTCAAGAACATATTGTTTATTTATTGTACAAGGTACTAACATATATTTTGGTACTGTTTTAATAATTGTATTTGATGCTGACAGGAAAAAGAAATAGCTTTGTATTCCTAAACAAGTGACTGTTATTACCTTTTAGTGTAGAATGGCACAACGGTGATCCCAATAAAAAAGTACATCATCATGGAGCACGTGACCATTCCCAGTCCGAGGCACAGGGCTCTTGTCTCCCCTCGCTTCTGTGCAGTCACCAACTTTTTTCCCAACATGATTTTGAGGTGTGAAATCTGAACAATCTCTTTCTGGTATAAAATAAAATACAGAAAGAAGAGGGAAAACATGACTAGGATTGGCTACAGGTATCACAGCTGTGTAACAAGTTTCTGAAATATAATGTATCCCATGGAGGCACAGTCCCACTTTTGCAAAAACTAGAACAAAAGAAAAAGTTACTGTGTTTTTTGTTATTGGTAGACTTTTTTACTTCCTGATATTTACCATATAGTACTTTAAAAAGAGTGTGTGTGTGGTGGCTAGGAGATGGGGTAAGAAAACCTGATTACTTTTTGGGAGAGTTCTGTTAACAGGCCAATTGTCCTCAGCCTTAATTCAGTCTATTTTATGTTGCTTCTTCTCTGAAGTAAGAGATATTGTGTTGTGTATTGGTAAAGGCTGCATGCAGGGAAAATCCTCCCACAGTGGAATCCTTTTTACATTATGCCTTTTCTTCTGTATTAGTCTGATGTGGTTGTCTTACTTCAAAAGAGCTGAAATAATTTAAAATGTAACATTTGAGATGCCCGGTTCTGACTTCTGCATGTTTGTTGTTTGGCCTTGCCTATTCAGGGATGCTCAAAACTTGGTGTCCAATTAAATAGCAGAAAAAGGCTGCATTTTCTAGACAGAAGTAGTGTGATGCCATCAAACACAATTGAACAGGATTAGAAAACACAGCAGTTAAAACTGCTATCGTTTCACCACAAGCACTGGGTCAGGACTGCTGCTGGCACTAGCAGGAGAGTGTAAACTGTGAAGTGCTGGTGTTGGTGTAACACCGGGGGAACTCTTAGGCAGAGCTGTCTGAACCTGAGCTCGGGAGTGACTGACGTTTTCCCCCCACTCCTTTGCCAAATAGCATTTTAAATTATCTTGATAATGCTTTGATAAAGAGAATCTGAAAATAATTGCTGTGAATCCATAGGCCAATTAAATCAGTATGACTGATGTATAGGATTAATATATAAATGAGCCTTAACAGTCCCTGAGAGTTCAACCCATCACCAGTATCTGTTGCACTGACAGCTGTTACTGAAGGTTTGCGGTGTTTTGTTTTTTCATGAAAACATGGTGCAAACCATAGTTATGGCAAATGATGAGACTGGCAAGATTTGTGTGGATTTTTTGGGGGAGAAGGGAGGAAAGCAGAGCAGAAGGAGAAAGGGAAAATATGTTACGTACATGCCGAAACACGTTTCAGTCCTGTTCTCACGTGCAAGACAATGGTGCACAGCTTCATGCAGTAGTTGATGGATTTTCAGGATTTCAGCTTCAGGTATGTGCAACTATTTAGTGTGTATCCTTACTGGCTGGCCTTCAGGACAGTGTGGTCGTTGCCTAAATCCACCTGTGTTCAGCTAAGCAACGGAGCAAATACCAAGGCTTAAGTTTAGATACAGTATAAGACAAGCACAAGCCAAAGTTAGCAAATACTTCAAGTTAACCATGAGTAGATGGTCTCCAGCTGCCCCAGGCTGGCAGAGCTGTGAAGTGTTACTGGGGGTAGGGACAACGCTGAGTTTGGTGAAAGACAAGATAAAGGCACCATCAGCTCTCAAGAGAAAGAATGTGAATATAATCTGAATGTTGCTTTCTTTCCTATTAGTTCTGTTTTTCACTAGTAAAAGTGCCTTACTTTGACTGTTCAATGATCAAAGGAAAAAAGTATTTGAACAGTGAAATACTACTGGTTTTAGACTACTATAACACCTGAATGTTAGTGTTATTAACAATAAAAATATAGAAGTCTATGGACAGGAAAACAGCTTTGGTCATTTAGCATAACTCGGGGCTAGTTACAGAATTTTTTAAATGTATATTTTGAAGTTGTTAGTACATAATATCAAAATGAAAGGCTGTTCTGAGGTGTCCTTAGGAACAAAAGGAGTTATTGTTGTTGGAATACTGAATTTTGTCCAGTTCCATATTTAATTCCACTTTAAATAAAACATCAATATCCACTTTGAATTTTGCATAAACGTTTTGAGGGGAACTGTTTTTCTGATGACCACGTATAATTCACTGGCGTTGTAAGAAGCATCTTAAATTGGAAATTGCCGTAAGATTGCTTACTGCCATTTGAGTTTAATACAGAATGTGAGCTAATGCCCTTAAATAAGGCTGTATTGTGTTTTTCTTGGTCTGTGGGGCTATACATAGAACATCTGGCATCAAGCATGTCAGTGTGCTCATGCAGTGCCTGCATGCTTGTATAACCATGCACAGAAGCATATGCGCCCCACAAGGAAACTTGAGTAAAATCAGTAGTGACTGTTCCTTGGAAACTTCTGTGGCTTCTTTTAGTTCTGTAGGGGGAAAAGTGGAAATAACATTTTCAAAACCCCCAGAATTCCAAAATATTTAAAGTATTGGAACACTGTACAACACAGCACCTTAAGACAAATTAATATTAAACTGACTCTCCTTTACCTATTGTGCAGCTTGGTCAGAGGGGAAAATAGAATAAAAGAACATCATCAGTCCTCGAGCACAAGCCCTGAGACCATGTGGTACCTGAGTGGCAGTTCCTCATAACACAGTGGGAAGCTAATGATAAACAAGTGAAAACCTGCATTGTTAGCAAGAAATTCTTACATACATTAACAGTGATTAATCCTTAATTAGTTTTGTGGGAAAATGAAAAATTGAAAGATGGGTACTGCCACCATGACTTGTAGAAAACTTCTAGTGGCCTAGTACTGTTAATCTCTTGAGTTTTAGATGAACCATAATGTTTACATAGCTGTCCCAGTTACGCTGAGAAATAGTGGGGTAATCAGACCCTTTGTTACATGGAAAACGAGAACTGTGGGACTATTAACAGAATTAATAAGAAATGTAATTGCCCCGTCAGTCTGCTTGAATGTCAGCCACATACGCAGCAGAAGTACCAGTAAGCTCATCTTTCCTAATCATCTTAAACTGCCAGACTACTCTTTAAGACACATAAGGAATTCCTTTGTGTAAACTGGAAATTTTCACAAGTGGCGAAGAGGTTTTCCCAGCATTTTGTGCAATGTTGTTCCCCATCCTGACACCAGCCAGGCTGCCTGACCCTGGTTCTCTGTGTGGGCTGCTGGGTGATCCTGTTTGCCTCTGCTCCCCCAGTTCAGATGTCTGCTCTGCCCCAAAGAGAATAAGGACATATGAATTATGCAGAGAATGGTAACAGGAAAGATTGGTCTAAAAATATCTCACTGAGTGCTTCTATAAACATAAAAAATTACTGGCTGGGTCTTCAGGCAGTGTAAATCAGAGGTGCTCATGTCACTGTTGTGTTGCTGCACCAGATTAGCTGTAAATGTGGTCCTTAAAACTGAAATACATACTTCCTGCTGCATTTTTTTATGTTTTGAGATTTAGAAGACCAGAAAAATCTATAACACTATTTCATACACGTGCAGAATAATTTAAGAGGAAACCCAAGTCAGTGAAGGAAACCCCATGTGCATTTTTTTTCCTTTCATATATCAATATTCTTATGCTCTCGTGCTGAAAATCCTGCATTTTCTGGCTCCCAAGACAAAGGAATCCTGAATGCATGTAGAAAAACATATTTATTTGGAATTTCCCCATTGTTTAAGAGGTTAATTTTTTTCAGATTAAAAATTCTTCTCTTCTGTCTCCTAGCTCTATCAATGTATGTTAGAAGAAATGTTGAAAGAGCTAATTAAGTGTTTCCTCTGACAAAATCGTTAAATCTATGAAAAAATGAAGCACTGCAGAGGACTTGATTGGCCCAGGAAGTCTGTGAGCATATTTGGATTGGAAGATGTTGAAATGTAATAACATGGGTTTTATTCCGGCCTTCAAGAGCAAATCTAAATGTATTTTTTGCACTGAAGATTGTGGGGTGCCTCCATAATTACTAGGAAAATATAAGCTCCAAATCTTTTGATAATGTTCCCTCTCCCTAATCTTCTTCTTCGGTCTAGTTAAATTATACAGTACATTAGCTGTGCAATTTCAATGTATAATCACTGCATTGACAGCTGCTGGTGATAATCCTAGGGATGGCATCTGCTCAGGTTTTGGAATTGAGTCCCCTGTTTTGATTAGTAGACATGTTTGATACTCAATTGGAAGTCTCTGCCTCCTCCTTCCCCATCTCCCGAGGAGTTTCCAGTGCAGTGACCTCTGTGAGTTCGGATGGGACCCCTCTCTCGAGCTATTCCAGGCTGCTCTTAAATGGGGTATGGCAGTATAGGTAGCACTGATGAATTCCTCTTGCTCGCTTACTGAAGAAAGGGTGCTAAACCCTTCTCTCAAATTTAAGTTGGGAATAAATGTTAACAGTAAGCCAGTCATTTTTTTTTGAGCTGGTTTATACTACAACATATGGTGAATTTTCAGTGAGCATTTATGTATTGCTTTCAGATGAGCATCAAGTGCTAATATTACATCACACCAAAAAAGAGTGATGCAAGTCATCTGCATCTCCAAAGTGATAAGAAGTTTTTAAATGAGCCTGGACCCTTTGATCTCTATTGCTTCTGCATACAAAATAGCCATTTGCTTTCTCCTGTCAAGCGCAAGCTTAATAGTCACCTTGTTTTATTCTCAAAACACCTTGTGTGGGCAACATAAAAATTGCTGGTTTTGCTGGGTGTGTAAGAGGAGCACAGTATTCGTTGCCAGTTTATTGGCCAAGTGCTTTGTGTGGGAACCAGAAGGCAATTGTAAACTTTACGTCTGTAAATATGAGCTCTGTACTGGTTATGCTACTGTGGCAGAGCTGCACAGCTTACATATTTACTACTGTCTCTGAGTAGAATTAGTTTGATCACTCGCACTTGCCTACCTGTCTCCATGAGTATTTTAACACTGCTTAGATTCATCTTCCTTTCTGTTTCAATCCTGCCCTCATTCTTTTCCAATTTACTGCCCCACCGCCTACACCCTGGACAACAGGCCTGAGGTCAAAACTACATTTGCTTTGGCACTTGCTTCCTCTCTCCCTGCCCTCCATTTCCTATGCTAGCATTTATATGCATTTCTTGCTGGTAACAGGTCTGCCTTTGCCAGGGGTGCTGGGGCCAGGGAACACCAGTTTTGTTCATTGCAAATTGGTAAGAACCCATTATTTAAAGCATTCTGTGCATCTGAGACCACAAATACTGTGTGTGTTAGAGAATAAGGTGATGCTGAACCTTAATGGAAATGTGCACAGAAAAGAAAATTCTGCCATGTACTCATGCAGCTATCTTGGAAACTTGAAGCAGCAATATTTTGACTGTGTAACATGATGTAACTATACTTATTTTATGAAATATGCTCTATCATTTTGCTTTATTAATGAACTGTTTACCTGACGTGACACTAGAGTGAATGAAAGAAGTTAGCTTTTTTGTTTAAAAACCTATACAGTTGTTTAAGAGTAATTCTGTTAGCTTTTAAACCTGGTGGTTCTTTTTTTAAAAAAAAAAAAGTTACTTGCTCAGTTCAGCAGTTCTGAAGTTTTTTGGGGGTTTTTGTTTTAGTTTTTTTTCACTTTTTTCTGAAGCAAAAGTGCTTCTTTTGGGTTCTATGCAGTACAGGGCTGCACAGAATGAATCAATTTAAATGTAAGTTTCAGGGAAGCCTGAAAAAGTTCAAGTGCCTGGTTCCTCTCTAACTTAGAGGTAGACAAGCACAGGCTCTAAAGGAATGTTGAACACCCAAACCTATGAAGCTCCTAAGAGTAAAGATGTATTTACCATTAAAATGAATAAAAGCTATGATCTCATATGGGCTGCAGACTCCGAACATTCTGTTGCCTGTGAAAATATTACCGTTACCTTTGCTAATAATTACGGAGAATTATCAGATTGATTCCAGTTACAAAAGAGAGGACAACTTAACTTTTCTGTAGCATGTGGGCTACCTGGGCTGTCCTCCATAGTGCTGCAGTTTCAGAAAGATTGTTGCTTCCAAAAACACTGTACTTCTCAAAACCCAAAGCTATTGCATGCTCCCAAGGAAAAACGGTTGCTTAAAAATATACTTACTGTTTTTGATGAAATGCTTCTTTCTCTGATGAAAAAAACTTCTGTTACATGATAGACTTGGGATAGTAGTGGAACTTAGAGCTGAAAGGGATTTTTATTATTTTTTTTCCTTTCCTGTACTTCTCTGGGTTTGCTTTGCTGTGGCTGAACTCCTAACTTAGTTCCCCTATTACGAAGCTTTCTGTAACCATAAATGGTAAGGTATGAAAGAACACTGTGTCCTTTTTGAGATTAATTGCTGAAAACCAGGAAGCCACAATACTAAGACCAACTACAACTGAAGAGACTGAGTTTTCTCATACTCTAGGGCCCCTTTACCACATATCCCAGTAGATTTGTCTTAAGCTAGGGTCCTACTCCTTTTCTACAGCTTTTTAGTTTAGAAATCTGATAGGTCTTTTGGGTAAGATTTAAGGTATTGACTGTATCAATGACCAGGGGTACTGATTCTTAATTCTTAATTCCTAAGCTACTAACAGCTGCGTGTAATTGCTTTGTTGCCACTAGTTTTGGTCAGTTTGGATGCAACAGATGCTAAAATTTTGACTGTACAACAGAGCCCTATAGACAAGAATAAAGCATCCATCACGCCATAGATATATGAGTGTCCAGCTGTTCCTCTAGCCAAAAAGCCAAGCCTGCTTCTGGGACCTATAAACAGATGACTCCTAGCACAGAGCTTCAGAGAAGAGCTAAAATAATTTTTTTTTTGAGAGAGGGAAACTCTTTTATCAGGAGACTAAAGGAACTGAAATGAGTTAATCCAGTAAAAACATTAAGAGTGTTCTGAGCATTGTAAACAAGGATAGGATCCCCTCCACCCTCCTTTAGATATCTAACAATTAGCTGTTTCAGCTTAAGCTGGCCTTTCAGGCTTGCTTTTGGTAAAAGATTTGAAGTTGGCATGTTCAGAGAGTTCATGCTGTCTGAAGATAACAGATGAATCTTCCCCAAAAGGACCTTTTCTATTATTATTGATGCAGAAGAGAGCACACAAAGCTAACTTGGATTTAAATAACTGTCTTAGACACTTAAAGCTAAGTAAGATGAAGCCTGCTACTATCATCTAGATTGGAAAGATTTATGATCATAGTCATTTTTTAATTTTTGAGAAGTGATGTAGCTAAATTTAAAGAATGACATTTGAAGGTTGGAAAAAGAGCCTTATGAACAAAACTTATTCCCAGATAAAACGTGATCTGGTTGGGTGGAGTTTTCTATCATTTTTTGATACTTATGAAAAAAGACTGGATATTTCACAGATGCAGGCTCTGGCTCAAGCAGAAGCATGAGGAATTTATTAAAAGTGATTTTTGGGCTGTGTGATTCAGGAGTCAAGGTAGAAACCAAGGTAACCCCTGCTGACTGAAATTCATGAATCTCCAACTCTGGCTGTCTCTTCTGCCTGCTCTCCTTAACTCCAATGGCTAATACACATGGATCAATTTTTAACTGCTGCACTAAGGAGTTCTACTACAAAATTGACTTGTGGATTCCACAGGCAAAACAGATTACATTCTTAAAGTTCCTCAGTGTACTGAAGGAGGTGGTAGTAGAGTGCTTTGGCTCAGTTTGAGGTTCACTGGTGATTTATTTGAATAGACAGGAGCTATGCTCCACGGCTGGTGCTACACATTACCTTTTGCTTGTTTCTTTTCCTCTCACATACGCTGCAGACGCGCAAGTCCAGGTGGCCA
This sequence comes from Calonectris borealis, assembly GCF_964195595.1. Classification (NCBI taxonomy): domain Eukaryota; kingdom Metazoa; phylum Chordata; class Aves; order Procellariiformes; family Procellariidae; genus Calonectris; species Calonectris borealis. Next base: position 5,437,124 of record NC_134326.1, on the reverse strand, counting down.
CTGGCTCTCGGAGAACTAACGCAATAAAAGAATGTGGGTGTGCTAAAGGGAGATGCTGTGCTGATATCCACTTCTAAACTTGGGATATTTCAATGTGTCACTGACCTGTACCTAGCGATGTGTACGCATGAGAGCTGTATCAATGGCAAACCAAATGTTTGTTATATTATAAACTGTAATTCTGTATTACAGTCTAAAATAGGCTCTGTCTTATTAAAATCATACAGAATTTTTTTTTTTGCAACTTGAGAGGAGGGAGGAAAAGGGAACCATCTGGTGATTGAAATTACGATGTGCTTTTGCCCTGCTGCTCCTTTCCTCGCAGGAGCTGCAGTGCTCACTCCTCCTCTAGCCTTGCTCCTGGCTATCGTGGTGGGACACTGTGAACCCACTTGCCTGCTCATTTAAGGCAGGATTTCCCTGGTCTCAAAGGAGCACGGGACCAGCTGCAGCCTCTGCATGAGGATCTGCTGCTGGGACACTAATTCACTGCTTATTTGTAAGCTACATAACTGGTGATGCACAGTTTCTCGTGGCCTTACACTGGCCCAGACAGGGGGTGTGGGGTGACTGCTGGAAAGGCCGGGTTCCCAAGCGTGCTTTTTGAGTGTGGGTGGCAGAACAAGTCGAGGCCAGTTGGGCTCAGCTGGAGCTAAAGGCAGTAGCCCTGTTGGTCTAAGATCCTTTTGCAAATACCAGTTTCTAGGCAAGATAAAATTTTGCAGGGGCCTTCCCAAGCCTTGCTTGAGGTTCTGTTTTAATGTTTAATCCCTGACTATAATTGGGGGAAGAAAAAGGGAAGACAGGAAAAAGGGAACTCCTACAATGTTGGAGTAGGCTTTTCTGAACTTCAAATACTCTATTTTGAATCTGAACAAGTTTCTTTTCAATGTCTTGCTTCCCACTTATTTTATTCCAATGTATTAAGCCCTTTGGCTAAGGCCAAAATAAATTAAATTGGAGGGATAATTTCCCATGATTCTTTAAAAAATGAGCAATGCTTCAACTTGGAAAAAACTGCCGTGACTAAGTTAGTGAAGTATCTATGCTTACAATTATCAGTCTCCAGAACTGCAAGAAACTATCAGACAAATTAAAGAGAATTAAGATAAATATTTCTGAGGAGTTATTTTCTCTGTAAGTGCAAGTGGAAGAAAAAATGTGGGAGAGAAGGCACGTGGCTCTGAAGGAGAAATTGTGTAAATATTAGCATACCAGGTTTGTAGCTCTGTATTGTAAATAAAAATATGAAGGAACTGTAAACACTACAGCAGCATTAGGGGAAAAGAGTTTCTGGTGTTTATTTGCTGTATTACTCTGTAGTGAGTACTCAAACTGCTGTCCTTTGTGCACCACCTGTATTGGAGAATGCTCTGTTCCATCTCCCTTTTGTTCCTGATAGGGCCCAGTCATTGCAGGTCTGTGTTTGTTCAGAGGACTCTTAACCCTCCCAAGGAATCAGACTGACTTTGTTGTGATTCTGAAGCTTCAAGGAAGCTCAAGAGAGCCTGGTTCAACCCCACGTGCTACTGAACTGTTTGTTGCTGTGACATCACATGATTTAAACTTATTTTGTGTTTGCAGGTGACCTGTTACGCATTAGGCTGCCTTATGTAACCAGTGGATCTTGCTGGAAGTCCTAGCCAAATTACATAAAGAATGTCTGTAGGCAAGCAGAAGTGAAGTGAATTTGCAAACTGTAAACTCCCTTTTGACCTTAATGTAAAGAGCAGTTCAGGAGTTTAAAAGGGGAAAGGGAAAAAAAACCAGTATCTTTTAGTTGGTCAGAACTGCTTATTCCATTCTTCTAAGCTGATCATCCGTAAGGCTTGTTTTCATGTTAGGGCATAAGAAAATCTTAATGGCTGTGAGACAGAGCCAGTTTAATAACTATTGCCATTTTATTTCCAGGACTTTCTGTTGCTTCTAAAGAATCAGTGAGCTGTGAAATGAGAACAGTTGTTTGGATCTTCAGAGAGCCCCGCGAAGTTATTAGCTCCCCTCTTTCTAATTGGAACGTATTCATAGTGTAGTACATTGTCATTTTTTAATGGGCATCGTAAAGAGAAGCTGTGGCTCTTGAAAAAGGAACAGTCACATATTAAACATGATGTGAGTTAGAAGGAGGAGGATGTCCTAACTGTTGGCATGTCTAAATCGGGCACAGGCAAACTTTAGGACTCAGCTGCTCCCTTTTCAGTAACTAAATTAACAAACTCTTGGACTTGCTGATAACTCACCAGTTTCATGAGGGCTGAGGGAGTCCTCAGAACTTGTCACAATGGGTTTGCTGAGTTTCTGCACTGTGCTCTGTCCAGTTTGTAGTTAGAAGTACAGAGGAAAGCATGGAGGTTGCTCTGAGACCATGGCCTCTTCTACCTTACTCCTTTTTTCTGTCACAGTGACTTGTGCTATCTCACTGTTATAAGCTTAGCTGTATTGACAGTAGCAAGCAAACCTGAATAACAAATTTTCAACATAGTGAGGAATTGGTGTGTATGCTTTTGTCTAAAGCGTGTCTCAGGCATGTAATGTGTATTACATTACACTTGATGCTGATGGGAACTTTATGCAAAGATTGAGTAGTATCTGATTTCAGGTAAAAAGAAGCTGCTAGGAACATAGACTCATGTTCAGCTTCTCATGTTCAGGTTAACTACAACATGGACCAAATAGAAGGCCTTTCCTGAACTTGTGAACTTAGTACAGCAACTCTCTGATACAGTAAAGTATGAAAAGCTCATGCTGGGAGATGTACGCATTGCCAAATAATCAGGGCAGATGCTTATCCAAGATAGGATGGAGGGCTGACAGTCTGGTTATAGTGAGTCATATAGAAATGATAAACTTTTTTCCTTTCTGGCTTGAGGGAGAACCTTTGTGTTTTCGGGAGTCTGGATATTGATAATTTGAGGACAAGGCATATACCATAGGTATTATTTTGTTGTTGCTTATCAACTAATACTTTGAAATCGGGGCAGTTGGTATGGTTCACGTGAATTGCCTGTTGAAATCCCACAGTTGGAGAAGCCTATTGTTGCCTGCTGTGATCCCTGATGCCATTACTCCCTTTGCTGGGAGCTCTGCTCCCTGACGTGCTGCTGCTGTTGCTACCGTGAGCCGGGTGGTGCGAAGTGCTTCCTACCTCTTTGTTCATGCCCACGCATGGACGCTCTTTACTGCTGTCACACCTTTACTGCTGTCCTGTATTGGGAAAGGAGGATTGAGGGGGGATGTACTAACCCTCAGCTTCCTATACTCCCAAAATATACAATATTGTTAGTTTATCAGCCTTGCTGCAGAAAGTTATGAAGTCCCCAGAAAAGAGACACAAAACATAGTGGTGGAAAGGGCGATGTTTTTTCTTTTTTTGGAATTAAATTGCTTAAAGGCAGGATAAAAAAAAAAGAAAAAATCAAATGGAAATATATTATGATATGTCCTTTGTTTCTATTCCACACCTGTTCTATATAGAAGAGTTCATAATTTTTTCTTTCTTTTGCCCAAAGTCAGATTGATATAAGGAATTAAAGTAAATTTTCTTTTCCTTAACATTATTCTTTCGTTGCAGAAAGTTACTGTAAATGAGACTGTCGTCTATAAATAATAGGATTGATTTTGTGTTCCCTGAAGCAGATAAATTTTGTTTTGGAGAGCAGTCCCAATATCTAGGCATTTTATGTGCTTTGCTATACACTTTTCATGAAAGTAACATGATTACTTTGAGCTCTTCCTTTACCTGGGGAATTTAAATCCATTTCAAAGTAACATTGCCCCAAAAAGCTAATGGCAGAAAAGTTTTAGGCTTATGGAGCAATTTCCACTGTGATTAAAAACTCAAATGAGCCATTGGTAACAGAGATCATTAATTTTGCCTGTGTAAGAGAGGAGGTCATGCAGGCTACTGTGCAGCAATCTGGCTCTGGACTTCTCTGTGACTTGTGGCAGGTCTCAGCTAAAGAGTGCCTGACATATATGGCAGATCAGGGGAACATCGTTTGCGATTTGTATTTTTGCAGATTCACCAGTTGAAGTACGCTTACCCTGTGGTGATGTAGAGAAAAGCCTCAGCTGCTCTGTGTGTGGAGAATGGGAGGGGAGTGGTGGAAGGAGATGTGTGACAGGAATTTGGTGGAGCAAATTGCTGGGAAATGGTCTTTTTCAGACATCAGAAGCCCTAACTTCCCATCTTGACAGAATAGAGGCAGAAATAGAGGTAATTTTCAGACTTTTCCACCTTCTCCAACTGGTCATGCTTTTGGGTTGGTAACATTTTTATTCTGTAATCTTGGTCTTTGTGATTCTAGTACAATTTTTTACTTCCTTTCTTTACTGATAACTGAAGATTGAAATATCAAGACAAGGCACGGATATTGGGCAAGAGGAGCAATTCTTCAGGGCAGGCAAAGATGAAAGGTTATGTGATGCTTGGTCATTTCAGTGTCACTTCTGCCCCCAGTTTTACTGCAGGGCTGCCTTCTCCTGGTGCAGCACCTGGCACTGTGATGTCCTGGTTGCCAGAAAATGTGGTGAAGCAAATGGTTCTTGTGCCGCATGGATGTGTTTGCATCTCAGGGAAAGGGAAAAAAGAGCTGATGGAAATACCTAACACACACGTACTCTATCAGAGAGCAAAAAGTAGTTCTGTGTGCAAATTTAAGTTACCCAAAGATAAAAGGGGAAGGAAAGCTGAACAAAAGAAATTATTTAGGGCACTAAGACATATATCTAATTGGAAATATATATAGGCTATATCTACATACAAACAATTCCTGCCTTAACTTCTTATCCATCTTCTCCCCACCAGGAAGGTTTTAGAGTATACCAGCATGGACTTGATTCAGCTTGCATAGGTTCAATTACACCATATTGGCTTCCTTTTCACTTACAAAAATGTGCTTCAATGTGTAAATTCTTCCTCCTCTCAATGATTATATGTAAATGTAGAGAAAATAAATTGAAATTTGATTTAGTTTTGCCAGCTGTCTTGGGTTGAGTTGTCAGTCCTCAAGGACACAAATAAAATGTGCGCTGTTAAAGGAAATAGCACTACTTATTTTTGCGGGGAGAAGAAACCAACAGACCTTACTCTGTAACTGTCAATTTGCCTTACTTTAACTGTGTATTTCTCCCTTGGACCCTACTGTTATCACTGTTGGTGTTTAGTTTCTTGGTTTCTATGTTACTGCTGCTGACCTTGCAGTGTTGTGAGAAGGAATGGACTGATGAACCAAGATAGAAACCTGCAACTGTTGGGAGGAATTTGATGTTTGTTCATACCATCTGCAGGAACTGGCACTTGTAGAGGAAAAGAGGTTCTGCAATACCACAAGGCTTTGCTAGATGTGAAAGGAATGAGTGCTTCATTTAGGAGGTATAATACGGTTTTCTGCTTGTTTTAAAAATACAGATGGAACGAAAGGATTACTGAACTTTCAGCACCTAAACATTTCAGGACGTCCTTTCCTTCAGGTAGTGACCTTCTGTTCTCCGGAGGGCTGGGCATGTTTAACAAGCCTCGGAGAAGGATATCTGACCCAGGATGCCGTGTGAATTGTTTTGCCCTGGTTTACCTTGTTCTTAACCATGAATGCAGCTGTGACTACAATAAGGACATTTCTTCTATTCCCATAAATCCAGGTTGAATATTTTATTCCAATCTCAAATGCAGTGAGTGCTGATGCTTGTATAGCTCGTAGCCACGTTTCACAGACTCAATTTCTTGTAATGCAGGGGATTACAAGAGGGAAGACCTTTGTAGCTGAGCAGAGTCCCCTGTAGAGTGAAATGTTTCTGTTGCACTTAAAAATGAGTACTTGGAGAACTGGATCCCAACAGTGCGTATTTTGCTTTTGCTTGCAGAGGAAGGGAGTTGCTAAGAGGAATGCTAAAAAGTTACTTTTCTTATCCTTCTCATCCCCTTTTGTATCTCATGGTACTGTAATTAGAGAGCAGTAAACAAGAATATATGAAAACTAGTTTCAGGTCATAGTTCTGATTGCCTAAACCAGAGAAGATGTTGGAATCAAAAGCAATTTTAGGACAGTTCCCTAACCTTTGTGCTATAGAGTATGCTGGCATAAGCTATCCCTCCCAGTATCCCTAGGGGAGGTTTTTGTGATATAAAGTAATTGGAGATGCCTTGGAGAAGAGACTAGAAATCTGCTATCCCAGCCTGAAGTCAGTGACCTCATGTCAGAATATGGGTACTTTCCTCTTTCCAGAGAGATTGCCGCCCCCCTTGGGTTTATTTGTTTGTGTGAAGTAGAAAAGCTCCAGTATGAATGAGAAATTGAGAGATGCTCATCTGTTGCATTGTAAAATTGAAGAGAATAGGAGGATGTGTGCGGACTTGATAGGGAAAACTGCAAGACCTTTGTCCAAAACTTTGCTTTGGATTAAGAAAGAAAGATTTTCTACTTGTCCTTGGGAAATAAATCCAAATCAAACATATTAGTTCAGCTTTCAAACTAAAATATCAACTGTTTGTAGATGACTATTCTCAATAGAATTTGTTTTAAGAAGACTTAGGAAAATACAGGTGTTTTATGTTAAATTTTTACTGGTCTTGACACACAGTTTTCATCCCTAAAAACTTATAAACCCCAGCCCTTCATTAGTGAGCTTCATTAATGGTGCTGTGCACTTTAATAGGAACTTCTGAGACATTTTACAGGATTTGGAAACCTCTTGATGAAATGTTATGGCTCACTACTTTAGGGCATAAACAGTGGCGACGTTTAATCTTTGTTATCTCTCTTTGTACTTGTTCAGCAGTTCTGCACTCCCCCTGGATTTCTTTGTTCTTAGCAAAATTATTTTATTCCCCTTAAGGTTCTTCCAGTCTGTTGCTTTTCTCATTCAATTTCTAGGTGAATAAGCTTTTTTTCAGGCTAAAGGAAAGAAAAGGTGAAAACTGTTCCCTGAACTTTGAATATGTGTGATCAGTTATGAAAAACTGCAGTGTTCACAGGGATGGTGTGTGAAATATGGGTACTCGGCAGTAGCAGGCTTTGAATTGGGTCTCATGTCAATGGCCTTGACTTTCAGTTATTTTTTTGGGGTGCAGGGTAGGGGTAGGGGGGTGGATGGTGGTGTCTTTAACAATAGTTGGATTTTAAAAAAAATAAATATTAACATATAAGGGTGGGTGAAGAGAAAAATGTTGTTCCCTCTCAAGTCTGCAAGATGGGTTTTTTCACAACTTGACTTCAATGGCAAGAGGATCTATGCTGACAGCCTGTGCAGACCTTAAGTAGTGTTATTTAAAACTTGGTGTAAGCAACTGAAGCAAAATTTTGACAAATAAAAGAATCTGTTACTGTAGCATTTCTTGCAGGTTTGCTGAAAAGAAGAAAAATGTAGGGAACAAAGCCACAAACCAGTACTCTACTGGATGGATGTCTGTAGTATCTTTTCTCCAACTATGTATGGGTATGGGCATCTTTTTATCTGGAGGAGAAGCTAAAGGAATAGTTGAATGGTGATACAGGGGGGGATAGACTAAGTGTCTGTGGTATATCGCGTGCAATTTCGTATATATGGCTAGAATTTGGCCCAGGTACCGATCCTGGGTATTCCTGATAAATAATACTGTTACAGACAACTGTGACTTAACAGTTTCATCTTGACAAAACAAATGAAGCCTGCTGTCTGTTTTTTGTGGGTGATAACAAAGTTCTCAAACTGAAAATAATCATCAAGTATTTTTGTTCAAACTATTTGAGGTTAATCAGACTCCTTCTGAAAATGAGAGCCAATAACGTTACTTATATTTCTCCACTTCCCCTACCCTGCTTTTGATGTAGGTGCTCTCCAAAAAGCTTACAGATTGCTGGCACCGACATGGTAAGTGCAGGAAGTGTGATAAGCTTCCTGTATATGATTTGAGTTTTTTTTGTCATGTACTAAATAGCTGTGTGTATAAGGTGACCTTTATATAAAGTGTTTTACATCTTGCATTTGAATTAATAAGATCAGATTCCTGTAAAGGTAATTATGCTGGGATATGGGAACATAGAATCATAGAATCATACAGGTTGGAAAAGACCTCTAAGATCATCGTGTCCAACCGTCAACCCAACACACCATGCCCACTACACCATGTCCCTAAGGGCCTCATCTACACGTCTTTTAAATACTTCCAGGGATGGTGACTCCACCACTTCCCTGGGCAGCCTGTTCCAAGGCCTGACCACTCTTTCAGTAAAGAAATTTTTCCTAATGTTCAATCTAAACCTCCCTTGGCGCAACTTGAGGCCATTTCCTCTTGTCCTATCGCTAGTTACTTGGGAGAAGAGACCAACACCCACCTCGCTACAACCTCCTTTCAGGTAGTTGTAGAGCGCGATGAGGTCTCCCCTCAGCCTCCTCTTCTCCAGGCTAAACAACCCCAGTTCCCTCAGCCGCTCCTCATAAGACTTGTGCTCCAGGCCCTTCACCAGCTTCGTTGCCCTCCTACATCTCCAGAGTTTCTTCATTAAAATATTTTGGAAATAACTAATAGCCAAAACCTCTTCAAAATCTGCACAAATTTGCAGGTGTCTATCTGTGGGAACAGGCAAGACAATAGATCAGGATTTTTTGCAGGGTTCGCAAACTTCTTGTAGGATTTTAGAGCCAAGTTCAAGACATCAAAACGATCCATAAATTATTATAATGGAAACTAAGATAAAGGGACAATTACAGCTTGTATTCATATTGTGTGCTCATGATGCAGAATGTGCAGCACCTGTCGTTCACCTGATAAGACCTCTGTGATGCCCAAATGAGAAAATGGCATGAATTTCTCATATGATGCCCTGCTGATTTCTTTCACAGGTCAAAAAGCAAGTGCATCCAAACTTTTAAAAATCTGAAGTCTGGCTGTGCTCATTGGATTGGTGCTAGAGAGCCGAGATGGCGTAGGTACTAGAACTGTGTGCATGCCAAGAATTTATGATGACACAATATCCAGCTGCTCTAACATATTGCCTCATTTGCCTGCATTATGTTACCACAAGATGTATGCTAGCCCCTTCCAGTTTCCTTATGTTCTACTTATAGCAGGGGTGCTGAGACAATATTGTGTACCCTCAGCACGTTCTCCGAAAAAGGAGTGTTTTCTAATTCCTGCTGTTTTCCTTTTTGCATGTAAAAAGGAGGACTCTCTCAAAGCATTGGCAAGCAGGCTTCATGTAGTTAACTACTTCAGCTTTGAGTTCAATAATATTCGGCTTGTATGTGCAAAAAAAGCCTATGCCAGACATTTTGCTGGGCAAAACAGGTGGTATGCTTTGCACTAAATATTCTGGTTTCCTTTAGTCCTCTTCATTGTTTTTCACATTACAAACTTTTGGATAGCTCCAGTTTCACATTGAGCCTGTTGGACTTGCTTCTGAGACGGAAGTCAACCTCCCGAGTCCCTCAAACAGAGCTTCCCCACACTTCATACCATCTCAGGAGTCACGATTTTGCCTTTCGTTGTTGCATTTCCTATCAATGTGTTTCTGTTTGCAGTCAAAGTTCTAGCTTTTCTCAATATACTTCATGGTCCACAGAGCTTAGTAATGTGACTCTTCTAATAACTTTAGACATTTTTCATTTTGCTGCAATTCTTCAGAACAGTCCTTTTTTAAAAAAGGGAAGGGGGAGAAGGAGGAAAGATTGACACTTTTCTTAGTGACAGCAGCTAACTTGAAAATAGACCAAATCTTGTGATGCTTCTCTTGAAAGTAACTTAGACAGAAAACAACCTGAGTTCTTTAGCATCTTCTCTTTTAAATAGCATCCTAGTGGGGTGCTGAGAACACCGGAAACAGGCTTGTAGGAGAAAGCATGAATTCTTAGGTTTGGTATGGACTACTAAAGTTTAGAGAATTTTTGGAAGTAACTTCCTGGATCCGTTGTCTTTTGTAGACAGAAGTTACCAGCATGGGGAAGGCACTCTTATACTTAACATAGTAGTTAACACATGTGGTCAAGTTCTAGAAGAGGTGATGCCTCTAAGGCAGGACCAAGATAGGGTGTTGGTGTGCATCATGCCTACTGAGCCTGCCAATGGTCTTCAGTAAAGGTTTGCAAGTAAATGTGCTGTGACACCTTTCTTTAATATTAAATGTACTTAAACTCGAAGAGAGTTAGTTCTGCAGCCTTCTAACCTGAGTGGTGAAGGATCAGTTCCACAATGAAATAAAGCATGTGTTGGTACTGTTACATCCACATCTTCTCTCTGATGACAACAGACTTCAAACTGGGGAAAACGATTTCTTACTTTCTTCTACTAGCAATCATTTTTTGGGCCTTTTTTTATGCTTGAATACATGCCACACTGAACCTAACTGTTATGACTTGTAGCTATATGGGAACCAGAATGGCAAAGATGCAAGTATTTTTCTGTTATGTCATTAAGGCCACTATCTATTCTGCTGAGAAACAGGAAGATGACCAAAGGAAAAAGAAAAAGAGGAAAGAAGAGAAATTACAAAAAGAATTTACTTGAAGAGGGAAATAGAGGATGATAAGAAAGATCAGAAGAAATGAGGAGTAATATTCAGCTTCTTTTTTCATGCATGTGACAGTTCTGGAGCTCAGTAATTATGACTCTGTGGGGATGATATCTGTCTAGGAAGATTAGTAACAGGAACCAAAATCTGTCATAAGACATTGTTGAAAGTTGACATTTCCATAAGTATGTGTTCAGATCACACCCCATGCTGAGCTTTGCTTATCTCTGAGCTTGTGAATAGCTTTTGGAAATGGATGCTTTTTTTGATTTTTATTTTTACACACCTAGTATACTGCAAAGAGGTAGATAAGAAGCTGAAATACTTTAAAACTTCTTTGTCATCCATCACTCCATCTGCTTCAGGGCTTAGCACACGTCCCTTCTCTGCTGTGCTGTAGAGCTAAACTTTATGGGATGTGCTTGGTCTCTCATATTTCTTTAGAGTGAAGAACAGGGGCAACAGTGTGAATTCAGGAATTGTCTTGATATGTGTAACCTTTTAAATTTTGCTAAATTTCAATTGCAAGGCAAACTGCCTGCTATGTCCCTTGATGTAAAGTCTTTCTATTACAAATATTGTCTATGTAGCGGTGGGATATGCATAGCCATGGACAGGTACCACTAGCTGAAAAAGGGAACCCAATTTTGAGGATTAATTGTGGGTAAACTGGAGATCACATCTTTGCCCACAGTAAGAGGAAATAATCCGTTGTACAGATGGCTGCTAATAACAAATCCTATCTAATGTTTAGACTTACACTGTTTGCTTTAAAAATTTATTTTCTTTTTGAGAAAATAGTAAAGCTGCCTATGGGGAAAACACTTCCAAAACCTATTTAGGACAGAGATCTGAGTTTTGAGAGTACTCTGAAGTGTTTTTTATTATGACTTTTTCCCCTAACATGCAAATTGCAAAATACTACAGTCTTACCAACCCCTTCACCCCGCCTCTTACTGACTTAACTTTTCCCTGAGAAAATTACAGCCTTAATTTTGAATTTCTCCTGGTTTGTAAGCATGTTCTTGACTTGCAGGATGAATTTTACTGGGCCAAACTGATGACTTTCATGGGGATGGAGCAGGGAATCAAATTACCAAGTTCGCTAAGGCATTGTTGACAGTATTTTTATGAATGACTGAGAATGGCAAATCCTAAGTGGTCTGAAAACTAAGGTAGGATGAGGAAAATACACACGGACTGGCAGCCAGTATAGGAAGATTAGGATATCTGCTTATATCTGGTATTTTGTAGCTAGAGCAGCACAGGACCTTTTGTATTTTGGTAAGCGTGGTATCTTTCTGAGCACAGCCAAGACTTCAGATGAGCATATGTACCTGACACGGACATGTTCTGTCCCTCAAGAATTGATTCAACTATGGAAAAGAACAATCAGAAATACTCCTTCCCCGTTATTACCTGGACCAGTGATGAGCTGCTAAATGAAATTATAGCTAACTGCCACAAGAGTTCTAAATTACTGTCACGGTCACTTGACTAGTTATGGGATCTTAAACCTAGTTGGCTGATATAACTTAGATGACAATGATTGCCTTGATGTCTGGGATTAATAGTGCTGGTCCTTTGATGAAAGAGTCAATTCACAAGAGGTAAAGGATTCTAGGTACTTGCTGAGACAGCTAGCAGTAGAGAAGATCACATTCATTCTTTTTTAAAATTATTTTTTGATTTTTGAAAATGTATTACATAAACATTACAGAAAAGATGATGCAAGAAGATGGATTGGTTTGACTGTAGCTATTGTTGTAGTTTAACCTGGCAGGCAGCCAAACACCACACAGCCGCTTGCTCACTTCCCCCCTGCCCCCCCACAGTGGGACGGGGAGAGAATCGGAAGGGTAAGAGTGAGAAAAACTTGTGGGTTGAGATAAAGACAGTTTAATGGAACACAAAAGGAAGGGAAAATAATAATAATAATAATGATAAGGATAGAATATACAAAATGAGTGATGCACAATGCAATTGCTCACCACCTGCGCTGACCGATAACCAAGTAGCAATTGCTACTTCCTGGAACATGCCTACCATTCATATACTGAGCATGATGTCACATGGTATTTGAATACCCCGTTGGCCAGCTGGACCAGCTGTCCTGGCTGTGCTCCCTCCCAGCCTCTTGTGCATTTGGTAGAGCATGGAAGCTGTCCTTGACTAGCAGGGTACTTAGCAACAACTGAAAACATCAGTGTGTTATTAACATTTTTCTCATACTTAATCCAAAACACAGCACTAGGAAGAAATTTGACTCTATCCCAGCTGAAACCAAGACAGCTATACAAGATATAGCGTAGTTCTGAATATCTCCTTGCTTTCCTTTTGTACATTCATTGATTGGGAGACAAGAAAAATAATGTAACTGTTGTAGGAGTATGATTTGCCCTGGACAGGATCAGTTGGTGGTTGTTACTTTTTGTGCTGAGGATGCTAAGCTATAAAGTTGTGCTAGCAGGGAAAATTCCCCAGAAACACTTATAAAACAGTACTAGATTCTTCCCAGGCTCTCGGGATGCTTGAAGAATGTCTAATGAGTTGTACTGCGTGAGATTCTGGCAAGTTGGAAAACTGGTTTCTAGTCTCTTTGAGTTTCAAATGTTGTATGGGGTCAAGGGAGGTGCTTCTGCAGTACCCCCCTCCCTGGCCACAGCACGCTACATACAAGTCTGTACAGGCACAGAATGGTACCTGGAGTGAGAAAGGGGAAGATGCTGAAGCAGCCTTGAACTTCTTAGGCAGTGGTGGAGTCCTGTGTGTCTTTGCAGCTGCAGTCTGCTAAAATTCATCACCTGCCTTGATGGCCACTGCCCAATTCAGAAAGTGAGGACATTAGTATCCTCAAGGAATTATTCCTGCTGCCTTACTGACTGTGAGCACCAGTACAGAAAGGGCTGCCCACGCAGCCTGGGGTCAGCAAAAGTTACTCTTCTGGTCACCTAGGCAGTCGTGGTAGCTGTTAAGAACCATTAGGATGGAGCAGGTTCTGTGAAACAACTCCTCGGAACTCAGAGAGCTTTTTCACGATCATGTCTTTGACCCATTTGTTGTGCACAAGTCATTAGCTTCAGTGCAAACCAGTCATACTTCTAAAACTCCTTTTTGCTGAAATGTAGTAGAGGTATCTTTTTTTTTTTTTTTTTTACTCTCTCTGCCATTGCTCACTTCAGACTTTAAGGAAAAGGGAGATTCTGAAAGTTCTTTAAGTTAATCTATTTTTAAAGATTTTCAGTCATCAAGTGAAAAATGGAGTCTGCAGAGATTTGGCCCCTAATCTGTATTATAATTTAGTTATATTTTTAATGACCACTGATTTGTATTAATTAATTTCAGCAGTTTTATAGAAATTGTGTGTATGCTTTTTAGTACTATTATTTTAAGAAGATTAATTTACCTGTCACTTAAGGTAAAAAAGCTTGCTCATGGAAGTTGCCTGATTAATATTAATCAGAACTCTTTTCTATTATTGCAGTTATCTTTTCTGTAAGATAGATATTGAGAGACATCTTGGCATGATTTCTGTTTGCACTGTTTTCTCCCCACCCCCCACCCCATGTCATGGCTCTTTTTTTCTTCTTCTTACACCAACAAACATTGCTTTGCTTTATTGGTGATTGTGTTTTCCTGTAACATACTCTCCTTGAAAAGCACACTGCTAATGGATACCAATGACATAAAATCAGTCTTAAATGTGTAAACATCTGCTGCACCTAGTCGATCTCACATTAGTTTATTCTGTTTTTCCTTGTTTTCCATTTTACACTACTCATGTTTCCCCCAGGAGATGGTCTTTTGTCACGTATTTTGAGACTGAGCCTCCCCAAGCAGCCTGCTCCATGTAACATTTATGTGAAGTTGTTATTTCTTTAATCCCCACAATTTGGGCTTTCATGTGATGGATTTCATTCAGCATAGGTATAACTAAGGAACAAATTATATTGTGAAAACACCGGATCATTTCACGAAAATAAAATGCAAAACCTGTTGCCCTCTCAAATCTTGGGAATCTTCATATAGACTCTCTGACAAGGTATTTAAAAAAACTCATCGTGAAGAGGAGAAACCTACGCAGTTTCTTGTAGTTAAAACATGGCTCACTGCTCTCCTGAACCTGAAAAATTTATAGCTTTTGAAATTTGAAACTAGGTTAGCCTCTGAATTGTGCAAATGTGCTTTCTTGTATAATCAAATTGTTTAAAATAATATTTTGGGGTTTGTTTGTTTTTAAGGTTGAGCTCTGTATGATTCGGTTCACATATTCTTAATTGCTGTTATTTTAACCATCTTGAGAAAGACTTTTCAAGAAAACAGCCATCTAGCCAGCATTTCTAAAATTAGCCTATCTAATTACATTGGCACTTTATTTCCAAGAATAGTTTATCCACGTAGGATCAAAAGAAGCAAAAATAGACCTTTTTACAGTGAAGTGCATTTGCCAGTGTCTCTAAGTATGTCTGTGAAAATATGGCTAATTTTCTTCTGCTGTCATTTTGAAGCAAATGGAAAGAAAAGTCAGCAAATGAGTTGTTAGAAAGCAAGCATAATTATAAAATATCAGTAGGGATAAGAGTTCAACCAGGAAAGGAAGGAGTCCCAGTTGCCCAGGACAGGAGAGGGCAATTAGCAGGTTCAGTGAATTTCAGAGCAGAGTTTTGCTGCATGGTGTGGGCTCCATCACTTTCCTTTTTGTTTTGGAGTTGAACACAACTGGTCCTATTTCATACAAGCAATGTTATTCCTATACTGTGTAAGAATATGGTTCTTTCTCTTTTAGGAACCGGTAGAATTTAATGATTGTAATGTGATCTACAGTATTCAATTTTCTACAACAAGCAGTATGCTGTAAGCAACACTGGTTTTCACTTAAACTATCCTTCATTTTTTGAATTTGCTTGGCCATTATCATTTTTGAAGAACACTAAATGGCAATGTACTGCCCGAAAGGTAGGAGGTAGTGCTACTGGCTCAAGATGTGGTATGCTGTGTAGTAGAGCAGCTGTCCTAGCTAGAGTTTGCTGTGCTTTGCAACCAAAACAATGCAGCTGCATCAGTGAGGCACTGGGCCCGAGTGGTTTAGCTCTGTGGAGTTGCAGGGATTTTTAGTCAGGAAGTAAAATCATGGCTAACGTGGCAGTACTGGTTTTTAGTATCTCCACGAGTAGAATTGGTGAAGGATGAGTATCTCTGCCACTCAGAAGAGATAATATTGAGAGGATTACAAGCTTGCTTGAGAGTTCCCCAAGACTCCTTCAAGCAAGGACAGTCCTTCACAAAGATAGTAAAAAATATTTTATTTATTCCTTTTTTCCAATATTAATATTCTAGTATGTGGATATCCAAGTATGTTTGTTTGATGTAGATTTATTTTCTTATTCAAGTACTTTTAGCAGGATCAATTTCAAATTCTGTATATGTTGCAAAACTTACCATCGTAAGCGATGTCAAAGTATTAAAATGCTGTTATTAGAAATGAAAGTTATGAAATAAAGAAAACATAAATTCAGTATACATCTACCTTCAAAAATCATAAAAGAATGAAAGAACAACCCTGCTATTCTCTCTAACAGTTTTCATACCATTTTTAGCTAAAGCTGGTATAACTTGCTGTATTCTTATGCAAAAGTTTTTCCTTTTTGTAATCTTTATGCATGCCTTTCTCCATTGCACAAGAAGAAAATTTGAATATTAGACCTATTCCGTAAGATCTACTAGATAAGAAAATTATTGGCACAGTTCATATATGCCCTTTAACTAAAACTTCTTGTCTTTAGTGGAATTTTTGTGCAGTTTCAATGTTGTAGTGCTATTCAGGATTAAAAGCACAGCATAGCATGTAACAGTGAGTACCCCCAGTTGGGATCTCTATTCTTCCATCTGGTGAGGTCCAAGACTGTTGTACATTTGTTAGTACGAATGTAGGTAACTGTGATGGCAGTGTTGACAATGTAGTCAACAGTGCAACAGCAACAGCCAAGTGTGTAAAACACAAATAGTGTTTTTCAGCTGGGAGTGTGCTGGCAGGTGATGAAACCAGAATCCTTTCTCCACCCACAGTTTGGAAGAGGCAAGTCATGAATGTGTTTGGGTTTGGGTGTTGGTTTTTTCTTTCTTCCCAGTCTTCTGGAAATGAAAGAAGTCATTAGGTGGTAAGGTGCAAGCAGTTCCACTGTTTAGGTACTGAAAGTCTAACACAGAGCTGGAAGAATAAATTGTCTCCAACCCTGTATCAATGTCTCGGATAGAAAGGATAATGTAAATGTATTGGACTGTTTCTACATTGAGGACACATGGCATTAATCTGTCAAAATTATCCAGGTAAACTTACCCTCTGTTGTGTGAGTGCTCCAGTTAGATGTCAAAAGCGCTCTCCTTTTTTAAAATTGTAGAATATGTGTAGTATGTGTCATCTAAAAATCTAACGAAAGCGTACTTCTTGTTCAGACCCTGTCAAATGGTAATCCAGTCCTTCTGCTCCAAAACCAGGCTTTCTGGTAGCAGGGTTCATTTCCAGAGAAAGGAAAAGGCATATTATCCCAGCTTCCACCTGGCTTTAAGTGCTTGGATCAAAGAGACTCTTCAGCACAAACTATTGCTCTGGGAACAAAGTTATGCATGTGTTCATTTTGTAGGAGATGAGGATAAATTAGCACCAGTGTCTGTCTTGTATCAGTTTTTTCCTTAGCACGCCTACCAAACAACCCCACCGCTTCTGCTTTAGGAAATTCCTATCGGTGAAATACCCTGAAATTCCACCATGAAGGTGTACAAGCACCAGGAGTGTATGGACTGAAGTTACAGGTCTTCCTCTGCAGGTCAGAAGCTTTATTACAGGTTGGTATGAATGCTTGCCATTCGATGAAAAGCTGGGGGTGAGTTTGAATAGCAAACCATCTCACCATCCTGCACCTGTTTCAGCTGGTCTGCCTTATTTAATGAGGAACGCACAGATGCAGTCTGATGCAAACCCACATAAATGAATTAATAAAACACTGGTTATGAAGGAGAAAAAAAAAAATCCATCTACTCAGTAGAAAATCGAAAGCAAAGAGTCTCTAATCTGAGCCTATTTGTACCCAGAGGACCCTGCAGCAGAGGCTGCCATTGCTTTGCTGCTGTTTGGAGTGATGCCCAGCTCTGCTGCCCGGGACCGCCCTGGGGTTTGGGGAGCCTGATGTAAGACATAGCAGGATGGGTGAACGTGTGACTATACAAAGTAGATTAGGGTATTTGTTCTTGGTAGGTTTGGCTTAAAATGGACATGGCTTTAGAAGCAAGGAATTTTTCTCAATGGACTTTATTTCAACAAATTGGCTGGCTTTCCCTCTTGTGCTTTGGATTCTTTGCCCATCTAAAAGAACTGAAAAGGAGAAAAAGATGTACCATCTACTGTTCTCTTGCTGAGTGACTAACGTCTTGAATTAATGCTTTCATGCTTAATACAATTTTTATAGAGATTACTTTTTCTGTATGAATTTTTAATATTTACAAATTGCATTTTATATTGGTGCAAGGAGATAAGAAGCCAAATGTAAAATAAATAGATTAACTCTGCTTCTAAAACCAGCTGCTGAACATAAAAAATTTACTCAAGCATTGAGCTTGTATTTTGCTGATCAGCCTCACACTGAGGAAAAAAATCAGCAGCATGTGATTTTTTTTTTTTTTTTTGAGAACATGCTTGCTCCTCAGCTGAAGGCCTGTTGTCAGTTTACGAGGACAAACCTCCATTAGCCATGTCGGTCTGAAGCTCTGACGTACATAATTGATGAGTAGCAAGTCTTGTAAATATTTAATCAATTATAACTTAATTTTAATCTTATTAGTGTGCAACATTATCTGTTTCAGTTTCTTTTAAAACAGTATCTCTGTCCCCTGATAACAAAGTATCTAAGTTTTAATATTACATCAGTATGGTAATATAGTATAGGCTAAATTAGTTCAAATCTCTTTGTGTTCAGACACAACACTTAGCCTCTGCTTAAATATGCATAGGATAATTGATGGTCGGATGAATAAAAAGATACTTTGAATAGAAACTGGAGGGGTGAATGGAAGCGTAATTGTGACTGACAATATTTGGATGGCATTGAGCTAAATCACTTTTCTTATTTCAAGCACTTCAGATGAAAACTTGATATGATGGTATTGTACTGCACGTAGCAACTGAAAGTAAAGCTAAGTGTGAACAGAAGGGAAATTTTAAGAAACTAGTAAGTGTTGCTGCTTGGATGCAAGAAAGTGCAAATAAGCATGAAACAAGCTTTAATATAGAAGCATTTTTTGTTTCTGTCTCAGATTGTGGCGTATTTGCCCATCCTGAGAGTACATTGCCAGGATTCAAAGCTTCTGTTGAAATTTTGCTTTGAATTCTTTAAATTGACTTCTTCCTTGATGTTAAACTAAGTAGCTGATGAACAGTAGATATAACTAAAGGTGCAAAGATTGCATGTGTTGAGAACTATGTGTAGAAGAGCATGCAAATCTGGGGGATGCTGTAAATGACTTCTGTGGTTTTGCTTTAAGGCGATGTATTTACCCATTGAGACAAGGCTATTTCTTCACCAGACAGTGAAGGCAGTAAAAAACTTCCATGTGCTCTTGTGATTTTCAGAAACTTGGCTTTAGCATATATTAAAACTGTGAGTAGTAACTTAAAACAGTAAATCTCAAATGGTATTTGAAAGGGACAGACAGTTTGGGGTTTTTTTTTTAGTTTTACAGAAATAAGCCAAACTAATGCTCAGCTACTGTTTTAAGTCAGTACTGTAAGACATTGTTTGCAAATGTTATTATTGTTTATTTACATTTCTTTGTCTGCTCATATCTAAGGCATGTAAAGATCATCTTTGTTCTGCATTTCAAATATTTTTCTTTTAAAACGTCATCAAATCATATGCCTTTGTATGCAGCAATATATCTGTATTAAAAGCAAGCAGATCAATGCCTCTGAGCAGAAACATCAAAAGGGGATCACTTAGTGTATTTAATTTCATTTTTAAGCTTTTTAGCCTATTTTTATTAATTAGATTTGTATTGTCCTATATAACTGTATTTGTTTGTAGCAGAAGATACAAACATAGCATGGTAGGTATCCCAGCTAGTATGATTAGTGGAAGAGATGCAGTTACATGGGCTTTAGTGACCCCAGAGGCCTTGTGAATTAGGACAGCTTTTACTGAGGTCCTGTCCTCCTCCCCCAGTCCCCTTGCTGTTGTCGTGGATGCTAGTAGAGAGCAAAGGTTGCTTCAATAGGCCTATTTGTACTGCATTCACAGCCTTCCTGGGCATGGACCTTTCATCTCCATCTGTGCTATTCTGGTATGTTATATGCATATTCAGTGCATGGAAGCAAACACCCCAGGCTGGGTCGCTGTGTGGCACCTGAAGAAGGGCCGGTGTCGAGGTAAGAACATGTGTGGGTGGTTTGTGTCCCAATAGTATTGGATAGTCCAATAAAACTCATTTTCTCCACAGGATGTTTGCTTCATTCTGTATGCTCAGCAAAAGGAAATGGAGTATTTTGAAAGCCCCTTTTCTAAGCATTAGCTTGCTCAGGAGTGGTATTTTTTGTTGCAACTTGTGCCTCGTCACAAAGCAAGCTGAGGGAAGTGCTGCTGGTTATGAAATGGCTCTGCTGAGGGAGTTGCGGGTGAGGGCTGCGATGCACTGTCAGAGCCAGGCAGAGGAACACAAATAGGACTTGCCTGTCTGGTTCAGCAACTGAGAATACAGCGTGCTCTGCTTAGTAATAGCCACTCTTCAGTAAAAGAGTAGTCAGTCAAAATGCTTGATATAATTTTTTTTTTTTTTTTTTTGGCAGGGGAGTGCTTTGGGTTTTGGGGCTTGGGGGTTTATTTTGTTTTTTAACAAAAGCTATAAATGGAAGAGGTGGTTGTGACAGGTCATCCTGTGGGTGGATTGCATGCAAAGGAAGAGGAACAGCCCTAAGTTCTCCCTGCATTCCTGGAAGGTGACACTGGCGTCCGTCCTGTCCATACCTGCTATGACTGGTGCAGGAGAGGGGGCACGGGAGGAAACATCTTCCCGAGAAGCACTGCTGCAGCATGGTCCCTTGTCTGCAGCCTGCTAACAGGCACCCCCTCTTCTGCAAATGTCTAGTTTTGCTTTGGCTAAAATCCCACCCTGAATGCATGATCTTTAAACTTGAGTCTTTTAGAAGAAGGGAGGGTGCAGAGAAAAAAATGTATGAAAAGCTCCATTAACTTCAGTTATGGTGGTCTGTCTTCATACATTTGTAGCTCAGAGTGGTGGAAAATGATTTGCAATAACAACTCTCATCAGGCTGTTCAACTGGTTATTTCTGAGTGCTTTATCAAGGAGGTAACTGTGGTAAGCCCACTTCTACCGATGGGTGACTAAGGACATAGGGACACCAGGGAGGGTTGAGGAGGAGCTGAATTGGAGTCCTCCTAGTTCAGGGGCTTTGTGCCCTAGGTCCTTCTGCCACTTTTTTTTTTTTTTTTTTTTACCAAGAGGCAATGTGCCATGTGAAATCGTTGAATCTTCCTGGTGCCTTGCATATCAGTTGGGAAATATAAATATTCTTTCTCTTTTAGGTACTTGAGCAAAGCTTATTTATTCAAGGTCTCTGTAGGTACATGAGAGGATAAGACTGTTCATGGGGAAGCAGTAACAGGAATCCTTTAATTAATAAATGAGTAAATTTTATCTGTTTGAATAAGTGAGGAAACAAGCAGCTATAAAACACATGGTTGCAACATGCCAGCAGGCCTGCTCAGATTGTAATTTAGATGCTGCTCATCCAAATTCATGCTCTTTTCTACTATCCTTGACAGGCTGTAATAAAAGCAGCGTGCACTGTTACAGCTGATGTCATCTAGGTACAAGGTGACTCCACTTCAGGAGAGATTCACAGCCCAGCAGCACGCTCACGGTACAGCTGTGTATGCAGAGACACAGCCAGGGCAGTCTGATAGAACTGGTTCCTTTTTCCTGGGCCTGAGACTTAATCAAGCAAACCAGGACTTAGCCTTCAAGTTGGACTTCTCTTGGAAATCAAAATTTACTCTGGAATGATTCCTTTGACAGTTGCTTTCTGCAACTTTATGCTGAGGAAAGCACAGCCTTTTCCTTCATTTTCCTCTCCCACCCCAACCTCCATGTATGAGCAGTGAACAGAAAATTCAAGTACATTGAATTTCCAAAACTGGACTGATGTTGCTCTGAAAAGGAAGGGCCAAAAGCAATGAGGTGCAGCTCAAACAAAAGTTGAGGCTCAGGCTGTTCCACCAGGGACAAACATTCTGAATTTGCAGTGCTGTTGGTGAAGCTGTTTGCTACGAGGAAAGGTTTCTTGACTGGAGCAATTTTCGTTGAGAGCCCAGTTGGATGTTATCTCTTGAACTGTGTTCAGGAACTCGCGAGGTGCGCACAGTGTTACCAGTGTGCTTATTTCTCACAGCCCTTGTCAAGAGCCTTATCTGCTGTGAAGGCTCCACTATATCAATGCACATATGTATTTTATCTGAACATAACTAAGCGGTTTCAGGAGTGGCAAGCTTGTGTGATTCCGGGTTTTTTGTTGGTTTTTTTGTTTGGTTTTGTGGGTTTTTTTTGTGGTGTGGGTTTTTTTTGTTGTTATGGTTGTTGGTTTTTTTTTTCCCCCCCTTTCAATGAATTCTACTTGTATGAAAAGTCTATTAGGAAAAATTTGGTTGGGTATGCTTTAGTCTTTTCTGGTGCCTGGCAGATCTTCACACGCTGGGAGCTGGGACAGCTACTAGGTGGAAATCCCTCTTCTTTCCAAGGCATTCAGTAGTGTATGCTCTGCAATAGTGAGTGGCTTGTAGATATAAAGCTAGAAGTCTGTGACAGCAGTGAGGGGTTACAATCAGGTTGCTCCCTGGTACTGTAATATAGGTTAGATGTAGGATGCTTTCTCAGCTGCAGAAATGGGGTAGCAGTCTCTCTGAACTAGTATGTTGCTTTGGTATGTCCTTTGACTATGGAAGATGCATTTCTGGCTGAGGCAGGATAGAAAGGATGAATTCCACCAAGGTGTTAGCTACCTTGTCCAGGCCTGCACTATGCCTCAATACAAGAGGCAGAGTTTGAACTCACTAAGCATTATCCTCTGCTCTCAGCAGCAGTTTCTTTCCTTCAAATGAAGATTTATGTTTTAATGTTTTACCCTGGGTTAGATACCGAGTTTTGTAAAGAACTTGCTGTTGAAGGCTGTGGAACTCGCTGAAGGTACATTCAATTGACATAATTTTGGTGGTGGTGGTGGTTCCCCCCCCGCTCCCCGGGTTATATTGCCTTTAGTATGTGAAACAAGTACTTTAATCCTAAGTTCCTAGCTTTTTCCTAGGAGAAATCATTTGGGCCGTAATGTATTCATGCAAAACCACTTTTTAACCTTTGAATGGATGTCCTTGACGAATCATTGCTAATTTTCATTAATATTGATAACCGTAGATGATATTGTATGTTCATGGTACCACTCCAGACTGAGATATCATATGTGTTTTATTCAAGCATTTTCTTTCCTGAATATTCAGCTACCATGTGATTCAATATCATTTAACAGTTAGAGAAAAAATATTCAGTGTGTTCTATACATCTATATTACCATAGTTTTAAACCATGTCCTTATGGAAACATTGTCCTCAATAGTAAAACTTGTCTTCAGTATTTTCAGAGTTAAGCTAATGTGGATAAACTTGCAAAATTAATGCAGTGAGGCTATGCGTTTGACATACTGCTGTAAAATACTGTAGCTTTGAAGTACAGGTTTGTGGCCACTGCACGAAACATGCACCTGGCAGTGTGGACAACTACAGCAGTCGCGTATAAATCAGGGCAGTCAATAAGAAGCTGCTTTCAGGCAAGTGTTCAATTGGATTAGGCACTGAACCATTTATTAAAACTCCCAATATTTTGTTATAACTTCATACGATGAGCATTGTGCTGTTGACTTACTTGGGCTACTTGTGAATGCACTGGATCTTTTCTTGTGCCTGAAACTGTTACAGGGACCTTAGATTTTGCATTAGGTAATTAACCTGTTGCTCAGCTACTCTGTACAGCAAATATGCTATATATACCACTCATTCATGCTTTTATTATTGTAGCCTCACTGTGACACACCATGACATACTGGATGTTGTGCATTTTTCAGAAAATAAATCTCAAAAGACAAGAGATGGGACAGTGAACGTACTATTAGATTTGCTACGGGAGCTGAAATGCACAGAGAATAAATTACTGTTCTATTCTATTCTGACTTCCCAACAACACGTCTGCATATTGAACTCGGACCTCATGTCTGACTTCTTTTGCTTCAGAGCATTACTTCTAACAGTTTGTACTATTGCACAGGCAAACCATGTACGGAAACCATTACTTTCCTGGTTGAAAAAATAGGAGAGAATACTATAAGCTTACGAGAGATATTGTATGCTTTTCAATATGCATCAGTTTAAAACATGTTGCAAAACAAAGATAAATGTATGGTTGAATAATTTGACACAAGAAGTAAAACTTTCTATAGTTATGTAAGAGAAAGTTATTTCAAAAAGAGAAATCAAATATTGCATTTTCAAAATTACAAAATTTTTGTATCTTTCAAAAACTGCTTACATATGTGTGGGCAGAAAATTGGTGGAATCAGCACCTGATTAAATAATTAAATGTTGCCAAATCTATGTTTTAAGTGAGGGGCTATTGTAGAGGATAAGCTTCCTTGGGGAGTTTGCTCCCTGTAGGCAGAAAAACTATTCTGTGCTTGACCTTGATAAATCTCCAGTTGTTGCAGATGGAGATGCTGAAGGATTATAAGGGACGTTTTCATTTGAAAGTGCAAGACAGTTGTCGTTCTCAAAGTTCAAAAGATCACGGAAGGGAGAGCTTATATGCCCATGTGGCTGGAGTAGTACGAAAAACATTCTGGTGCAATTCCAGATGAAATAAGCACATGAAACCATGAGCAATGTTTAGGTTTAAGTTAATAAAAGAACAGATCTGTTTGGTGCAAAATGAGAGCAGTAGTCTCAGGCTCACTGAACAGTGATGGCTAGCTGTAATGTCAGCTGCCAATGATACTTGTTAATAATGATAGCAGCTGTGGTAATTACCTTCAGTACCTGGCGTGTAAATACCCAGTGAAGCTGAGTATCCCCCAGTAAGGTCTTATTTAGTGCCAGATTCAAGAAAGGATTATAATATGCTAGAAGTAGCATACTTATTTGCAGCCATAAAACGACTCGTTTCCTGCTCAGCTCGGAGATGTATAAGCTCCAGGGCTGGGTACTGTCAGGTTTTTTGAGTTCCCTGGAGCATCTGGCGCTGCATTTCTGCATTCCCCCATAAGTTCTGATTTTCACCAGATGAAGCAGCTTAGTCTAAACATGGTCAGAGAGGAGGAATTTAGTCCTGTGTTGAGGTTTTTGACCTTGTAAGTATTGTAATCAAATGCCAACAATAAAATGATATTTGGTGTGTATGGGGGGGAGAATAATGTTCAAATATTTTGTTAGTCTATTTGAGACTATGTACCAAGCTATTTGACTCCAGTCCTCTAACAGTCTTGGCCACTATAAATTCTTACCTGTTTTCCATTCAGAAGATGTATTTTTCTTTTTTCTTTTTTTTTTTTTTTTCTTTTAAATTATATCAGCTAATCTGTCACTCAACAGATTAAGGCAGAAGCATAGTAGAGAGTAACTTTACAATATAGACACATCCTAGATTCACATCGGTGTAGACTGTGGTCACTTATTAAAAAGTTGAATTTGAAATGTCACTGCACTTAGGATTCAGAAAGACAGACTGGGCTGTACTGATTTAAATAGATGCAGTGAACTCGCTGAAACAAACCTCAATTGATGTCAGTTGAATATCAGGTCCAAAATTTCTAAGTGGTTAATATTCAGTTAGAGAGATATTAATATTAATATCAGTTAATATTCAGTCAGGAGACTGGCCATTGAAGAAATCATAGTTACACTGTGGAAAAAAAAGGAAAGCAGGATTTCAGTTTGGGTGTACAGAAAATGTTGGTAATCTTAGTCAATCAGTTTTCACGCCTTTTGTTCTTTGGCCAGTATTTACTGCAAATGTGAAGAAACTGCATTATCACAAATAAAATAAGTCATGCTCCAATATTTCAAGTGGAACAATTCTGTATGTAGTTTAATTTCATGCACTAATACTTTTCCTTAGAGACTGTCTTGAGTTTTTGAAAGTTGTAAACTGGTGGGATTTTTCATTTCACTGATGTTATACCTAAAGGATGCATAAAAACAGTGGCAAAGCCATTCTGAAAGTAGGGTTCACAGATTAAATATACTAATTAGTTTTTCTTTCTGCCCCTCTTGTAAGTCAAAAATTTTGTACAACAAATGAGTAGAAAACAATGCAGACAACCCTTATTTAAATTTTTATATATGTATGTATTGCAGAAAACTGGGAAGAATTGT